>NC_134791.1:19470352-19490352 GCF_046742065.1 Oratosquilla oratoria | reverse complement strand
AATAAGGGAGAAAGGGTTATAGGGAACAAGTGAGGACAAAAGAGGGGGAAGGAGGAGGAGGAGGACGAGGAGAAGAGGAGAGGGAAGATGAGGGCATGCATCAAGATGAGGGTACGAGGAACACAACCAAAGGGTGGTAGTGGTGACGATGGGGGTCGTGGTGTTGTCGCTGGTGGTGAGAACGTGGTGAGAAGTGGCGCCGCCGACGAAGGTATGCGCGACATGTCTGCCGGGGTGGCGCGTGAGGGCTCTGCGATTTGTACGTGAATGGAGGCGAATGACGCGACGACTTTCGGTGTTGCGCGTCAACGGGCAAGAAGTGTTGGGCGCCACAGCGGGGGAGAGAGACTCTGTAGTGGCAAGACAGTCCTGTGTGTGTGTGTGATTCACCATCATGGTCTTAGATCACGTATTGGACTCGTGATCGACAGTTATTAACCTTCCGGATGAGAGCTCAGAGCTCGTATGACCGATCTATGGGTAATACTGTGACCTTACACGCACACATACCCCCAACTCCCCGCCCACGAGAGTTGGAGTAACAACCCGCAGCGCAGCGATACTGAAATTATTTCAGCCCTGGGCGGAATTCGAACCCGGACCGCCGTAGTGGCAGGCGAGAACTCTAACCACCGTGCCACGAGGTTGTGTGTGTGTGTGTGTGTGTGTGTGTGTGTGTGTGTGTGTGTAGGGGGGTATCTCAAGAGCGGACTTAGCTTTGGGTAAGAGCTCTCGTAGGATTCAAGGTGGCCGGGCCTTTGTACAAGAATAAAAGAACAATCGGAAGGAAGGGGCAATACATCCCCAAGGAATGACTCCTGGACCTCCAAGACTCAACATAAAATGGGGAAATTGACGAAAACATGAATGGGATGGTTTCTCCCTCAATAAAAAGGAGAAAGGAATGTTTTTCTCTTTTTTTTTCGAAAAGAAAGTCGCTGGACAAGAGTTGCATATCAGTAAATAACCTAACCTGCTCTAAGGTGCCTAACTACCACCAAACCCGTCACCTTTGCCCAATGTGCTTTGACTGCCAGGGCTAGTGGCAGTCACTGGTAGCTGTTCAACACAGGTACAAGGGCACATTCATCCATGAATGCAATAAATATTCTAACAAAAAATTCAAGGGATCAGATAGATGGGACCTCCTATGGATGGCTTCCGTCGAGGTCTTTCGAAATTTCTTCAAGAACTGCAGAACCTAAAGTTGTGTGCCAAGAACCCGAGACTCCCTCCAGTTCTGGCAATCCAAGGAAAGGAACCAACGAGAACCGGGAGAGATAAAGTTCGATGCGAGCCAGATGGAGACGCGGGTGCCGGAGATCCCCTCCGTGGGAACCAACCCCAGTTTGGTGAGACCCAGAAGACCAAAGAAGGACTCTACAAGACTCCATGAGTCCTCGGACTTCGAAACACACCTGCCCTTGTGTAGAGCACAAAGAGTCACACGCCCTTCGCCCCCCCCCCAACCCCCACCTCACACGGTCCCCGCACCGTCTCTGTCTCGGGGCCCTCGGGCGCTACCTCGGCCATTATGGCCCCACACGTGACTCGGAGGGCGCCAAGGCCCCCCTCCCGACGCTGCACATGACCTGCCCGTCTTGCGCACATTCCATCACCTCCCTCGAACCGGCGGCCAGCGGGTGTGTGTGTGTGTGTGTGTGTGTGTGTGTGTGTGTGTGTGTGTGTGTGTGTGTGTGCGCGCTCGCTCGCGTGTGTGCTTGGAGGTGTGTGTGTGTGTGCGTGTGTGTGTGTGTGTGTGTGTGTGTGTGTGTGTGTGTGTGTGTGTGTGTGTGTGTGTGTGCGTGTGTGTGCGCGAGCGCGCGCGTGTGTTTATTCCCAAAAGGTCAAAAGGGTGAGCGTGGGATGCTTTCAGGATTCACGGAGAGGATAGGATGAGATGCGGAGGAAGGGAGTTAGGGAGGGAGGGAGGAGAGGGTGTGTTTCCTAACGAAGAAATCTGCATTAGGCGGCGCCGGCGGCGGCGGGAACCAAGTAAAGACCATTTGCTGGCCAATGTCACGCAGGCGGCGCGGCGGTGTCTGGCGGGTTGGATTCCAGTCCTGTTTATCTTGTAAATAACCGGGCGTGGGTGGACCAGGACCTCTGCGGGCCCAGGGAGGATGCCGCGGGGGGGCTGAAGACGTCCTTCCTGATTTGTGGGAACGGGAGAGTTGTCGCCAGGAGGCGGTACACCAGAAGAATCGCGGACGGCGCCAAGAGAATCACCGTGGGAGAACGGCGGCGACAGCGACGGTGTGTGTGTGTGTGTGTGTGTGTGTGTGTGTGTGTGTGTGTGTGTGTGTGTGTGTGTGTGTGTGTGTGTGTGTGTGTGTGTGTGTGTGTGTGCGCGCACACAAGCGAAGGGGATTAAAGCGAGAGAGGGTATGATACGGAATGTCGGAGCCCAAGAAGTTAAGCAGAGGAGAAGGAGGAGGAGGGGAGAAGGAGGAGGAGGAGGGGAGAAGGAGGAGGAGGAGGGGAGAAGGAGGAGGAGGAAGATATGGAGAAAGGAATTACTCGTCCAGTAGATGATAGGAAAATGGAGAAAGATCAATAGATGGAATAAAGGGAAGGAGGAAGCAGGAAAATGAGGAAAGTGGGCTGATGGGGAAAGTGAGAGAGAGGGAGGGGTGATGCTGGCAGTGACGATTGGAAACTGAATGAAAGACGAACGAAAAGTTCGAGAGGAGTTCGAACTTGGTTACTTTTTCTTCTGAATTGGACTGAGATCGGTTTATCCCTCTAGAGCTGAATAAAATTTAGTCGTGTTGTCTGTTAAAGGGTTAGGTTCACATAGACTCAACCTTTACATGAGTAGAGGGCGCTTCCACAGTTGGACGGAACCCTAGGTTGATAAAGAAAGGAAGGAAAGAAGAAAACTGAGTGTCTGAAGTCTAAACATAAGGCGGAAAGCGAACTTATGCAACTCACTCGCTTGCTCGCTATATTGTAATACCTGTCTTCTACCCCTTTTTCTACCAGCTTTTCTACTAACCACTTAGAGAGACTATCTTAACATTTTTAATGGGTAGAGGGGCCTCCTGAGCTGATTTAAATTGGTTGGTGGCAGAAAGATAAAATATTATTAATCTTATTATAATGGGAAGCCATGGGTGCGTTCTTCAAATATTCGTAGATATTTTGGAAAACGATCACATATTCAAATATTTCAGTTTGTCAGATTGACGTGTGAATGACTCTACAGGCGACTTGATAGCGCTCACTTACTATAAACTACATGTTATCAGCCTGGCTTAATGACCCTTCGCATATAACAGATAAGCAGACGGCGGTGCGGCACAGGGTCCTTACTTATGGCCTTATTTCCTATTGACTTCACACCGACGGTGACTTCCAAATACATACATGCATACATACATGCACACACACACATTACGCACACATACATATGTACGTACATGCATACACGTATACATACATTACACACATGTATTTATATATACATACAAGCAGACAAATATACATACCACACACATGTTAATTGCACGCGTTTACTTGTGTACATACATACACAAATATATTGATACATGTTTGCATGTATATATACATACACATACATTCATACAGAAAGACAGATAGAGAGAGAGAGAGGGAGGGAGGGAGGGAGCGAGGGAGAGGAACTGAGAGAGAGAGAGAGAGAGAGAGAGAGAGAGAGAGAGAGAGAATAGATAGATAAACATAGATAGATAGAGAAGTAGATATCAATATGGATATTGTGTCCATGTTTTGAGGATTTTAGCTGCGTTGCGATAATGAACAACACAAATTGGAGGAGAAGGTAAATTTCCAGTGACGTCGACGTCGTTTTGCATGGCAACAGCGGTGGCGTTTGTACACAATATTACATACATAATGCACATATATGAATGGAAACAAAAATATAGATTTACATATATACATACGGATGTATAATACATATACATACATGCATAAATACATACAAACACACAAAACATACATATATACAGGAATATATTACACACATAATACACATTTATAAACACACGTATACACATGGATACATACAAACACACAATACATACATACATACAGGAATATATTACACTTTTTTTTAATACACACATATAAACGCACATATATACATGGATACACACAAACACACAATACATACATACACATATTACACATACAATACAAACACACACATACATGCATACATACATACATTCCATATATGTATATACACAGGCACCCACGTACACACACACACACATATGCGGGCTATCTGTACGGTACAAAGGACAGGACATCGTGGGAAATAATTTGGCTTGGCTGACACACAAGGCTCACGGCCCGGGTGGTAAACTTATGTGTATAGAAGTGCGTCTGTGTGTGTGTGTGTGTGTGTGTGTGTGTGTGTGTGTGTGTGTGTGTGTGTGTGTGTGTGTGTGTGTGTGCGTGATTCACCATGGTCCTGGATCACGTCCTGGACTCGTGATCGACAGCTATTACTCTTCAAAACGGAAGCTTAGATGTAGAGTCCGGGCAATGCGACCTTATATACACCACACACTCAATTTCCTTGCCCAAGGGAGACAGTGATGGCTTGCAGTATTGCGAGGATTTTTGGTCTATGAGGGGGGCTCGATCTTGGTGGAGAAAGAAGAGGGAAGAGAGTAGCGATAGTGATGAAGAGGGAGAGGAAGGGAGGTGCAGTGGGAAGAGAGGGAGAGAGATGGGGAAAGACATAATGTATATATATATATATATATATATATATATATATATATATATATATATATATATATATATCAACCACAATTCACTTTAATTCTAAGCTATCAACATCGAGAAACTCGAGGAGGCATATATGCAGAAATTGATACATGGTACAGCTAAGGATTCGAACCTCCGCTAGCACGTGACTAATGATAGTGACTTAACCGATTGTGCTATCAAGAGAGACCCATTCTACGTAGTACATATATATATATATATATATATATATATATATATATACTGTATATATATATATGTGTGTGTGTGTGTGTGTGTGTGTGTGTGTGTGTGTAGAGAGGGGGAGGGGCGGGAAATAGGGGTGCACGTGTGAACAAAGACAAAATAATTTGGTATGGAAGAGCCAGGACAACTCTTTCATGCCACGAGGAGGAGGAGGAGGAGGAGGAGGAAGAGGAGGAGGAAGAGGAGAAATAGTCGACCTTCATTCGCGGGCACCCGCGCCTTTTAGTATTGTCTGCGTGCGCGCTGTCCTATGCGCACACCGCCCCCCCCCATCCCCTCACCCTCACCCTCCCGCTACCTACTTGACTAAAGACATATTGTGGCTTCTTGCTTTCCTTCCACATGTCTATCTACCTGTACATCAGTCTATATGTCTGTTTAGTAGATACTGGAGATACTATGGCTTCTTATTCGGGCAGTAACGAGATGTATTTTTGGATAACTAATGTCATTATGTCTCGTATTTCATATTCTATAGATGTTTGAGTTTAGTGCAGGATTACCGGTTAGCCATGAGTAACGTAATCCTGAGTTTAATGATATTCAATCCCATATGAGGGTAATGAATGCATGTTATGTGTTGTCAACACTACACGGATATTTCGTGACATCTATACATTCTTTCACGGATGAAGTTAACCTTAATAAAAAAAAAAAATCTTTTAATTGTTTCTCCTTTCCATTTTCTCCAGACTTTAAAACATCACATTTTCTATCAAATATTTCCTTTAAATAGGAGCTCATAGTATTAGCTCCCTGTTATTATTATTTTCTTTTTTTTTTGGGGGGGGGCGAGGGGGCTGGAATCTGCGGTCATCCTGAACTGGCCACCCCCTCTATGCAGAAAGACGCTCAAAAAGAACACGCAAACATTATTTATTTTTCTTCCTCCACGGACAATTGCCACCAATTCCTAAGGTAAAGAGAAGCATCGGTAACTCTTTGCTAAGCACACACAAGAATTAGTTTTCGATCACGTACAGGATTCGAACCGCCGACTCGCCCGTGGTTCGTGAATTATCACGTCTGTCATCGCTTAGCTTCGAACCCTGTCCTTGGACGCCTGTGGCATGACACTTCAACGACGACCTTGTCACGAGTGGGTTAGGATCGAATCTCTGAACGTGAGAATAAATAATGTGTTTAGATAGATTTTACTACTAAAAACTGCAACATACAAAACGACGACATATAACTCTGAATGTGAGAATAGACGAATCTCTTAGTCAGATTTTTTTTTCTCTGTTAAAATTGCAACATGCAAAACAACGATACATAAATTTGAATGTGAGACTGATCGGTTGCAAATCTTAAACCACATAACTCTCGCTACCTAGTGTTTGATATTTTCTTCTACACAACATCTACCTGACAACAAAATGAAAAAAAATCTTGTAGATTAAGCAAAATGCATTTGGAAAACCATAGACTGTTTCAAGAATGTACTTAGAATAATTGAAAATGAAATTCTCATTATGTAAGGGTCAATAAATTGTTTAGTTAATTACTCACACCACCTCTACCACCCTTTCACTCCTCTTCTCAATCTCCATCTCTCCTTCTCGTGTCCATGAGATCCAAAATTGCCTCCTTGCGTGCCAACATCTTCTTCGATTTGATTGCTCCCTGCACGATGGGTAGCTCAATGTACTTTTGTCTATCATACTGCTTGTAAAGTCTCGTTTATAAGTATCTAAATATACCCATGGTTATCACTGGTCAAATATAAAATTTGTTGATGAACATTTCTATGTATCTTACATTCACTTGGATTTATTAAGATATTTTTTCTTGTCTGGAAAATACATGTAGAGCTAAAAAAAAAAAGTTATATTTATTCGCGTAATGAAATGCGCATTAACTCGATTCACATGGTCAAAAACAACTCCTTGCACCTTTCTTTTTCGCTATATTGAGCAGTTAAATAATCTCATTCATTCATCCATTTATCGGCACATTTATTAATTTAATCCTTTAATTAACAGTTCTGCAAATGACGTTTGGACTGCATATACGTACCAATTTAATTCACCAATTACTATTAAGTATCTTATAATTCCCTCTCTTCAACCTTATAAAACAGTCACAGTACCATCCTTCTTCCTTTCCTTTTCTTCTGAGCATGTCAATTACATTTTAACAGTCACGAATAGTGAGTACTGAAGGGTTTCATTTTATGCGTTGTAAAAAGTAAACTAGTATAGTCACTCCCTAACCGCAGCGTGGGGTAGGACAGAAAACGTTTGTCAAACACAAAGTCGTTTCTTTTAAATACACCTACCCAACGTCCAGTGCACATGTCTACAAATCTAAATTAAACATTTGCTTTCATTCAAGTCGTCTTTTTCATCTCTCGGGCAGTTTTAGTTCCTCTTTATCCAAATTCGTGTGAGCGCCATTTGTGCAAGGTTTAGATATGCACACACACACACAAAAAAAAAACGTTATTGTATGGAAATTGTTTGAAATTATAACGAATCTCTAAAGTAGTGGGAACTTCAATATCTTAATTCCATCGCTAAAATGACACTATAAATGGTCATTCAGTAATTTGCAAGTTCTTCCTGCTAAATAAACTTTTTTGACATAACAGAACAAACATCACTGGAAACACAGGAGTGGATTTTGAGTAAGATGGAAAATGAAAGGGAAATATGGCCTGGAGAAATACACATTTACCAAGAAGTATAGGTTATTGTTCTATTAAGGTATATCTTATCACAGTAATAAGTATGACAACAAGTGTAATGGTTTTATCACAGGACAATGATAAATGTCATTCAGTGTTACCGTGAGTGATTAAGGAAGGGCAATGGTGTAATTGCTTTAATCTGTCAAACTGATTTAATCTGCCAAACTGTTTTCTTCAGCTGCGATGGCTAAGCGGTTAATCCTAAAAAGATTAATTTCTTTCGTTACCCTGGGGGTCATACGCTATCTAATTTGGGTTAAACTTCGACGATTTAATAAAATAAAGTATATGTACTGGTAAGGTTTGTTATATCAGTGTTTCCAAGTGAACGGTTTTTCGTTACAAAGTTGTCGTTTCTTGGTCAAATTTATTTACATCTTCAGTGCAACAAGTTGTTGCACTGAAGATGTAATATACGAAAGCGCTCTGCTTCGTTAGTTTCTTTTTCCAAGTGGTCTACTTTGCATAAGTGAACACACGTACCCGTGTTCTTATTAGCACATATACATATATATATATATATATATATATATATATATAATATATATATATATATATATATATATATACACTCACACGTTACTCTATTGTGGCAATAAAATGATTCGTTAAAAAGGTCGAAAGTCAAGCTCGGTGTTGGATTTACTACCGTGACTTACACAATATATTCTATTCTGGTTTAAGCTACACCCTTTAAACAAAGGGTTATTATTTGAGGGACAACATGATTTTCAAATATTTGTTTTCACGTAAGGGTCACTGCGATAATGACGTATTCTGAGGATCAATTACTATGTATTTCACAACCCACTGTTTGGCGCGAAAAAGCAGTTTAGTATATCTCGACTGCATTGCCATATACTGTTACGTCGTCTATGCTACCGTTCCTTTGTAAAGTCTGTATTTTCATCAATTCTTCTCCCCTGTGAAACGTACGTTTCTAATTCAACCTACCTTACGAGTAGGTGAACCGTTTAAAAAGGGTGCAATGACCGAAGACATTTCTACGGAAGTAACGCAATGATGTATTACCAAGATTGACGCAATGAGAATACATTCATCACTGCTCTGTGGGTCACCGAATTATTCTTGTTTATTTTTGGATCGGTAACGTGACACTCTTCTGGAATATTTTGTGTAACTTCAGATGGATGACGATTTGATTCATTTTTTCGACTCCTACACTTCTGACTAAATTGAGACTTCACTTAGCTTAGGAGACATAACCATAGCAATCAATTATATATGCATGTGTTGAGGTAACGTTTTCTATGCATCTAAGCCATGTTAACATTAGCTACGACATTATCGTAAAGAATAGACAAACTGCTAAATTATCGACGATGATATATGATTCATTATGCTTTAGAATATAAAACAGTTGTCGTTTGAATATCCTGTGCCCAGATATATGTTAGCATTAGCAGCCGTTTGTGTGGACCTACCCTGCTTGAAATGTAAATCTTATATATTACATTTTATGATGACGTTAACTTAATTATATTAAGTAGCTAATGAGAGTGATAAGATACCAGAAGGATTTATTAAACTACTCTACAGTCTGTTCACAGATTAGTTAAGTATCTGCCATCTTTCATGCCACAATGATTGTACACGTAGTAGTTCGGCAATGTGACTATTAGTCAACGGATGTGAATCCTATGCAATGTATGGGTATGTGAATATAACAATTTAGATGACATCAGCAGATGCCGTTCTAATTCTGTACATGTCAAGTGTCTGTTCGTTACATGTTTGAAATGCAATCTGTCACATTTAAGTTCATATCTGGGATTGTATGCAAATTGTATTTATTACAATGTCACATGAAAGTTCTGAATATAGCATTTTTTTTTTTTACCAAGAGACAAATAAATATCCCATTTTATAGGTCTAATTTCATTCATCCTCGAATCTAGTTTCATAATTTCATTGATACAAAAAAAAAAAAAAAAAAAAAAAAACATCAGTCGAGTGTCGTGTCGTTTCAGCTCCGCTGCTAGTAGTACAATTTCAAATAATATAGTTTCCAATATTATACTTTCGTTTTCTATATTCTAATTTTCCAAATATGGCTTCTAGATTCCAACATTGCCAATACTTTCTTTTCCATATTTTCATTGTCTTTTTTCAACAAGTAACAATTGCATGGAAACAAAAACCCAAGGATACATTTTATAACTTTATTAACATCACAGAAATTATCACATCCAACTACCTGTCATCCCCGTCTATGGGTGATGGCTGGAAAGGTCTTCAGGGCTTAAATTAATTCATTTTGTGACCTTAATGGGCTAAGTCAGCAGTTTAAACAACTGTTACACATAAATTAAGATGCAGGTGATGGGTACGCGAGTTACAACAGCTCGCATTAATGCAGTGAATTGATGATAAACAATCTAACAATCAACTTTCTATAAACAACAGGACAAACCGAGATAAACAAGAAATGGAACAATGAACTGTGAACATGGGTGGAATGGCTTTGAACACGTGAGTTACATTTGAACAAGTACTAACGTACACTCCACAGTACACCATGAATGTAATAGTTATATACATAAAGGTACACCATGCTACACATCATGTGTAGACAAATACACTTTGTACAAAATTATGAAAGACAGTCGGCCGACAGAGTCACGACGAAGGACGCTGCCGAAGGAAACGAGACTCCTTCTAGCACTTAAAAAAAAATAGGAAGACAATGATCTGTTGTAATGATAGCTTCTAAAATATACAAAAAATTATCACAGAGATTAAAAAAATAAAGGTACTGTACAATGCTAACCTATCACATTTCTTTAAATCCGGCCACTTAAATACAATAAACTCTTCTTGGTCAGTACCGCTGCACGTCGACGAAGACCGACAGTTCGTGACATGAAGAGCGAAGGTGCCCTTGCAAGAGGGCGGGAAGGAGTGTGTGCATATCGGCACCAGGATTTGGCACTGGGAATCCACGATCGAGTCACTAAAAAATGGATCCACTGGAACCTCTCCGCTCAATGCCACTTCTGGAGTTTTTGAGATGTTCTCGATGTTCCAGCGTCACCGGGCGTCGATCAACTGATCTCAACAATCACCAGGGGCGCCACGCATCCCGTCCATCGTGGCCCATGTGTCTGAAGTACACAGGGTCGTGACCTCCCTCCCTCGGGTCCTCGCGCATGTACACAGGTGAATCTGCAGGAGGTTTGACCTGCGCACTGGGGGACTGGTGGTTGTATTCCGGAGAAGCGGGTGATGGAGAAATGCGGCGTAGGGAGAGATCCTGGGGTACGTCCCTTCGTGGCATGGGGGCCACCAGGGGCGGAGGTTTTAGACTGAGGTCAATGAGAGCGGGAGGAGAAAGAGGTGGAGAACTACGGCTGGGCATGACGAGGGGCGGCTGCTGCTGTTGGTGCTGGGGACTGTGTCGTGGCGAACGAACTGCGCTGGCTGCAGCAATTGGTGTGGGTTTGGCGATTGCTGGCTGCGGAACAGAGGGGCGTGGTGCTGGGGCGACGGGTGCCGAGCCCACGACGGAGGCGGGTGATGATACTGGTACTCCGGTCATTGCTGAGGCACATGTGTTGAGGTGTGTCAAGAGACGGGAGGACACTGTGGGCTCGAGGGTTGAAGTCGTCAGCAGGAACGAATGCACCTGCTGCGCGGCCGCCACGAACCCTTGCTGGAACTTGATCGTGTCCTGGCGTGGGTCGCGACCCCCTTGTTGAGGCAACAGTCGTCGCCTTTGGTTGAGCCGACGAACATGGCGCACTGTCATCTCCAATATGTCAGCCTTCTCCAAACGAGTCACGGTTTCCCCTTCAGCCTGCAGCGCAGCCACAAGAAGATCACGAAGTTCGTCGAGGCAGCGATTTATCCTTGCACGACGTTTTCTTTCGAGTAAAGGTTTCATTACTCGTTTGTACTGATCCGTGCGGCTCACGGCCTCGAGAGGAAGAGAAGACACCATCTTCAATATTTAAAACCTTCCACTTAATGAACACTGATCGGCAAAAAGTTTCCAAGAGCAAGTTCTTTCACCCTCCACGCACGGGAGCTAGGTTTATTCTGGCGCACTGTGAGGTCTACCCCGTATATATAAGCTGAGCCGCGTCCGGTTGCCGACATGAGCGAACTAAATATTAACTGGCAACGCTCAATTTTCTTCTTAGAATCACATGCATTATTGCCATACGTCATACATTAATTACATTAACACTTTGGGACTTAGATGTTCTCCCAGTTTTGTGTGTATGACATGAGTAAAAAATATTATTATCGAACGTGTCAGAGATGGCAGTCGGTTGGTGTGCTCGTGGGAACACGCCGCCTCCTCCCGTCCCACCACCGGTAGCGGGTATCGCCTCACGCGCCAGCCCCCGACTTGGGGCTTCCTTTTATTTTTGCGTTAGGAAGAAATATCTATTTGAATTCATGTTCGAATAGAAAATTACTAGTTAACATTGTTTCATTCGGTTTCTATGATACCATTCTCTGACAGTGGGCAGAGGAAATGACGTTTCAACTAGAGGGGTTGTGTCGTGTGTTTTGCTGCCCCTCTCCTCTGCTGCACATCCACCTCCGCCAACTTTACACAGCCACGATCCTGCGATCCAGCCTGAGGGCAGCTGCCACATCCTACCGCCTCACGCACACTTTTGAACATCTCTACCACTTCATCAACATCAAAGATATTCATGTAACTTGGGCTGAATGTGGTAGGGCAAAACTAACACAGGAAAACGGAAATGGTGAAGACTGCTGCTCCAGTTCGTATAGGAAATACATACTTTCTAAAACGACAAAATGTAATTAGGCTGGACCCCGTTTCCGCCATTAATTTCACATATGCTAACTCCTTCTCTGTCCGTTGAAATCTCCCTTTCCTGCAATTTCAAGGGTTCGACCTTGTAACAGTAAAAGCAGATTTGAACTTTACCGTAGGCAGTCGGCCGGATATGTTTGGACTTTGTAACCGCGACTGATGGTCGGGAGAACAGAGGAAATTAATGAATATGAACTTGGATACTTATCTCAATGCATTAATCATGGGATAATATCAGTATTGCATTTAGAAATTAAATAACTCTACTTAGTAGAATTAATGTCTTTACTGGGTATATTTACAGTTGAATCCAAGATTCCCAGATCCTTATTTTCATTCACAATATTTCATTGTCATCGTCTTGCCATGTCATGATCAAAATGCATAAAAAGGAAATGCAACGTGTAAAGGAAATCGATATTTGATGCTGATGATTATATACCCACTGGAGTGTGGGAATGTGTTGCAGGCCAAACGTGCCGGTGATGAGCGAGACAGTCCATCTGTGTAACAAACATCTGATCCTGACACTGCGTTTTGACACAAATGATCAATCCCAGGCGTCAATACCGAACAGTTCGGCGACATGACTTGCACTAGAAATCGAGTTATTGTGCTAACATTTATTTGATGATAGTAATTTGGATACAAGTAACCTAAGCCGCGTAATTTCCTCTCGCTTCTAGTTTCACGCGGGCAAGCTCCCACTCTACCCAGGGTAGCACCTGTTAACCCGGCCGCGGGCGACTTACCGCTCCAAGCCGGTCCGCCCCACTTCCACTCCTCCCTGCCCCCCACCCGCTCCCGCTCACCTCCCTTCACCCCCTCTCTCGTCTTCACCAGGCCTCCCGCACTCACCCACGCCCGCCAGTTTCCCATGATCTTCCCACGCCCATGATACGGGGCCTTATGCGTGCAAACCTCTTACTTATACTCA
Organism: Oratosquilla oratoria; assembly: GCF_046742065.1. Taxonomy (NCBI): domain Eukaryota; kingdom Metazoa; phylum Arthropoda; class Malacostraca; order Stomatopoda; family Squillidae; genus Oratosquilla; species Oratosquilla oratoria. Next base: position 19,476,900 of record NC_134791.1, on the reverse strand, counting down.
AACCTTGTGAGTTATCTATGCCATATATCAGTACCAAGTTATCTTGCCTATGCTGTTAGAGACATCCTTTTATTTATGTCTACGTCTAGTGGGCTTATCTTGACCACGCATACAAGCTAGTCTACAAGCCGTACCGATATATCAACCGGATATAGTACATGCTCACGAGACAAATGTAGTGCCTTTGCTGATAGCATGCCGACACATGTAGTAATTATGTTGTGTCCTCTGGTTGTCCAATGGTCTTTCTATAAATAAATAAAAAATATTGACTTCCAGCCACACGCCACCAATACACTCGAGACCATAAAACAAGCACGATTTCCCGAGAAACCACAAACATCCCAGACCACCAACTGTGGCCATATGCGTTGGGTGTGCCTGTTCTTGAAGGCCTGCCGCCCAGACCCGAGTCGACCATATCCACGTCGTTCATATTTTTTATCCATAAACATAACCAGTACAAAGATAAAATTGGTATAGCTTAATAATTAATAGTCACGAATTATTTATCCGTATATTTCTCACATATCTCTCCAATCCACAATTCGCCAATTTATACCCACACTGGAACTGCAAGTTCATTGTACTCTTTCGGACACGTGTAACTAACTCATTATATATCAGATCTATGCTGATATATGTTTCATTTCTATGTAAATGATATATTTCTATATACAGTAGTTATTTTATCGTTTAATTTTGCCTTTAGTAAACAAACTGTATTGATGTAACAACAATGGGAATTATATTTGAACATAATTTTCATAATTGGTCATGTTCGGATATTTGCAGAAGCACATACTTGTTTCCATGCGACCTAAATTGATACTCCTACTCACTACTACTGCTACTCAAATCTTCAACAACGAATCTTAGTGGCGATAACGCAAAACGATGTGGTATTACTGTAACATAATCACAAAGTAACTATCATGTACATCTGACATAAAATATGTGTCACATTTTTATTTAATAATGATCATATTCATAAAAATACCCCCGCATTAACGAAAAAGAAAATATTTACTTCCATTAAAAGTATTATCAGTTTTCCTTCCAGTATAGTTTATCGTAATTCATATGAGGAAAAGTGAATTTTCATTTAACTCGAAAGCTGTGCAAGGTCCTGTGACTGACACCCGTAATCATCCGCACCCGTGTGATACTATGCACGTATAATCTACATCCAAAAACATCCATCATCCACTCTGAAAATATGACGATATAAACCAAACAATACCCACACTACACGCTGAAGGTTTACCGGTCATTACCTATACCATTTCAATTTCTATTTCCAGAGAATTATCCAAGGTTTTAACAAAAACATGTCAATTCATCTCAGGAAGAAAACTAATAATGGAATCAAAACTGTCGACTGGTCCCGTAGATCAGTTTTGTTTCAATATGTAGCGAGTTTCTTCATGATATCGTACTGTTAATTTTCTTGTTTTATTTAGACTTTAATAGTACCTCATCTCTGTATAATATTTTCTTTGGGAGACACATTTTCACTTCGTGTTCTTCGTGATATCGTACTGTTAATTTTCTTGTTTTATTTGGACTTAAATAGTACATAATCTCTGTGATGTTTTCTTAGGGAGACGTATTTTTACTTCGTGTTCTTTTCTCACAGAACTGTTCCTTCCCCAAAAATATTTAAGCCCGCAGTTTATATAAACAGTGCCCGTATTTCTGAAACGACCAGGGAACTCTGCATGCGGGAACGGGCCACGCAATTTGCGAAGTTGCAACGGAGTCGCAATTTTCATCACTCGAGATCGTTCCCTATGACGTCACTGTCATAGGTTCTTGTCCCAAATCTCACGGGAAACGGACTTAATGTCACCAGCAATTAGACAAAGGATTATGGTTACGGTCTATACAGAGCCCAAAATCCGACACAAAGCACACAACACTGCCGAGGGAAGCAGATTCAAAGACCTTTCCAAAGAATGGGAGATTTAAGATACAAGAAACCTACTGAAGTGAATATCACCAGCAAATACCCTCAACATACGTAATAAATATTCGGGTGGGAATATTCAGCACAATCAGGCGGGTAATTGGGTTACTAAATACAATACTACCAAGACATAGGCCATGCAGCATTCTTGCGTGATGTACCACTGAGCACGAAGCATTCTTGCATCATAGAACACCCAATCCATAATCAAACGAGAGTATACGCCGGTGGGCGCCTCGCTTCATTCAAACACCGTCGCCAATCCCTACGATTTCTCCGAGAAAGCTCCCATGCAGCCTCCCTTCCCATTCCAAACAAAATTCGGCTCGGATATACAGTGCCCAGTGTATAATGTTCCCTAACAGAGGACCTTGAATTAAAGCAATGTTGGGTTTTATTGAATCATTTTTAGTCTTTTCAAAATATAGTCACACACATTCATATACACACGCGCACATTAGGGCAAATGAAAGAGGGCCAGAGACTATATATGTATGTATATATATATATATATATATATATATATATATATATATACGTGTGTGTGTGTGTGTGTGTGATTCACCATGGTCTTGGATCACGTGTTGGATTCGCGATTGACAGCTATTTCCCTCCCGGAGGAGAGCTCATATATGACTGAACTATGGGTAATGCTGAGACCTTACACGCTCACACACACCCAACTCCCCACCCACGAGAGTTGGAGGAACGACTCGCAGCGTAGCGATACTGAAATTATTTCAATCCTGGGCGGGATTCGACCCCGGGTCACTGCAGTGAGGGCCGGGAATTCTAACTACTGCGCTACCGAGAGTATGTGTAAGTGTTTATACAGTATATATATATATATATATATATATATATATATATATATATATATATATATATATATATATATATATATATATAAAAGCCTTCACCTTATAATAGCAAGTGGTTAAGTAAACGCACGTACCCACTTTATACACAAAACCAAACGTACTTACAGAATACATCCGGCAGACCGGATACACAATCACATGACCCTGCCATTACTCAGACACTGGGCCAATCTCGCACGTACGTACGCGTACGTACATATTCGCACACATATGTGCACGCGAACACAGCATCACGGGTATACACATTGATGAAACTCAAGTTACTTTTTAACAGGTGATGGGGTGGCATTGAGATTATGTCCTGTAAATAACTGCGTTATCACACACATACACACGCACAGACACACACACACACGCACACATATCTGCCTTGGGTGACGTAACCTAACCTGAGTTTGGTTGACCAAGGCGGATTAGCTTAACCTTGTTAAAGAAAGCTTGGCAAGTGAGCTCATTTCGAGGTTTAAAATGTCCATAACAGTCGTAACTTGTGATATGCGTCGCTTGTGACACTCACCAGTACCCCGCCAAGTCGACTTACATCTGGAGTTCATCAAGAAGCCAAGTGAAGTTCGCCTCAATGGCGCGCCATAAGTACAAACTCTCCCCGCTCGACAGAGTTTGATTTTCTTTCTAAGCAGGTCTATGAGTACAAACTCTACCCACTCGGCAAAGCTTGCTATTTTAAGCAGGACTCAAGCTATTCTCTCAACATGTAGTTTGATAGATGAAGATAAAGTATATAAAGAAGGTGGAGAGTATGAAAAGTTCGTTGTTATTTGAATTCGAACCTAACGGATAGAAATATAATTTTCTATAAAAACGTTCATCTATCACACATAAATGTCCCAGAACAAGTAAATATTTGTATTTCATTATTATTTTTAATATACGAGGTACAAAATATAAACTATGCTGAAAAGCATAAAAAATAATATTTGAGGTGGCAGACACTGGTCGACTCGTAAACTGCGTAGTCTATAAAGTAGGTTCTGCAATACTACAATGGACCACCAAATAAGACCTCCCTTTATTCAGATTTCCGTAGAATAAACCTGAGGATGACCCCATCCGAGTTCGGAAATATGCCATAAGACGTTTTGAAAACGAAAAATAGCACATCATTTGGTAAATACAAAGAACAGGATAAATGACAAGAGGTCGGACAAACTTGTGTAAAACATGGACCTTATTAAACTTGACCACGAACGTGATGCCTTAGTATAAATGGACCAGGCCCAGTTCATACTGTAGCCACATGAAAGCTATCCCGCCTAATTAGAAAAAACAAAGACCGAGACTTCGGCTTTCCCAACGCAGGGGTCTTGCCTTCAGGGCTCCCAGGCCAAACCTGAGGCAACAGGTGTGCGCGGGAGAGGCGAAGTAGTGGCGGTGGTGGGTGAGGGGATGGAATAGGGAAAGGTGTGGTGCGCTTGGCGGGCTGGATGGGGAGGGGTGGGCGTAATAGTATATGGGGGGAAAAAACAGCAACAGGTAAAGCGCAATTATTGATGGAGAAGGGATGGGATGGGTGGTGAAAGATAGTACATGATATCTGAGAGTTTATTTTTATTTATTTATTTATTTTTAGGGCTGAAACAGCGACAGAAAGAAGACATAGGGGTCAAGAGAAGGGAGAAGGAATAGATACATGCAAGGATTTGTGTGAGATGTCAGAATGGAAGAAGGAAAACAAGGTACACGCGCGCGCGCGCACACACACACACACACGCACAAACACACACACACACACACAACCTGGGTAAAAAAACAATGCAGTGAGGCATAGCTCTTCCACATCAGGTCCTAGAGCTGGTTTACCCATCGCTCCACCATATGGCGAGCCCCTACTCATCCACTTAAAATAAATTATTAAGCCACGTCATCCCATCATCCATTCACGATCTCCCTCCATTCCTTTGCACTTCGTCTTCCCTGCTCAACATTCATCCCACGTGCATCCAATGCCCCTTTCACCTCATCCATCCATCATATTATCTTCCTCTCGAACCCTCTCCATCCGCTTTTGGTTTCTATAATCTCTTTGCTCATCCTTCATCGTATGTTCGTCCCATATGCTCAGGTCAACTCAGTACTCTCTGTCCACCCCCTGTCCCTCAGCTTTCTTTCCATCACCGTTTTCTTTCCCTTACCTCCACATTTTCTTTCTCTATCCAGCGAGAGAAACGGACGAGAGAAAGGAGATCCAGCAAGAGAAACGGACGAAAGAGAGGAGATCTAGCAAGAGAAACGCAAGAAAGAAAGGAGATCCAGCAAAGAGAAACGGACGAAAGAAAGGAGATCCAGCAAGATAAACGGACGAAAGGAGATCCAGCAAGAGAAACGGACGAACGAAAGGAGATCCAGCAAGAGAAACGGACGAGAGAAAGGAGATCCAGCAAGAGAAACGGACGAAAGAAAGGAGAAAAAGAGCTCGGAGATCCAGCAAAAGAAACTGACGAAAGAGAGGAGATCCAGCAAGAGAAATGAACAAAAGAAAAGAGAAAAGAGAGCTCAGGGAGGGGTTGATGAAGGGAAGGCGGGGAGTGAGGAGACAAGAGGTTGAACGCACTAAGACGCACCACACCCGTTTCCCGTCCGCACATCAAACATGACCAACTCAGCCATAGATCAAGTCCTTGTTTAGTCCAAGGTACAACTCACAGCTGAATAAAATCCTCATCTGATCACCCTAGATCGCTTCAGGCTACTGATCACCAGCAACGTTAGGATTTAGGATTGTTAATGAACCATCTACTTTTTGAGTAAAAAATAAAAAAAGGGGTAGATTAAGAAAATGAAATATATTTCTTACAAACAGGACATCGATAAATAATATAAGGCGGTAGACGACTAAAATATTTTACTGCATCGTCAAGAAATATATATATCAGTTCATTTTCAAATTTAACGAACCTGTGGACTACAAAAAATAAATAAAAGTCATCATAAGCCATCATATAAGCCTTTCATCAAGAAAGAAAACCTATAATACATTCTATTTGTGGATATGAAATGTGGCTAGCTAGGTACAGTGTATTACAGTAATGATACTTGATTTTTCAGCTAAATAAATTTACTCCGTAGTATGTGATTTTTTTACCCCAAAGGGTAGATTTACATCTGGCATTGAATTTTTTTTTTAAATGTCTAGGGTCTCTTTGTATGGATTTGGAATGCCCAACGTACTTCGTGTGTCGTATGCCGTGCGTCTCGTTTGGTTTATTTACATTTTTGGCCACACAAATGACGCAGCATCGAACGCGGGTGAGGTTTCACGGTCACAACGTTTATTTAGCGTGGAGACATGACTTAGCTAAGTCACTGAATTATTCTTAACTCTCCATGCAGTCCTCAAGACATGAAATAAACGCCTTCTTGAGTTTATCATTCTGACCACCGACGTGCGTGCGTCTCGTAGCGTAGTCTTTGCTTCCCGTGAAGTTTTCTCTGTGGCGCATTACCCGTCATGTCGCGGGGGAGCCCCCCGCTCCTTGGAAGGAAAACGTGAACTCCTTTTCTCCTGAAGGCGTGGCCTTCTCGCACGCCCTTTCCCTTCTGGAAGCACCCAAGCCACAAACTTTGACCCACGGGGACGACGCTCAGAAACGTTATAGGAGTCAGGAAACGGTTTTGTATAATTCAATGCCCCTTTTCTCCCCTCATTTCCTTTCCATTCTCGTTTCTTTTTCTTCCTT
>NC_134791.1:19460352-19467852 GCF_046742065.1 Oratosquilla oratoria | reverse complement strand
ACACTACTTCCTATACCATGATGCTGCGCTCTACTGTAAGCCACACACGCATTAACGCACTGCGGTCTTCTCACCAAGTTCACATCATCCACGCTTCACACAGTAATACCGAATCGCTGAGTCTTCGTTTCTAAGGATCTGATCTCCACATATACCCTGCAAAATGGTACCTTGACTCATGTTCTTCGTTTCTGAGGATTTGTTTTCCATATATATCGTTCCTATACCCTGCAAAATGGTACCTTGACTCGTGTTCTTCGTTTCTGAGGATTTGATTTCCACATATATCGTTCCTATACCCTGCAAAATGCTACCTTGACTCATGTTCTTCGTTACTGAAGATCTGATTTCCATATATATCGTTCCTATACCCTGCAAAACGGTACCTTGACTCGTGTTATTCGTTTCTGAGGATTTGATTTCCACATATATCGTTCCTATACACTGCAAAATGGTACCTTCACTTGTGTTCTTTGTTACTGAGGATTTTATTTCCACGTATATCGTTCCTATACCCTGCAAAATGGTACCTTGACTCGTGTTCTTCGTTTCTGAGGATTTGATTTCCACATATATCGTTCCCATAACCTGCAAAATGGTACCTTGACTCATGTTCTTCGTTACTGAGGATTTGATTTCCATATATATCGTTCCTATACCCTGCAAAACGGTACCTTGACTCGTGTTCTTCGTTTCTGAGGATTTGATTTCCACATATATCGTTCCCATAACCTGCAAAATGGTACCTTGACTCATGCTCTTCGTTACGGAGGATTTGATTTCCACATATATCGTTCCTATACCCTGCAAAATGGTACCTTGACTCATGCTCTTCGTTACGGAGGATTTTATTTCCACATATATCGTTCCTATACCCTGCAAAATGGTACCTTGATTCATGGTCTTTGTAAAACGTGTTACCGTATTTTGGGGCATATTAGGCTTAGTTTTTTCCCCCTGAAACTGCGTCTTATATGCTCAAGGTCAGACTTTGAGTAGATTTGGGCTAATTGGTGGATTCTTTGCTGCGGAAGGCATATCGGTACCATAAGCTGAACTCCAAACATCTTCCTCATAAAAACTTTTCCCAAAATCCGTTAGAGTGATTATCAATTAAATATTATGAATCTGAAATATAGATGTAATTTGTACTATTCTTACGAGCATCAATGGCATTATTTTGTTTAAAAATCCGTATTGTTTTGTTCCATTTATGGATATTCTTTGATTTACTATGCAACGATATTTTGAACTGAGCAACACGCTGTGACGAAAACGTTCGCACGCAGACGATTTGAGGTTGCATGGAATCTTTGTGTCGAGGGAAGGGCGGGTAACTGTGGCTTGAGAGAAGGGAGGGGAGAGGAGGGGATGGGAGGAGAGGGAAGGGATGGGGAGGCGTTGGTGCAGGACAGTGATTCTCGAGCTTAGTTGAATCTATCCCCTGAGGATAAAAAAGAAAGAAGAAAAAACGAACTGGAAAGGTGGAGAAAGGGGGAAAGGGGGTGGGATGAAGGAAGGGGGATTTCAAAAGAAGCTGTTAAAAGAGGGCGGAGAAGAAGAGAAAGAGAGAGAAAGAGAGAGAGAGAGAGAGAGAGAGAGAGAGAGAGAGAGAGAGAGAGAGAGAGAGAGAGAGAGAGAGAGAGAGAGAGAGAGCTCTGCTGGAAATATGATGGAGGGAGACAGGTCGAGGAGGGGGTATGGTGGAGGGGAAGAAGGAAGAGAAGGGAACAAGAGGAAACAGACGAGTAGTGGAGAATGAGTGTGGAATGTGTGTGTGGGAAACAACTGTGGAAACGACCATGAAGATGTTCTAATCTTGGGAAGTGGTATTAGAATTTTATTGGAGTGGGTTGGAGAAATCAGATTTTCAGATTCAAACTCTCAAAATATCGATCTTTCTATAAACTACAATTCTTCAAATTCTACAACGTACATGATCTGTAGGACATCAATTTTTTACAACGAGTCAGACAATCCTGTAACTAAGTTGGGAATGAGGCTTTTGCGTAGGTTTGAAATGGATGCTGCTGCTGTTGTTGCAGAGGACCAAAGCAGATTGAAAGGGATCGGTGTAGAGCATATTGGGTGGCGACGAGGAGAATGAATGGAGGAAAGTCACTCACCACACATGTCAGAAGAGACCAAAGAGATGCTAGATGAACACTGTCACCTCTGACTCCAGGGGAGACTGATAAAACGGGTTGGGATGATGCAGATGGACGATAAAGATGGTGGATGCCCAAATGGGTGAAAGAACTTTTGCAAATGGTCACGACGCTGAGGTCGCGATAAGAGAAGCTAAAAAAAAAAAAAAAAAAAAAAAAAAAAAGTCAGAAGCTTAGGAAACCATGGCAAGATCTTCGTAGTCGTTAGTGCTTAGCTGGCTTCTCTGATACCGCTACTTCAAATCAGTCTAATTATATACCAACTAACTCAAGGAACTGGTTCGCCTTTGTGTCGTGTATGAGGTCACACTCGAACGTGCCTTACAGACCCGGAATGTGGACAACGCCTGCACGAGCGGGCAGGAAACCAAGAGGGGGAAGTTAGAACTGGAAAAAAAGAAAGAAAAACAAAACAAAAAACAAAAATAAAAGACGATCAGTGCATAGATGTGTGACCCCTTCCAGGTATAGTTGTAAAATTTGTTTTTGTTATCATTTGTCTGTTTGTTTATTATTATCTGCTTGGTTCACATTTATTATTAGTTATATGTCAATTTATTATTATTTACTATTTACCTGTTTGTTTATTATCTAATTATACCTATGTATTATCTATTTTATTATTCTTTATATTATTATAATATCTATTTATTTATCTATCATTATTATTTGTTCGCATCCGACCTAGTTATGGACCAAAAGGTCTCTTGTCGACATGCTCCGCCTTTGTAATCCTTTGTAAAACTCAGAGAGAGAGAGAGAGAGAGAGAGAGAGAGAGAGAGAGAGAGAGAGAGAGAGAGAGAGAGAGAGAGAGAGAGAGAGAGAGAGAGAGAGAGAGAGAGAGAGAGAGAGAGAGAAAGAGAGAGAGAGGGGGGGGAGCGAAATGTGGGTGTATGACTGGACTACATTAGACTCGTTTCAGAGGTGACAGAAAGTGATGTTAAACCGAAAAATGACTGACTCGTCTGTGAATATCGTTTTAGAAAGTCGACGATTGTAGAACCCACCCAGTAACCCTCCAATCAACCTCCTCCTCCTACAGATGTGAGGTTGCATATTTGTTATTAAGATGGGAATTTCCTTCTGGCTGGCTTGTGGTCTTCAGTCTTCGCGAAAATATTTTCAATCTATGTTAGAATGTCACTCACCCTCCTCTATGCATTTTTTTGTCTGAAAAAATATTTTTTATTGTTAATTGAATGTGATATATGAAAATGTGTGGAATATCTTATATTATGTGTGCTGTAGAATCTGAAACCTTTAATGTCCTCTCGCTCTTGGGATCGGGGAATCTCACCTGCTTGAAAATCACTGGTTGACACACACACACACACACACACACACACACACACACACACACACACACACACACACACACAATGTGTATATGTATATATATGTATATATATATACATATATATATATATATATATATATATATACATAATATCAGTACACTGGGCAACACTGTAAATAAAAATATCACTATCACTACATAACTTACATATGACAAGCCAAGCGAACAGTTTAATAATATATCACCATGAAAAACAACGTATACATTCGGCATACCGAACTGATTGAAATTTCATAACAATTACCACAAATGTTAAATGGTTTAAATTTATTCAAAAAGTTTTACGTTAACGTCGACCATGACAACTTGCCATATGTTGGCAGATGCACGATGCCTCTCATCAAGTGTTCGCAAAATTCCCACGGACAGGCTGGCTAGCTTGAATATATAATTAACGGTAGATGGCAGAGATATCATGTTTATTTCTACCTAATCCTCTCTTAAAGATCACAATTTCGTTATATTTCGTGTCTCTGAACCCCTAAACATTGGGCCCGGATGGGCTTAGTTAATATAAACTTGTAAACTTCTAAGATTATGTGAATTGCACATGCTGCGTCTTTCTGAACTATTGGTCATTCTTTTTAAGGTTGCACAGGTTGCAAAAGCCGCAAGTCTTTTAGGGGATGAAGAGATGTTGTTCGATCGAGTTTCTCAAGTTTCATCTGGGGTCTTCTTCCCGAATCTGTGAGACTACAGCGTTTCGACCCAAATCCTATCAACATGGAGTTGCATCTGAAAGTATTCCTCCATCACAAAAGCTTTAGTTCTCGATTCATTCAATGCGGGATGCTCTCCTTCCCTGGCTGAATAAAATAGCCCATCGCAAACCACAACACAATGTACAAAGGACGACATATGGTCGACGAGACGAACCCTTGCATTCATTGGGTTGGTGAAGAGCAGACGATTTTAATTTCCCAGAGTCATGTACTAAAGTGAGACTGCTCCTTGGCGCCAAGTGCTGGATATCAGTCAACTAAATCATGGTCGGCTGACTCGGGAGAAAATAAACAAGTACAGCATCAACAGTACAGCGATCGACTCCGACAGCATCAGCCATGTTATCGTCATCAACGACAACAAGAGCAACCTGCTTGTCAGGTGAACATCCGGTCTCTCGCTTAGCCTCGTCTTCATCCCCGGCTCTTCTCACCCCAGCTCAAACTGCTGACCACTGTCCGTGTTCCCATTATATCCTATGTTGTTATCATAGCTCATGCTGACCATAGGATACTAATTTGGTAGTTAATGCACTGTGGGGTATCATGGATGTTATTTTCGTAATACAGTTTACCCTCCTCTATGCCTCTTTCTGTACTCTCATCTGGTTGTGGTGCCTCTGTCGTTGAAGTCGTGTCCTACGCTATACCCGTCGTTTGTGTCAAGGTCTCATAATATACATTTCTATTATATACTACCGTCTATATATATATATATATACCGTCCCTACATCTTACCTCTGTATACTACCGTCTATATATACAGTATATACCGTCCCTACATCTTACCTCTGTATACTACCGTCTATATATATATATATACCGTCCCTACATCTTACCTCTGTCACTACTATGCTATCACCACATCCCATGGTGTCAATCATCCTTACCAATGCACCCCAACGCTTACGTTCCATGTCATGCTGTACGAGTCTATACCCAACACATCTCCCATGGTGATTACTTTTCTCATGCTGACGGTTTGAATCAACTTATGCATATCCTGACACATTATGTATCATTTCAGTACCATAACACATCATACCTCGGTCAGAGTTTCAGCAAACAGTACAGAGTTCCTTTACATATCATATCACAATATCCAAGATAGAAATCCCACTGGTTTTCCCACGACGAAATGGAACCTCTTTTCTAGAAGGCCTTGGAGCATCGGGCAACGGGAGTAGTTCTAGGAAGTTTCTTCAACCCGGATCTAAAGCTAGTTAGGTTTACGGGCTTGCATGTGAGGTTCAATCTGTATGTACGTATTTGTAGGTCCTCGTGCGCGCTCGTGTGTATGTATATTTGCGCATTCTGTTTTACTCGTGCGCGCTTGCATGTGAATGTCCTACGTACTTGTGTATATGAGCGTGTTTGCGCGCCTGTAAGTGAATATATGTGATTCAACACAGTCTTGGATCACGTGCCGGGCATATGATCGATAGCTATTACCCTCTTGGATGAGAACCCAGAGTTCATGCCCTTGCCCACCAGAGTTGGAGTGGGATTCGAATTCAGATCGTTGAATCAGTGGTCGAGAGCGGTACCACTGCACCGTCGAGCCGTGTGTGTGAGTGTGTGTGTGTATTTACTTGGTCTTTGGATCACGTGTTGGACTCGTGATCGACAGCTATTTCCCTCCTGGAAGAGAGCTCAGAGCTCGTAGTTCCGATCTATGGGTAATGCTATGACCTTACACACACACACACACCCAACTCCCTGCCCACGAGAGTCAGAGTAACGACCCGAAGCGCAGCGGTACCGAAATAATTTCGGCCCTGGGCAGGATTCGAACCAAGAACTACGGGCCGCTATGGTGACAATTCAGCGCTCTACCAACCGCGCCACCGAGTCGTGTGTGTGTGTGTGTGTGTGTGTGTGTGTGTGTGTGTGTGTGTGTGTGTGTGTGTGTGTGTGTGTGTGTGTGTGTGTGTGTGTGTGTGTGTGTGTGTGTGTGTGTTTGTTGTGGGAATAAGAGGAGACCAGCTCCGCCCTCTGCCTGGTGGGCAGACTCCCCAGGGGGCGCTTGCGGTTTCCTGAGAGAGGTCACTCCGTCCCAAGCCTCTCTCTTCTTAAAAAAACTTTCTCATACTCCTCCCTTTTCTGATTTTTCATTTTCACTTTTATTGGAGTTTTTCTATTGTGTTCTTTCTTTTTTCCTTCTTCATATCTTCTTCGTCTTAACTTCTTCTTTGTCATCGTCTTCTTTGTGCTGGTGTTGCTGTTGGTGCTCTCCTCCTCCTCCTCCTCTTCTCCCCCTCCTCCTCCTCCTCCTCCTCCTCCTCTTCTTCTTCTTCTTCTTCTTCCCCTCCTTCTCTTCCTCCTCCTCCTCCTCTTCTCTCTTCTTCTCCACCTCCTCTTCCTCCTCCTCCTCCTCCTCTTTTTTTTCTCAGTGTGGCTGCTGCATTAGGGACTCTCTCACGCCTCCTCCTGCTGGCATTCGTGCTCATCATAAGCATGACAAGCTGGTTCAGATCTGGTGCTCGAGGTGACGCTGCCGTTGGTGGCCAGGGAACTTTCATCTGAGGCTGGCTATCATCAAGGGTGGCGATTACGGTCGTATTAGACAGTGATAATGATGATCATGATGATGATGCGGATGGTGACGATGATTGTGATGATGATAATGATGATGATGGTGATGATGATGATGGTGATGATGATGGTGGTGGTGATGGCGGGGATGAAGAGGTGATGATGGTGATGATGATGATTATGGTGGTGACGATGATAATGATGATAATAGTGGTGGTGGGGATGAAGATGGTGGCGATGATTACGATGATGATGTTGTCGTTGTTGTTGCTGTTGTTGTTGTTGTTGTTGATGATGAAGATGGCTGTGACTATGATAGTGATGGTGATAATGATAATAGTGGTGGTAGTGGTGAGGATGAATATGGTGACGATGATTGTGATGCTGTTGTTGTTGATGATGATGATGATAATGATGACGATGACTCTGACTATGATAATGATGGTGGTGATAATGATAATAGTGATGGTGGTGAGGATGAAAATGGTGACGATGATTGCGATGTTGTTGTTGATGATGATGATGATGATGATGATGATGGTGATGATGACTGTGACTATGATAATGATGGTGATAATTATTATAGTGGTGGTGGTGAAGATGAATATGGTGACGTTGATGATGACTATGACTATGATAATAATGGTGATAATGATAATAGTGATGGTGGTGAGGATGAAGATGGTGACGATGCTTGTGATATTGTTGTTGTTGATG
>NC_134791.1:19437852-19455352 GCF_046742065.1 Oratosquilla oratoria | reverse complement strand
GTGTAGCGAGAACGGGGTGTGTGTGGTACCTTATGTAGGACACCAAAGGGATGCAGAAACAGCTTCCTAAAACCGTCATTGTACATCCTTTGATGGTTACCGCCAGGTGATTTTATTCAGGTGAGGTAACCTTATCAGTTGTTAAAGCCCTGTTCACACTAGCGGTTTCAACCGTCGCGGTTCAATTACAATGTAAGTTAATCGAGGCGTTCATACACAACCGCGCAGTTTTTCTTTGACTATGCGGTACCGTCACGGTTTCCGCGCGGTTCACATCGCTAGTCTGAACAGGGTCAAAGGTAATGGAGGCGTTGACATAATCGCGTATTTTTCCTTGACTGTGCGCAACCGCCTTTTTCTTTGACTATGCGGTACCGTCACGGTTTCCGCGCGGTTCACATCGCTAGTCTGAACAGGGTCAAAGGTAATGGAGGCGTTGACATAATCGCGTAGTTTTCCTTGACTGTGCGCAACCGCCGCGGTTTCCGCTCGGTTCAAACCGCTAGTGTGAACAGGTCTAAGGGTTAATTGGGGTGGGTAGAAGGATTTTATTTTCGGGTGAACAGAATCGTTTGCCGGTAGCAAAAACAAATATACAAGATTGTGAATAACAGTAGAAGATTTAATGAATATTTCATGGCGTCTATATTTTTCTTTTGAAGAGGAAGACAAAAAAATCTGGTTTCAGGTAAAATCAGAGTTTCTGTCGAAGGGTCTTGGTAGAATAAATATTTCATGGCATTAATTATTTTTTTCTTTCTTTCGAAGAGGAAGAAAGAAAAAGAAAGAAAAGAGAGGAAGAAAGAAAAAAAATTCATGCTCTTGTTTCGGGCAAAAATCAGGGCTTCTGTCGCAAGGTTTTGACAATTTGGGTTTCAAGGCTTCGTTTCCAACGTTCACGCGGGAAGGAAGAACCATCACGTCAGAGCGGAAGAAGAAGAAGAAGAAGAAGTGGAAGCTCCTCCTCTCGCTTTCAATGTCATCTTTCGTCACGTTTCCTCGTCTCCCAAATTAATTAGCTTCTTCGCGGAAGTCTGCAGGGTCACAGCGGGTTACATACCTTCAACACAGAGACTGTAAATTTGATTCTGAGTCTAATAGGCTGGCAGAGCACGTTAGGGCGTTGCTACTTGTGACAGAGGTCAGGGTGACGGTGGGTCGAACCCTGCTGCCGGCGAGTTGTATCAAGGGTATAGTTAATTATTCCATGCTAAAAAGTTCTCTGTAAGGAGAGCCGTCTTAGCCTCCTGCTGGGGTGGGGGTGAGTTCAGATTCAAGTGGAGTTTCGTCCGCTGAAGGTCCCTTTACTGCAAGAAAGTGAAACAGACACTTCAGTTGGGAGAACCCCCTCAACAGATTACGTCACTGTAATGGAAGCATCGACAACGATGTCGTGTCATCCTTAGAAGCTGAAGGAGATAGCACAACCAAATTTTTGGGGAGTTGTGTTCTTTTTTGAGCGTTGATTTCATCTTGAATGTTCTCTTTATTCATGCTTTCCATTCAAATATTGGCTAGATGAAGTAATTGGTCATGGAAATGGTAATGACAGGTAAGGTAAAATGGGAAGAAGGTTTCATGACAACAAATAAATATAATCACATATGAAGTTAATGTTATTTTCACATTGACGGTGAAATTAATAAGAAAAAATGTGATTTGGCACCGCTGCACGTGACCAACATCGCTCAAACCAATTTAACGGTCGCATTACCAGACAATGATACAATGCAGACTTATAATAAATTAGATTTTAATGCAAACGGTATAGGGGCATATCCTCACAAGGAACAAAACAATCTGGAATAGGAGTGTGACAAATTATTCCCCATTCAAAAGATGTAATTGAATTTACACACAGACGCGGGAAAAATCACAAGACACATTTTCATAATGACTTTTGCTAAGATGATGTAAGTTTACATTGCTAGAGAAAATTAGGAACAAAAAACTGGAATAAGAGTGTGACAAATTATTCCTTGCTCAAAAGATGTACTTGAATTTACACTCAGACGCGGGTAATTTACAGGGCCCTCACATGGGGGTGGGGGGGGGTAGTGGCAATTCTAGCCTGGGCTTATTGCCCACAAGGCTGACAAAATAATTATGAAAATAGAGGTAAAAGAAGCCCTGAGTATTTTACCGCAAACGACGAGTTTTGCACAAGAATAAACAAAATATTAAATATTTAATTTCCTTTTATCCTTTCTCCAATAGGGGCATTGAATATATTTGTTTTAAATATTTCTAATTACTTCAGAGGCCAATAGCTACAATAGGAACTAAGGTATGTTGGAAATGGGAAGGGGTAATGGGAAACTGAGAACTTTACCCCAAAGTGTCCATTTGGTATGTACAAGCTCTGCGAATTTCTACCGACATAGAAACTGGATATGGAACTCCTATCTACGTCTTTAAGGCGTTAGACAATTAAATTCAAATAACAAACCCAGCAGCAGCAGCGGATCGGTTACGATCATGACTCGCAAGACTGTGTTCGATTCCCAACGCCTCCCGGTGACTTCGACTTCATATTGAAGTCTGACACGCATGCGCACACTGTGGTTAGATAGGAGTACCCAATACACTGTGGTTGGGAGTTTCTCAACATCCGCTCCTTCTTAGGAGTACAAGCTAAGCAAATTGCAACATGAAACGGACTAGAGCTGGATAACATATACTAATCTAGGTTCACACACGCACACACATACACACGACTCCATGGCACAGTTGTTAGAGTTCCCGCCCGCCACTACTGCGGTCCGCATTCGAATCCCGCCCAGGGCTGAAATAATTTCAGTATCGCTGCGCTGCGATTCGTTATAGGTTCACTCACGCACACACATACACACGACTCCATAGCGCAGTGGTTAGAGTTCCCGACCGCCACTACGGCGGTCCGGGTTAGAATCCCGCCCAGGGCTTAAATAACCTCAGGATCGCTGCGCTGCGAGTTGGTACTCCAGCTCTCGTGGGCGGGGAGTTTTTTTTTTTTTGTGTGTGTGTGTGTGTGTATGTGTGTGCGCGTGCGTGCGTGTAAGGTCACTGCATTACCCATAGATCGGTCATATATGAGCTCTGAGCTCTCTTCCGGAAGGGAAATAGCTGACGATCACGAGTCCAACACGTGATACTCCAGCTCTCGTGGGCGGGGAGTTGTGTGTGTGTGTGTGGGGGGGGGTGCGTGTAAGGTCACTGCATTACCCATAGATCGGTCATATATGAGCTCTGAGCTCTCTTCCGGAAGGGAAATAGCTGACGATCACGAGTCCAACACGTGATCCAAGACCATGGTGATTCGCACATACATGAGCACGCACACACACACACATGCGCACGTGCGTACACATAGCCTGAACTCCGAGTATCTTATTGTATCCTGCCAAGATAGTCTGGGTTAAACCCAGTGATAAACCTATATTATAGTTCTACCTGTAACAATGACTCGTTAAATGCGAATCGTTCTCAAAAGCCGAATAAAACAGCCTGGGACCTGCCAGTGACGTCACTTGGTGTAAAAGGGCCTCGAGACAGCATTTAAGCCTGTGGGTCTCAAGCTGGGGGATCCCCAAGGGAGCCATGGGGGGTCCCCAAGGTTGCCGTGATCTTTTTTTTATTATTATTATTATTATTATTATTATTATTATTATTATTATTATTATTATTATTATTATTATTATTATTATTATTATTATTATTATTATTATTATTAATTATTATTATTATTAATATTAATATAATAATAATAATAATAATAATAATAATAATAATAAAATAATAATAATAATAATAATACAATAATAATAATAATAATGATAATAATAATAAAATGATAATAATAATAAATAATAATAATAATAAATAATAATAATAATAATAATAATAATAATAAAAATCGGAGATATAATCATCTTTGTCAACTTTGTGATATAACAAAGGGTTTCTCTTCATCAACATTTTATTATTGTTATCATCTATTTATTTATTTGTCTTTTTACTTTCTTTTTGGCGAGGTGGGCTTTCGGGAGGAAAATGAAGGGGGAATCACATAAATGTTGAGAACACGTGATACTCCAGCTCTCGTGGGCGGGGAGTTGTGTGTGTGTGTGTGTGTGTGTGTGTGTGTGTGTGTGTGTGTGTGTGTGTGTGTGTGTGTGTGCGCGTGCGTGCGTGTAAGGTCACTGCATTACCCATAGATCGGTCATATATGAGCTCTGAGCTCTCTTCCGGAAGGGAAATAGCTGACGATCACGAGTCCAACACTGGTGCGATCGAAGACAATGGAAGTGGTCTTGAAGCTGTATTAGATTGCTCAGTATTATCCAGAGCTACATCGGTAGATTTTGACATAAAGTATTTTCACTCTTTTGGAATTTGAACTCAATGAGGTGTTGTAGAGATAGAGAGAGGTTGTGGGAGAGGCAGGGGGGAGGAGGATGAGGAAAATAGGTGTTTAGGGAAAATCCCTAACGGAGACCAGAAGGTGACGTGGGAAGTTCATATCTCCGTCACCAGCATCACGCATCTACTAACACCATCACCATTAACACAACCACTATCATCTGTCAATACTATCGAGACTGTCACCATATCATCATCACTGTCGTACTCCTGTCACAATTTTAATCACCTCCGAGATCTTCACATCCAACCATAACATTGTCGTGAACAGCTTCGCTTATCTTGTCACCATAAACATCACTTCTATCACCTTTGTAGCTGTATTTCCACCACACCAATACATTGAACAATGTCATGTACACTGAAGAATACAAATATCAAAACACAAGGCAAGGGATGAACGAAAGATGGAAAAATATAATGAAAGACAAGAAGGTCAGCTAGAAGGAAAATATGTGATAATTCAATCATCCAATACCATTCTTCTAACACGCATATCTTCTTTCTGCTAATCTATCATTTTGAATCCGTGGCGGTTGGGGTATGAGGTCTCGTTGTCGCCGCGTACGCAGCGAGGCCGACGCCGACGACTTGACGTCATGTGGTCCTGGGGAACGGAAGGGCAGCGTTTCCGGTTCGTTAGATGTCGTAGTGGCAGGTGACGGCGGGTCGGAGCCAGCAGATCCTCTCTCATCAGGGGACAATTGCACGAAGTTCCCGGTCATAATAGATTTTTTTTTTTTATACTTATTTTCTATTTGTTTGTTTGTTACTTTTAGTTTGAAAGCAGTCAGTACGGTTATATCGTACCAAGTCATAAATCATTCGCTTTTGGATTAATTTTCTGTTTACTTATTTATTTTTAGTTTGAAAGCAGTCAGTACGTTTAACTTGCACCAAGTTCCCGGTCATAAATCATTCGCCTTTTGATTCATTTTCTATTTACTTATTTCTAATTTGAAAGCAGCCCACTCAATTCAGATCTAAATCGCAATCGAGTCACCTGTCTCTTTGTTCTTTTCATGATGGCATGTCCAGTCCTCCATGTCTCTCTTTGTTCTTATTTGTAAGATAAGGAATCGAGTTTGCTTTTATTTTGTTTTATTTTTCATTTTGAGCTGGACCGTGCCACTCATGGCCTTTCCAATCTGGACTACACACAAACACCTCGTGGCGCAGTGGTTAGAGTTCCCGCCTGCCACTACGGCGGTCCAGGTTCCAATCCCGCCCACGGCTGAAATAATTTCAGTATCGTTGCGATACGAGTTGTTACTCCAACTCTCGTGGGTAGGGAGTTGGGTGTGTGTGTGCGTGTAAGGTCAAAGTATTACCCATAGATCGGTCATATATGAGCTCTGGGCTCTCTTTCGGGAGGGAAATAGCTGTTGATCACGAGTCCAACACGTGATCCAAGACCATGGTGAATCACACTCACACACACACACGAACTTTCATATAATCTGACAGTTTTTTCACTGACCCATTTAGTGGTTCCCTCTAATGAGCGATGGCGTCCAACAAGACGACATGACGTCACATCGGGCGGAAGGACGATAGGCGTCTCAAGAAAACATTGAATACTTCCGGCAGCATCCTGCCATCTTGAATTTATAAGGCATCTATCCGGTCAGTCCCGTGGATACCTCTACTCTTTCCCACAATCAACAGGTACCAGAGGCCACACAAGTGCACGCACATACACACATACACACGCACACACGTCTTCCTGGAGCGCTGGTTAGCGTTTCGGAGTTTCACGTTTAAGGTCCTAAACTGAAGTCGCACTCGGTTTGAAAACCTAATAATAAAGTCCCTGAAGAAATGGATTATGTATGTGTGTGTGATTCACCATGGTTTTGGATCACGCGTTGGACTCGTGATCGACAGCTATTTCCCTCACGGAAGAGAGCTCAGAGCTCATATATGACCGATCTATGGGTAGTGCTGTGACCTTACACGCACACACACCCACCCAAATCCCCGCCCACGAGAGTTGGAGTAACAACTCGAAGCGCAGCGATACTGAAATTATTTCAGCCCTGGGCAGGATTCGAACCCGGACCGCTATAGTGACAGTCGAGGACTCTACGAACCGCGCCACCGAGTCTGTGCGTGTGTGTGTGCGTGCGTGTGTATGTGTGTGTGTGTGTGTGTGTTTATGTGTGCGTGTGTGTGTGTGTGTGTGAGCTCTTGAACTCTCATCCGAGAAGGTCGTAGTAGCTACTGATCACGTGACCATGGTGAATCATGCATGTGGGTTACTTCCAATCATCTCTCCTAATTCCAGTATATATTATTTCGTCGCGTGGTATTATATCTCAATTCTGCTTCTTTTTTATTTCGATTTTTCTTTTATTCTTTAGCGGGTTAGATCGTGAAATTCTAATCACAACACCATTATGATATTTCACGACGAAAGAAAAAAAAAAGAGAAACATAGTAGGCATATCATCATATTGTAAAAAATTATTCTATTCAACTGTGTGACAAGTGGTTAATTACTTTTCATTATGTTTCGTTTTATTTCTATTTACTGTATCGTTCTGAAAACAAGTGACGAAACGTTTTGACTCCTGGTCATCTTCAGGAAGTATTATGCCACCAACTGCATTCTCCTCAAATATCAAGATCATTCCACCCCGTCGTCAGTCTTCTTACAATCCGACCACACACGATTTCATAACCGTCTCTGGGTACAAAACAATAAAGAAAACAATTAGATTAAAATTAAACATGACCTGGTATGCAAATGACCTCACATCTTCGGCCACATGGCTTCGCTCATTACAAACACGTGTTCCAGAGTATCAGGTCAAATCCTAACGGACCGTGATGGGTCGAGGGGGTGGGTGGGAGGGATTAGGTAGTTGGCGGGAAAGGGGAGGGAAGAGGAGGCGGGGGGGGGGGTGAGAGTGGGATGGAGGGAGACGAGACGGAGGGGGGGGGGTTGTCAACCCAGGCTCCAACTTCATGGACTAAAAAAAAAAAGGGTAATTAAAAATATATAATTAAATTTTAATTTAACAGGTGCTAAGAAAAGAGGGAGGGTGGAGGGATATGGAGTGTATTCAGGGATGGAATGGGTGGGAGTGATTTTGTGCCTTTTCCTTTTTGGCTACCTCCCTTGTAAGGGGGAAAAAGCCTTGGTATATGTATGTATGTGTATGTTTCTTAAGACAGATTGAACATTTTTAGAAGCTCCGCCATGGGATACGAACATGGGTTGCTAACGTCTTGACCTCGTGATTTTAGACGCACGGGTCAGGGTTCGTATCCCATGCGGAGCTTCTAAAAATGTTCAATATGTATGTATGTATATATTCAACAAATATTACACAATACATTCGCATGTTGAAGATGCACAAATATACATACATTTAAACATCAATTTGTTGAAAAGGATAGAGCGGAAGCAATAGCTTATAAAATGCTCTCCCTTAGTAGTTTATATATAAGTATCTAAGTGTTTCCAATATTTTTTCACAGACAAGTAAAATATATAAGGACGCAATGGAAAAGTAAGCGAACTACAGATACACCTGTAACACAAACGGTTCCAGTGTTATAATCATAACATGAGAACTAAGACATGCGTTCAGAAACCGACAAACAAATTCGATCTTTTCTGATTTAAAGTGATAATTCCGACAAAATGGTTAATGTAGACACTGGAACCTTTATTCAGTGTACAACGTTTCGCTTGTTGGAATTTTTTCAACATGAAAAAGCCTCAAGAAGGGAAACGTACATTTGATAAATATTCCATCCTCTTTCTTCGTCGGGCAGTCTGGCTGGTGACCTGACCGTAATTCAAATTATTCATCAAGGTTGACATGGAGTATTATTCATGTCAGAGCCAATCGATTTTATTCGGTTGAAAGACGACCTCGAAGCCTTCCTATTGGCCTGAGTCTCACTCTGATCTAAATAAGAGCGTCTGGTATATATATAAAAAAAAAAAAGTAAATCAGTCTCCGTAATGGTAAGGATACACCCACGAGCGGGTACGGACAGTTGCTCACTGGAGAGTTGCTCACCGGATAATTGCTCACCGGACAATCGCTCACCGGAGAAGTGACAAATAGGACACTTGATCACCAAAGATTTTTTTTTTACTTTTCTTGAACTTGATAACAAACAATATACGGGATTTTTTAGTTATATTTAGGTTTATTACAGCAATAATACACAAACAATATCCATGGGAGTGGGGAGTGCGTAGGAGTAGGGACAGAAGAGGGACCGAGAAGTCAGGTGTAGAGTTGAGAGCAGTTGTTGAAATGGGAGTGTAGGATGAATAAGAAGGTATAGTGTATTTGAACGTGAACGAAAAATGTTAAAAAAAAAAAAAACTCAAGATTGGCGTGGAAAAGTTTGTTCCGGTTAGGTTAGGCTGAGTTAGCTTAGGTTCCGTTAGGTTAGGTTACGTCAGCTTAAAATACATTTGGTTTTATCGATTAAGGTGAACTACTGTTAGGTTATGCTGATTAAGGTGAGTTAGTGTTAGGTTATGCCGATTAAGGTGAGTTAGTGTTGGGTTCTATCGATTAAGGTGAGTTAATGTTAGGTTATGTCGATTAAGGTGAGTTAGTGTTAGGTTCTATCGATTAAGGTGAGTTAGTGTTAGGTTCTATCGATTAAGGTGAGTTAGTGTTAGGTTCTATCGATTAAGGTGAGTTAGTGTTAGGTTCTATCGATTAAGGTGAGTTAGTGTTAGTTTCTATCGATTAAGGTGAGTTAATGTTAGATTATGTCGATTAAGGTGAATTAATGTTAGGTTATTATCTTGGGGGGGTTAACAGTAACTTAACGAGTGATTATAATTTGCCCCCTTCCGTACCGGGTGGGACTTTTCCTTTTGTTCTGGCTGGTTCAAGAGGATTTTATTCATATCAAGGGACACCCTACCTCTATCAAGTTCTCTCGTACTGTGTAATGTTTTTTATATTTTCTTTATCTGCCACCCGGCTATTTCATTCATCCCTGTGACGCTGTCTGAACTGAGTCGGTTAAGCAAGTTTAACATTAACAGTTATCTAATAACGAGTTAAAAAGAGTTAAAATGTCGAAAGGAGTCATATTGGCCCATAACAAGCAAAAGTGAAGACAGGACGTAAAAAAAATATATATAAAAATAAATATATAAAAATAAAACACAATACAATAGACAAAGACACAAATCAACCAAAATTGGTCACTCCCCCCCATCTACTCCTTAAGCACCCCCTCCCCTACCCCCTCCCTCACCACCTGCCACCTGCATCGACCTGACAACCCGCCCATGTGCATTGTGGGCAAGGTCTTTACATTGTCGATGAATGGGTCACCTGTGCCCCGCCCAAGGTGACCTGATCTGACCTGACCAGCCCTAACCTACTGACTCCTACTCTCATCACATGAGATGGGTGCAATCATGAGAGAAGGGTGGAGGGGGGGGTGCTGCCTTTTTCTTATAAACGCCCTCTAGTTAATGTATTTCTAATGGGTGCAATTAGTTGGACATAATGAGATACAGGGGCAACAGAGATGAAAACATAATAATGGAAGAGACTGCAAGAGACCATAAGGTTTACACTAGGCAGTTCCATGCCCCTTGCCACCTATTATCCCTGTCCATAAAGTTATCTAATCTCTTAAAACAACCCATTGTTTCAGGACTCACTACATTGTTACTAAGTCTATTCCATTCGTTAACCAGTTCTTGCCTAGTTATTTCTTAAACCTAAATTTGTCCAATTAAATCCATCACTGCGAGTTCTGTCCTGCTGGAATGTAGGACAAAACGTCCCCGGACAAAAGGTCCCGAAATCTGCACCCCTAGGACAAAATGTCCCCGATATTTAGGACAAAAGGTCCCCATTTTTTTCAACAAATATTGATTTTTATCAACTGTTTATACATTTTGGGACATAGTTAATTGTGGTTTTATAACAACCCTTAAATTCAGGAGAATCTCTATATATAAACACAAAGTACAATAATATTTGATATTTTATTAGATATCTTATACGCCGAAATATTTTTCAATACTCACTTTTGTTCGAATTTCCAAAATAACTTGTAATCGTACTTACTGTTATTTTTACTTATGTGCATTACCTTGCATTTACTTGTTAAATTTCATTAGCCACTTTTCAGACCATTGCTGTAATTTATTTAAATCCTCGTTCCGCAAATTATGAGTACAATTACAGCACACAATTATGCTTTATTGAACTTATATTGTATGCCTATAAAAAAAAATAAAAAATCAAGTTAAAAACCAAAAATTCACCACTCACTTTTGTTAACGAATTTTCAAAATAACTTGTAATCGTACTTATTGTTATTTTTACCTATGTGCATTACTTTGCATTTACTTGTTAAATTTCATTAGCCACTTTTCAGACAATTTTTTTTAAATGTTCATTCCGCAAATTATGAGTACAATTACAGCACACATATTATGCTTTATTGAACTTATATTGTATGCCTATAGTTAAAAACCAAATATTCACCAAAAAACATATAAAGGAATAAAGTAAAACACATCTGACAAATTCTTAGAAGAAAAAAAAAATTGGGGACATTTTGACCACCCACCTAGGCCGTTGGGGACATTTTGTCCCAGGGGTGCAGATTTCAGGACCTTTTGTCCGGGGACCTTTTGTCCGAGTACCGTCCTGCTGTCTTAATATGATGACCTTGTCTGAGTTATGTGACAGGAAATGGACATGTTGACATGACATGTGGCGTGTGGATAGTACTAATTACATTTTTCTAACAAATATGTTTCATTAGTTTCAGTAGACAGTTCCGTCAGTGGTTGTCCTCAGCATTGGTTGTAATTCGAAACAACGCCAGGTCATTAGAGGTCACGCGCCATTCCTCGCGTTCTTCTTCTTCCAATACGAATTCAAGTCACACAGATGACACAATCCGATGCGTGCAGGTCTCGAATCTTCTTAGTCGCGAGTTCGAGTACCGATACAATCAAATAAAACGAGCCAAACAAACTAACCAACAGACTTCACAGAGTTTTGTTTTGATATTTATCCAAGCGAATCTGGTCACACACACACACACCAAACATACCCTACCCTTCCCTCCCTCACCTCCACCCCACCCATGTTCTCCCGAACCGCACCCACCAAAAGCCACCCGACTTGTCTCACCCATATGAGGGCGAACTATGAATGAAGATTTTTGCTTTGTCTGTTGATGGATTCCCTGTGCCCCACCCTACTCTTGACCAAACCTGACCTGACCTGATCTACAAACTTCAACACTTTTATTATGGTAGTAGCAAAGTTTCTATCAAGTTTATTCTGACTGACGCCATGTGATTTTAATCAACTACGGGGTGGGGGGACGCAAATGAACACGGTAGTAAAGACCTCAACTGAGTCTATTCTAGGATACCATAGGAAAATATATAAATAGAAAATATGAATAATGCTGCAGAGTGAAAACTTCTACACTTATACACAATATATATATATATATATATATACATATATATACATATATATATGCGAATAAATCACAAATACACGTGATTCACAAAATGTGTAATAAAACCACTTGGAAAATAAAATGAAAGGTGACCGAACGTTTTCGTCTAAGACATTTTCAAAGGTCACCTTTCATTTTATGTTCCAAGTGGTTTTATTACACACACACACACACACACACACACACACACACACACACACACACACACACACGCACACTCGGTGGCGGATTGGTAAAGCACTGGCCTCACAAGCCAGAAAACCGGGGTTCGATTCCCCGGCGGGGCGGAGATAAGTTGGGTTTGTCTCCTTTCACGTGTAACCCCTGTTCACCTAGCAGTGAGTAGGTACGGGACGTTAGTCAAGGAGTTGTGACCTTGCTGTCCCGGTGTGTGGTGTGTGAGTGGTCTCAGACCTACCCAGAGATCGGCAAATAATGAGCTCTGAGCTCGCTGCCGTAGGGTGGTGTCTGGCTGTCTCGACAGAGGCTGCAGCAGATCCGAGGTGAATACACACACACACACACATATTACGTCATGAACGAGACACCAACTTCAGGACAAGCCGCATCTGAGGTCTTTCTCTGAGTGCTCCTAGGTCGCCTGGTGCCTTAGGGCCTCGATAATAAGATCACAATAATCTCTCACTACCCATGACGTTTTTTTTTCGTGAAGAACACGGCATCATAACTTGTGACGTCACTCCCCATCGAAGAGAGATTTCCATCATGCAACTCTCCAGTAGAAATCTTTTAAGAACGACATTATCGAAGTTCGTTGGTACCTGGGTGACCTTAGGACACTGGGAGGACGTTCTTGGTCTCGGCAAATGGTGGTAGTGATTGTGGAGGACGTGATGACGACGGGAGGAGATGCTGAGAGGTGTATTTGAATCTCAGATATCAGCTACGCAATTGTACTCGACTGGGGACGAACGTCACGATCAAATTACTAATTCGTCGTTTTGTTTTTCATTTTTCTCTCTCGCTGCAGTATCACTAAGTCTTTTTATTCTTGGTCGCTTTGGTACCGAAGATCTCTTTCGTAAGAGATGTAGTCGATGTTACCTCTTCGCTTATTCATATGTTTATTATTTCATTCGTCTTTCTTCATTTACTCATTGTTATGTATGCATCTATGTGTTTACCAATTTATCTAATTACTAATTGTCATTTACCTATTCGTTTTTACAACGCGTCTTTGTGTTTTACGTTTTGTTTATTAATTTATTTATATACACTTTTTCATTTACTCATTGTTATGTATAACTTTATTTGTATAATCGTTGCATTTACCTGTTTACCTATTTATCTATGTAATAATTATCTACCTATTATTTTTTGTACTAAGCGTGGATTTATTGTTTACTTATTTATTCATTTATATATTTCGCTTGCAAAGCATCAAGTTCACTAATTTTCCACTTAATGCAGCGAGTCAGATTTGGGACTGTTCTCTGACCGGAGACGTTCCACACTGGGCAGGATGGAGTCGAACGACATTGTCAGTGATTACAATAATGTCGATAATGTTCTAAAAACAACCCAAAGTAATAGAGTTATGGTGAATACTTCATTGGTAACAAATAAATAATTTGTCGAAATAATAGAGTTATGGCGAATGCTTCATTGGTAACAAATAAATAATTTGTCGAAATAATAGTTATGGTGAATACTTCATTGGTAACAAATAAATAATTTGTCGAAATAATAGAGTTATGGCGAATGCTTCATTGGTAACAAATAAATAATTTGCACCTTTCACTGCCATAATATATCTTGATTTTTTTATGATGTCGACAAAATTTGGTCGAAAAAAAAAGAAACGAAAGGACAACAAAATTTTATAATAAATCCCTAATTGGTAACAAGTAAAATATCTATACCTTTCACTGCCACAATATAGCTTGATTTTTTATGTCAACAAAATTTGGTCGAAAAAAGAAACGGAAGGACAACAAAAATGTTATAATGAATGCCTAATATGTAACAAATAAATAATTTGTACCTTTCACTGCTATAATATATATTGATTTTTTTATGACGTCGACAAATTTTGGTCGAAAAAAAAAGAAACGAAAGGACAACAAAAATGTTATAATGAATGCCTAATTGTCGACAAATAAATTATTTGCATCTTTCACAGAAAAGCTTGTGTCCTTATATACACGAAAATAAAAAAAAGTGTTGAAATCCGTCAGACAAAACACAATATGTCAAAAACATTTTAGCAAGAATTTGCTCCTGGTCCAAGTCGACATTATTTAATGAAAGCTAACTATTGACAAATAAACAATTTACACCCTTTACAGGAAAGCTGGTGACCTAATATACTCGAAAATAAAAAGGGTGTTGAAATCCGTCGGACAAAACACAATATGTCAAAAACATTTTAGCAAGAATTTGCTTTTGGTCCAAGTCGACATTATTTAATGAAAGTCTAATTGTCAACAAATAAATAATTTGCACCCTTTACAGGAAACTTGCGACCTAATATAGTCGAAAAAAAAGTGTTGAAATCCGTCAGACAAAACACAATATGTCAAAAACATTTTAGCAAGAATTTGCTTTTGGTCAAGTCGACATTATTCAGTGAAAGCCTAATTGTCGACAAATAAATAATTTGCACCCTTTATAGGAAAGCTTGTGACCTAATATACTCGAAAATAAAAAAGGTGTTGAAATCCGTCAGACAAAACACAATATGTCAAAAACATTTTAGCAAGAATTTGTTTTTGGTCCAAGTCGACATTATTTCGTGAATGCCTAATTGTCTAATTGTCGACAAATAAATAATTTGCACCCTTTACAGGAAAGCTTGCGACCTAATATACTCGTAAATAAAAAAAAAGTGTTGAAATCCGTCACAATATGTCAAAAACATTTTAGCAAGACTTTGCTTTTGGTCCAAGTCGACATTATTTCTAGAACAGAGTGTGCTGAAAATACCCAATTACCGACTAACGCAGATAATAATGACTTGTTACAAGGACACTAATTGGGTAGCGTTAATGAAAAACTACAAATAAGAAAATCTTTGGTGACAGCAAATAAGTTTTAAAACAATTTCCTTCGAGATACTAATGTCTATAAAAAATGTTTGGAAAGACTTGTTCAAAATACGAATGTAATTATAAAATGCGATTGCGAATACATTTGGAGACATTTCTATTTGGTGTACGAAAGTAATTGAAAAATTATAACTGCAAATATATTTTGAAATATTTTATACGAAATACGACTTTCTTGAAGATAAAATCAACTTTGATATCTAAACCTACACTGTTTATTCTAAATAACGTTTCATAACTGCAAATACGTTTTTAAATATTTCTATACGAAATACGACTTTCTTGAAACGAAAATCAACTCTGACATCGAAAGCTAAACTGTTTATTCTAGATAACGTTTCATTTCGTCTGATGGAATTAAATTAAAAGTCAATAATGAGACTTGCATGTTTTTCCTTGCTGCTCTTTGGGCTACATGGTTCTTGCAGATAAGCCTTATGTCAGAACCATTTAAGTACCTTAATTGCCTGTTTGGCTCATTAAGACTGGTTTTTCATTTACAAAGGACGGGCTCGCCCTCTCCCTCTCTTTCTCTCTTCTCCCCTCTCTCTCTCTCTATCTTCCTCTCTCGCATATTCATTGTGCGTGTGTGTATGTGTGTGATTCACCATGGTCTTTGGATCACGTGTTGGACTCGTGATCGACATCTATTACCTTTCCAGAAAAGTGCTCAGAGTTCAAATATGACCGATCTATGGGTAATGCTGTGACCTTACACGCACACATACACACAACTCCCCGCCCACGAGAGGTGGAGTAACGACTCGGAGCGCAGCGATACTGAAACTATTTCAGCCCTGGGAGGGATTCGAACCCGGAAGTACGGCTGTTTCCAGCCTATTACGTCAACCCCGGAAAGAAAAGACAAAACAAGGATTTTGTTTTGAATGACGTTCGGCGAATTTTATCCAATTTTGTGCAACATTTCCCGTTCACAATAATCTTTCACTAAAAATGTGATATAACGATCACCATTTTTAATTTGTGAATCTTTATGGAGACTGGCGAAGATGCGGAGAGGACTGTAGAATAATCAGTATTCCAACAATTTAAATATAAAAATAATTTGAATATAAAAATGTGTCATTAGAGTTCTTGCAGTTTGAATTTGAAAATCTGTCATCAGTATTCTTGTAGTTGGAATCTGAAAACCCGTGAACCAGCATTCCATCAGTATAAAACAGAAAATCTGTAGTCTATCAGTTTGAATATGAAAATACGTTATCTGTGGTCTATAAATTTGAATGTAAAAATCCGTTATCTTTGGAATTTGAATCTGAAAATCCGTTATCTGTGGTCTATCAATTTGAATCTGAAAATCCGTTATCTACACAGTTTGAATCTAGAAATCCGTTATCTGTACAGTTTGAAGCTGAAAATCCGTAATAAATATTCCAGCAGTTTAAATCCGGAAATCCGTAATCAGTCTTCCAGCAGTTGAAATCTGGAAATCTGTAATCCTAACTCCACCCCCTCCCCGACCGAGACCCCCAAAACTCGCCCCTGCGCCCCCCTGGTTGAACAGACTTGGTTCATGTTGCGGCCAGATGCAGGACTACAAAGCCTGAACACCGATGGAAAGAAACAAGATTGAGATGGACTGAGGCTTGATTGCGCAGACGCTCCCATGCACGAGGAGGAGGGGGGGGGGTAGCCCTCTCAAGAAGGCGGGACAGCCGTGAGGAGGAGGAGGAGGAGGATTAGAATAGGAGGAGGAAAAGGAGTAGAGGAGGGTGGGAAAAGGAGGAGGGAGAGGAACAGAAAGGGGACGAGGAAGAAGGAGGAGGAAGAGGAAGAGGAGGGGAGGAAGAGGAAGAGGAGGAGAGGAAGAGGAGGAAGGGGATAAGGAGGAAGGAGGAGAAGGAGGAAGAGGTGGAGGAGGAGGGTGGGAAGAGGAGGAGGAGGAGGGGAACGAGGAGGAGGAAGGAAGAAGAAGATGAGGAAGAGCTGGGGAGGAGGAGGAGGAAAAAGAGAAGGTTGAGGGTGGGAAGAGGAGGAGGAGAAGAGTGTGGGAAGAGGTGGAGGAAGAAGAGTGTGGGAAGAGGTGGAGGAAGAAGGAGAGGAGGGAGAGGAAGAATGAGAGGAGGAGGAAGAGGAAAAGGAAGAGGAGTAAGATAAAGACAATGGAAGGGAAAAAGGAGGAGGAAGAGGGAGAGGGAGAAGGAAAGTTCCGTATTAGAAGGTACCTACAAACGGTCTTGTGGTTCGAGTTTCAAATAAATCAGTGAAATTGAGCTTAAGAAGATCATTACATCATACAGCCTTAAGTGCCGCCAGGCGATTTAATCCAACCAAGAATTTTTTTTTTAATATAGGAACATCATCTCTCATATATAACTTAAATTGTCGTGATTTCTCTCTCCCTCTCTATTGCGGACTCTTTAACGGAAAGAGAGTTAAAATGAGAGAATAGAAAATGGAAACCCAACGTTTTAACGGTCATGTTTTGAACAAGGGAATTTATATTTCCTCCCCTCCACCTTCCCCGTTGAATAAGTACAGTATTGCCGGTCGGAGGGTGTCCTAACATTTGAATA
>NC_134791.1:19427852-19432852 GCF_046742065.1 Oratosquilla oratoria | reverse complement strand
ATTTGATACAAACAAATAAATAAATACATTCATTAAGAAATGCGTGAGTTCTTAGATTTAAAAAAAGGCACAGCTTGAGGGAGAGGTGGGGAGAGGGAAGGCGTGTGTCTACAGTACTGTGGCTTCTGATCCTGCGGCCACGCCAAGCCACGCCACGGAGCGCCACGCGCTGCTGGCCAACCCTCGCCTAGGGAGGGAGCCACGTGGGCCTTCAAGTCAAACACTGACTACTTACTCTGTTCATTGTAACTGGGCAGAGATTTATTCGAGGACAAGAATATACCAGTTTCGACGTAATGCAAACAATAAACACAAAAGATAAATGAATAAATTCTCGATTAAACAAACAAATATAGAAAATATTATCCACTTGAGGATAGTGAAGGAGAAGAAGGAGGAGGAGGAGGAAGAGAAGGAAAAAAAGAGGAGAAGAAAGCGGCGAAGGAGGAGGAAGAGGAGAAAGAAAAGAAGGAGGAGGAGAAAGAAGAGAAGGAAAAAGCGAGGAGGAGAAAGAACAGAAGGAAAAAGCGAGAAGGAGAAAACGACGGAGGACAAAGAGAAGGAGGAGGAAAAGAAGAAGGACTATGTGGTGGTTGATGACGTGCGGCGGACAGGATAAGGAGAGGACAAAGATCACTTGAGACATTGGTTGGATAAGGATTTGGGGGAGAGTGGGGGGGGGGGGAAGGGGTAGAAATTTCGCGCTGTGATTCGTGCATGATAATGCGACCCTCTCCACTCCCAACTCGTGTCATTGGCCTACTGGGGAGGAATCACACAATATTTTTTTATGATTACACAATAATCTCCATGTATGCAAAAATACTGATTATATTTAACAACTAGTATACCTCTTTTAAAGCTTGCTTTTACTACCCTTCTGACTCCATCTCTTCGGAATAATGTTTTCTTCACAGATAGAAACGCTGGTCCTTCACACACACACACACACACAAATTTGAGGCTAGGTGTGATAAACTGGAGTATAGGACACGGGACCTAACGAGCGTTGGTGTTTTCCTGTATACTACAGTATACTACAATTCGGTAAACTCACTCTCTCCCTCTCTCTCTCTTGGTTGGTAGAGTCTCCGACTGTCACTACGGCGGTCCAGGTTCGAATCCTGCCCAGGGCTGAAATAATTTCAGTATCGCTGCGCTTCGAGTAGTTACTCCAACTCTCGTGGGCGGGGTGTTGCGGGTGTGTGCGCGTGTAAGGTCACAGCATTACCCATAGATCGGTCATACGAGCTCTGAGCTCTCTTCCGGGAGGGAAATAGCTGTTGATCACCAGTCCGACACGTGATCCAAGACCATGATGAATCAAATACACACAATTCAGAGAGCATCAACTAAAATGGTTCCAGATTTTGATGATAAAACACACGAAGAAAAAGAATATGATGGGATTGTCAACGACAGAGGAGGGAGGAGAGGTGGATTGATACCGGTATTTGGGAGCCTTCAAAGTTGTGCGAATGTACTTGACAAAATGGGTCTCTTAATGTGGGAATATTACGATACAAGTCAATAAATAGAATACATAAACAAATAGATAAATTAATAAATAAGTGTATCAAAAGGATATTTAAAAAATCATTCTTTCATATGAGATTATTGATTCATGGAAGAATATGGATGAAAAAAAAATGTTAAACGCATTGACGGGACCCCACGAGCACAATTCTTATCCTGGATACTAAAACTAGGTAAACACACAGAATTTCATGGTCACACAATACCTTATATTTCCTGATGTCCCTCTCAAAGAACATTGGTCACATTTCGTCCCGTCGTCACTTCAAGCCATCTGTGAATAGAAAACGGGTGATCAATACACGTAAACTCTATTACCTACTACCATCTCCATCCTAAGCAACACATAAATCACATCTATTTCATTATTGATAAGAACAATAAATTATACATTGTTTGGCAGGGACATTATCTATAGGAAAAATCGAAACTGATTATTTATTGGTTCATATTTCAGCGAGACACTCATTTGACCTTTGAATGTTGACAGGACATAATGACGAAACAAACTTGTGTCCTCACTCCGAGACACTGGAATGCGAAAGAGGACGACAAGAGAATTTCAGCTCATAACGAAAGCGGATATGGATTACCAAAGAAATAATTCAGTAAATATGAATGAATAAATGCATAAGTATCTTTATGAATAGACAGATAAATTGATAAATGAATAGATACATGCATAAATAAATGTATAAGTGAATGAATACACAAATCAAATGAATAAATAAATAGATCAACTTCATGAATAAATAAATAAATAAGTAGATCAACTTCATGAATAAATAAATAAACAAATAAATATAAAATATATATAGATATATATACATGCAAATTAACAAATACATATTAAACATGAATAAACAAAATAAATAAATACACTAATTAACTAATAAATAAATTCATCAATCAATCAAATGGAAAATCAACCCTCTCGTTTTTATTGCATATATAATTTTCTAACTGAATATCAAATATATTAATCGTAAAACATGATATTGCATTATTTTTGAATAATAAATAAAAAACTAAATAAATTAACATCTTATTCTTTTGTCATTGATATTATTTTTTTAGATCTTGTTTTCTATCTAAAAAATTGTGACAATCTTTGGACCATTTTTTCTATCATATTTGAACTTCCGTTTTCTAAATTGCATTCAAGTCGTAACGGATCTGGAAAAATCTACTGAACGTAATATTTTTTTTCTTTTTAATTTCCTCTAATTTATTGCAGTGGTTATCGTCAATCTATCTTTTTTTTTATTACAATCACAGGAATGAATATATTTCTGTTACGAGTAGATGAGCAAATCTTCGTTCATCGATACGAAACACGTTTCATTTTAGGCTTCGTTCTTTCATAAAAATGAACTAAAATGATTGTGTGAAATATATGACATAACATTATTTGAATATTCGAATTTCCTTTTCGCAGACATTAGTGAAGTAATATAACAAAAACTGATCTGACGATTCTTTATGTTGGCGTTTTGCAAATTCATTTGTCAACCATATTTCAAAACAAATATCAGAATGGAACTATTATAAGTTAAACGTCTTTTATGCAATTTGATAATAAGTAAAATAACACAAAACATAAATTACATGTTTTTATTATAATCATGAAATAAATTGAACAAAAAAAGTATTAAATCACTGGAACATTCTGTAATTCAGAAATGCTAACTCGATTGAATCTGGATTTGTATTGAATCCATCGGTTGTTTTGAATTGTTTCGTGATTAAGATTGTGGTGTAACTTATCTGACACACGCACACACACACACACACACACACACACACACACACACGCATATATACACACACCATAAAATATATTTGAGAGGCAGTTTTTGTGTATATCCAAGAGACCTGACACAAATTTAACCTTTTGGGTTTGGGAAGTCTTGAGGAAGTGCCTTCGTCTGATTGAATCTTTATTGCGACAGAATTTGATGCCTCTTGGGTTTATAGGACACTGACAAACATAATCGATGAATGGGTGGGCGTGGTGGATATGTGTATTTATGTATGTATGTATGTATGTATATATGTATGTATGCGTGTATGTATGTACTATATGTATGTATGTATGTATGTATGTATGTAATGTATGTATGTACCACATGTATGTATGTATGTATGTATGTATGTATTCACTTGGTCTTTGGATCACGTGTTGGACTCGTGATCAACAGCTATTTCCCTCCTGGAAGAGAGCTCAGAGCTCGTAGGTCCGATCTATGGGTAATGCTATGACCTTGCACACACACACACACCCAACTCCCCGCCCACGAGAGTCAAAGTACGACCCGAGGCACAGCGATACCGAAATAATTTCGGCCCTGGGCAGGATTCGAACTGGGTACTGGGAGCACTTCTGCTTCCCAGTTCAGCGCTCTACCAACTGTACCACCGAGTCGGTGCATGTATGTATGTATGTATACATGTATGCATATATATGTATGTATGAGTGTGTGTATGTATGTACTGCATGTATGTACTGTATGTATGTGTGTATATGTATGTATGTACGTACTTTTTGTATATATGTACTATATGTATATATGTATGTATGTACGTATGTAACCATATAAACGAAAGGCATTTGGATGATTAATTTCCTGGGAGGACGACAGATGGGGGAAGTGCTCGGGGGGGGGGAGTTCTCAGTGGGGAGTTCTTATGGGGTGTGGGGGGGGAGTTAGGATATGACGACTGGCGTACCGCAGAATCCGCACTGTCGCCAAATGTCTTTGAGTAAGGCCTGAACTGCTCTACGCCCATATTTCAGATTATGATTCAATAAAAAGTTTGAAAAACTTGAAGACGGTGTAAGTAAACCTAATGCCAGAAATGATAAGTGAATAGAGATGTTTATAAAGGTTTTGTGATGAAATTGTAAGATAAGGACCATTTACAAGTTGGATAACATAAACAACATAGTACATAAATCATTAGATAAATGCATAAGATAATGAATTATATATCAATAAGTAAATATGATAACATAATACAAATGTAAATAAATACATAAAATGATAAATAATAAATATATAAATATATGAATATGATAATAGATATGAGAATAAATATAGATTTAATCATAAACAAATAATGAAATAAATGATAAATAAATTGATAAATAATAAATTAGATAACCAAATAAATATATAGAAATGATAGATAATAACTATATCAATACACATCTTTAATTATAAAGAAATAATGAATTGAATAATAAATCAATAAGCAAATAAATCTGAGTAATGTATTGCATGTGAAGGAAAAACATCTCAAAGAAAAGAGAGAGAATAAAAAAAGAGAGCAAGATAGGGGGAGGGGAATACTCTGTAAGAAGCAACAGGATATGCAATAGGAGATGTCAAACAGTTAGGGGTGGTATTTATAGGAAGTGAGGGATTTTCCCATATTGGTCACGTAGATGGGGCGATTTCCGT
>NC_134791.1:19415352-19422852 GCF_046742065.1 Oratosquilla oratoria | reverse complement strand
TCACCGTTTCAAAATTAATTATAGGGGTTAAGTTAATACCTTGAAGAATCTAAGATGAGAAAAGTAAAGAACAATTGCTCTATGGAATGCGGTGTCTTCGTTCGATTGAATAAGATCATTTGGTCTTAGTCAAAATAAATATGCACAAGAGTCACGAATGACTTAAACATTACAAAAACATCTATTTTATCGGCCTCAGGTAATATGTAGTCGTGTACCAGGACAGATACACATACGCACGACCCGATAGCACGGTTGGTAGAGTACTCGGCCGCAACTACGGAGGTCCGCGTTCGTATCTCGCCCAGGGCTGAAATAATTTCAATATAGCAGCTCTGCGGGTCGTTACTCCAACTTTCGTGGGCGAGGAGTTGTGTGTGCGTGTAAGGTCACAGCATTACCCATATATCGGTTATATATGAGCTCTGAGCTCTCTTCCGGGAGGGAATATAGCTGTCGATCACGAGTCCAACACGTGATGCAAGACCATAGTGAATCACACACACGCACGCACACACACACACACACACGAAATCCTCGCGTCATCTTCACGCGTTCTTACGTGGGGTGTCCGAAGTCCTCTTTGACCACCTGGTGGTGCAATCCATCCAACCCTTCCCCAACACCCCCGCTGACGTTCCGTTAGTAGTGCCTGCCTACGTCATGGCTAAGGTACACCGCTATACAAAGGATCACTTCTGATGTACATGTAATCACTTGTGCAGTCTCAAACAATTTTTTTTATCCACGCTACAGTTCTCTTAATATCAATATAATCTTTTTGAGTATGCGGTATTTTTCCCTAAGTAGTATTTAGCTTACAGTGAAGTAATTTTCTTGAGCAAACAAAAATTCTCTGACAAAGAATTCAAATTTTGTATCATGAAAAAACACAGGGTGGGTCAAAACTTTTGCTTATTGTAAGCGTCTTCCCAATCCCCCCTCCAAGAACTGACAATCTGAGGTTTGTGCGTTGGTTATCTGAATACAGGAAGTGTAGAAGGAAACACAACGTTGAGATTATGCGATTTTATCATCTCTCCGGGGGAAGGAATCAGGTCCAACAATCTCGTATAAGCTAAAAAAAAAAAAAAATCCTACACTTATCGATACACGTCGATTTATTCAAATAATTACAGATGTCTCCATCTATCTCAATGACTATGATAACTATGTCGATCTATTCTAATGATTACAGGAGCCATGTCGATCTATCTTAACGACTGCAAGAAATAACCATCTCTTCAGTGTCATCTACATCGAACAGGTCTTGTGTGAAAGATCAGACAAAGTTCAGCTGCGCGGTCGTACATGCAGGAGGCCAGTGCGAACAACGGTTAGGTTAGGTTAGGTTAAATTAGGTAATGTTAGGTTAAGTTAGGTTTGTAATAAATATATGGGGTACTGTCTATAGTGAATCTTAATATTGTCAAGCGATAGAGACGATTGGAAAAGAATGATAGATTCCTCTCGCTAGAGTTATTATTATTATTATTATTATTACTATTATTATTATCATTATTATTATCATTATTACTATTTTTACTCAAAGGACACACAATAGATAACCGTTGTTTTGGCACAAAATGAATATATGTCGTTGGTGAAGCCCCCGTCACACTATTACGATTCTCGTCAAATGTTATGACTTTGAAAAGCTGGAAGACGACTTTGCTTACAGTATTCTAGACTTCACCAAGTCTACAACTCAACAACGTGTCTAATATTCGTATTCTAGGTTTATCTTCTCTTAGTTCGTCATTCAGCTTGTCAACACATGACGCAAAGGTAATACGAGATTTGAAAATTCGAAAAATAAAAATCGCAAACAAAGTCGTTTCTGCTCAAACGAACTCACTCGAGTCGTGATGGTGTGACTGGAGCTTTAGTGGGGGGTTAGTGATTTAACAATGAAATCATCTTATGAGATCATGGGGCAAATCGTACCAACAAATGTTGGCCATGTAAGGATACACTCAGCGCAATCACGAACAAAATGTTCTCAACGCATGTATACACGCACACCTACACACACTCAGTTTGAATGCGCTGTGGTAGCGTTCGCCACCGCTACTCCAACGATCTGAGTTCAAATCCCGCCCAGTGCTGAAATAATTTCTGTATCGCTGCGCTGCGAGCCGTTACTCCAACTCTCGTGGGCAGGGAGTTGAGGGTAAGGTGACAGCATTGCTCGTAGATCATATATGAGCTCTGAGCTCTCACCCGGAAGGGTGATAGCTATCGATCACGAGTCCAACACGTGATCCAAGACCATGGCGAATACACATGTGCGCACAGTAGTCACGTCATAGTATACATTCTGGCTACCGCCAGGCGATTTTATTCATTTCAGTAAACTGTGGATCT
This sequence comes from Oratosquilla oratoria, assembly GCF_046742065.1. Lineage (NCBI taxonomy): Eukaryota > Metazoa > Arthropoda > Malacostraca > Stomatopoda > Squillidae > Oratosquilla > Oratosquilla oratoria. Next base: position 19,420,485 of record NC_134791.1, on the reverse strand, counting down.
TTACCTTGAAAAGGAAGTTAAGGTCCATAGCAGATGACGTCACTCGATTCTGTTCAGGTCCAAGCACACAAATGAACACAAAGGAAGAACAAACAACAGCATGCCTACTGGCCCTAACGAGGCTGTTTGTGTTTACTATGCTAAGCTACACTTAAGAAAACAGGGTAACTAGGCGATAGAAGATGAACTAACACTACTGCCACCACACAGGGGAAAGGTGACTTCGGTCAAAGCTCAGCGCCTCTCGGCGTAAACTCATCTCAGTGATCGTCTCCCCCAGTGTCGCAACTCGAGGGGCGCGTGACGCTCCCTCGCCCCCGAGGGCGATCCTGGGGTGGGGGGCAGGGGAGGGGGCGAGGAGGTCAAAACGTGCTGAGTAAAAAAATTACCAGAAATCTGGACCGACAGACTGACCGACCGTGCGTGCAAGGTCCTTTCACAATCGACCCCCCCTCTCTCTCTCTTAAAAAAAAAAAAAAAAAAAAAAATCGGGTTCACAAAAAAAGAGACAAAGAAAAAAATGAGATAAAAAAGAAAGAAAAGAAACAAAGAAAAAGTGAGAGGAAATAAGAAAAAGAAAGAAGAAAAAATACAAGAAATAGAGACGAAGATGGGAGAGGAAACAAGAAAGAAATAATAAAAAAGAAAATACGCAAACAAACACGCTGGTTGAAACGTGACATACGAAAACATCTAATATTCATTCGACTCGTGACTACGTAACCCGAGGTTCGAATCGGTGACTGCCACTTGCTCCGGCTATCCGCAAGCCGCTGTGGCTTGTTCGGTACTGACCCGAGCTCGTGAGCGCAAAGACTTGGGTTCGATTCCTACGAGCCAAAGTTGAGAACCTTGTGGGTCTATAGGTGACAGCGGCCATTTTATTTTTTGGCTCCCCGAACACCTAGGGCAAGGGTTGTCCACCATTTTCATTCCTTTCCTGTCTTTATGAATTATCAACATGTGTGTGGTTCCTCTTCATTTTTCTCCCAAATTTCACCCCAGCAAAAGGGTTAAAAAAAGTAAAATAAATACATAAATAAATTAATGATAAAATAAAATGAAATAAAATAAACAATAATAATAATAATAATAATAATAATAAAATGTTGATGAAGAGGAACCCTTTACTTCATAACAAAGTTAACAATCATAATTACTTTATATTTCTTCTGCCAAGTTAGGGTGATTAATTTATTCTTTTATTTATTATTCAGATTCCTCACATTATACAGAAACCTATTTATAACAAGACCCCATGGTCCCCCTACATTCTTATTACGGCCCCCTTGGGGGTCCCCATGGTTCCCTAAATTCTTGTCACGGGTCCCATGGGGGTCCCCGTGGCCCCCTAAATTATTGTCACGGCTCCCTTGGGGGTCCTCACAGTACCCTAAATTCTTGTCACGGCTCCCTTGGGGGGTCCCCATAGTCCCCTAAATTCTTGTCACGGCTCCCTTGGGGTCCCCATTGCTCCCTAAATTCTTATCACGGCTCCCTTGAGGGTCCCCATGGCCCCCTAAATTTTTATCACGGCTCCCTTGGGGGTCCACATGGCCCCCTAAATTTTTATCACGGATCCCTTGGGGGTCCACATGGCCCCCTAAATTCTTATCACGGCTCCCTTGGGGGCCCCCGTGGCCCCCTAAATTCTTGTCACAGCTCCTTTGGTGGTCCCCGTGGCCCCCTAAATTCTTGTGACGGCTACCTTGGGGCCCCCGTGGCCCCCACGTTGAGAACCACTGACCCAGGGCCCCGCGTCAGGTGATTTTATTAAGCATCAAACCGGGGTCTCGATCAAGTATAACCCCGGTCACGGTGAGGACCGATCTTTCAACAAGTAATAAAATAAATTTGACGTCACGCTTGAATGAAATATGTAAAGTGTGCCACGTCATTGATAAATTCGATCCTACGGTTGAATGTGATCTACAGTCAGCAGTTTGATAAAAAATAGATAAATAATTTAATAAATAAAAATAAATTAATAGACAAATAAATAAAATAATTCATAAAGCGCAGCAAAGGAGTTAATTCATCAAGATAAATGAATAAACGAATAAATAATGTAAAATTTAATATGTACCTAGATAAGTAAATGATAAATAAATTAATAACATAAACGAATAGATAAATAAAGTTTGGTCCCAAGACTTCTAGGTAAATGGATAATTAAGTCAATAATGAATACTAAGTAAATGCGTAAATGATAACTGATAGATAAATTCATATATGAAAAAAAAACGAATAAATGCATAGATAATAAACAGGTGTTTAACAAATAAGTAATTGAATGAAAAAATCAATGTAAAAAAATAGAAAAAAAAACTAAACAAGGAAGTAAGAAAATACAAAACTAATTGTAAGGAGTTAAGGGAAACATATCCACAAAAAAAACACTCAATACACGTTTTCGTGAATATAAATCGACATTTTTTCTTCACACGGATGTAGCTGTGTGTGCCTATGTTTCTGCGTCGCTGTGGAAATGTGTGACTAAGATTTTGTAGGTGTGGAATAATTCTACGTGTGGAATTTCGTGAGAGCGTTTGCGAGTAATTTTTGTGTAATTGTGTTGGTGTCCGTATATGAGAATTTTTGTATACATGTGTAACTTGGACGCCTGTGTATTGTAGGTTGTTACTAAAACCAACATTTCTGTCTTTGGGGGTATTTAGACGAAGATGTGAAGTTATAAAAATGGTAGAGAAGAGGTTGAAAGAACTGGCAACTCTATCGTGCACAGTCTTGATCTCTGTGATGATTTTATTATTTATCAAACGCGCGGACCCACCCCCCGAATGGGGTCGCGCCTCATTACGACCCTTTTCATACACAGGTCCATGAAAATAACCATTTCTCGTTTATGGACACCACATCAAAAAATAAACTATTAATTTCTGAATTATTTACTTGTCGTTATGATGAGGCGACTCCTGGGTAGGTCAATGATACGTGTAGGAAATCTAAGAAAAGCCGAGATTTTTCTTCTTATAAAAATTGACTTTATATAAAAAATTAATACCAAATGTGTACAAGTGTATAGTAAATAGTATAGAATGTACCTTTTCCTAATAAGGACTATGAGGGAACCAATGAGGTAAATTACAAAATAAGAAAAAACCGTCAGAGGAAAAACGAGACGTTGAGAAGTAATGGCGTAGGTGGATGAGGGGCGGGAAAGCGCATTTCAAACGAATGTCAGTTTAATATGAAATGTGTATAGCCAATTGCACAAAATGTATATTTCCCTAACAACGATTGTGAGGGAACCAAATAGATAATAACAGAAACTGAAGGAAAATAAGAAGAGGTTAAAAAAACGAGAAGTAATAGTGTAGATAGACGACGGGCGGGAAAGCGACTTTGAAATGCTGGTCAGATTCTGAGACGACGCGCCGGTCAACCGACCGTGGACGCTGTCGACTGCCTCAGCTCTGCGTGGTCCGCAGTCACGACTTGACCGCACATGCGCGCACACATGCACACAAAGAGGCGCATACTGCGTACTGTAAGCCTATGTGTTTTAGCGTGCCCTCTACTTACGTTCCCATAAACATAATACGTGCATGCGTATCTGCACACGAGTAAAACATTAAATACTGGAAATGTATTCATTAGGGTATCTGAAAACATGGGTGGGAGGGTTAGGGAAGGATTATTGCCTCCCCCATGGGGTGGCGGGAATTATATCCCCCCCTTTCCCTCCCCCCTCTGATCTTCAATGACGCGTTTTTGAGTGTGTTGATCTGCACCAAGAACACATTTCACACCATTACAATATTCACATTCATTGCCACCTGAGGGGGTGGGGGGCAAGGAGGGTAGTTGCGCCCCACCCCCCACTGAAATGTTGATAAATGAGGTGGAGGAAAACCTGTTTTTGTCCCGCACCACGCCAAAATAAGATGAATAAATACATATGAAGTACACAAGTAAATTAATATATAAAAACAAGCAAATATATACTTTAAGTAAATACACAGATAAATAGATATAACAATAAATATATAGATATAATAATTACAATTAATTACATATCTATATCTATAATTAATTATATATATAATAATGATAAATATATAGATATAATAAATATAATTCATTAGATATACTAGTTATAATTCATTATATATATATATATATATACATATATATATATATATACATATATATATATATACATATATATATATATAAATATATACATATTTATATATATATATATATATATGTATATATATATATATATATATATATATGTATATATATGTATATATATAATATATAATAATAATAATGATAATAATAATAATGATAATCCGGCGTATAATATGTCTTAATCCACACATATTATACTGGTCCGTACTGGCCTTTGACACTAAGTATTGCAACAACCCCACGTTTAGCAAATACTTAGTCAAGTATTCTTAGGCAATGAGGCCTCTTTCGACATCGATATGTCCTGTATGAGTGTTAGATGACCGTCATAAGCCTCATAACGTAAACAGAATGCAGGATACATGGATACAGTGCTGTTTGATTGTTAGTCAGGGAAGGCAGTATGCGAGTTTGATGATGCTCGAATAAGCTTATACCAATAATGACTTTGTTCTCATATGTTCCTCTTCTTGATTTATTAATCGGTAGTTTTATTTATGTGTGTCAATATGACGTATAGAATTAATAAACGCTACTATTACCGAGTCCTCTCGGTGGAACAAAATGGTTGTGTTCTGAGACACTAAATATGTGTCAACTTCGCGGTGAAATGGTGCGTTATTTGTGTTATAACTAAGCAGTCGTTCAGGCAACGGTTCGAATCCCTGAAGAAGATTTAATTAATTGCCTTTATCTTTCATTTTGTTTGGCTGTACTCTTTTTTTCTACTTATCAATGAATCTGTAAAAAAAAAATGTCCTTTTCTATCTGTTTACCTATTTGCAATATACAAGAAAGGAGCTACGTTCGTCGGGTTCCGTCTCTTTCCAATTAAATTTAGGTTTCACCTCATGTATGGTTTTCAGAGTGGGTTATATCACCTTTTGAGCTATTTCGGTAGATGACGTTTCCCTAGGGAAACTTATGTTTCTTAATATACCATTGGCATGTAGCCTTTTATTAACTTGTTCC
>NC_134791.1:19347852-19412852 GCF_046742065.1 Oratosquilla oratoria | reverse complement strand
TTCAGGTAGAACACTCACCACAGGACTCCCCCGTGGGTGTTCCTCTGCATGGACATCTCCCCCCGCCTAGTAGTCACTGACCTCGATCGACCCCGCATGCTGGGGACCCCCTAGGGGAGGTAAACAAAGGGACGGAGACTCTGAGGGTGGCTCCGAACAAGGGACACTGAGAACCGGGGAGGTATGCCATAAAAGGCTTGATGGACAGTTGAGAACCCCAACTCGAAATTTTCTTTTTACTGACTGCCCTCCACCCCCTGCGAGGCGTCACAAAGAGTCTCAACCTCCTGTCTCTTCCAGCAACCTGACCTGACCCTCCCGAGGAGGAGCACGAACAAGAACGACGAAGAAGAGGAGGAGGACGAGGAGAAGAGGAATGGTCACTGGAAACGAGACCTCACCTTGGTCGCTCCCGCGCAGTAGTGCTCCAATTCAAGTCGCGTGACCTCTTGACCATCACAGGTCAAGGTCAGGTCATTTCTATGTTTGTGAAAAGGGTTAATGGTGATGGGATGAGGGACGTAAAAGGATGGCGTGCTTGAAGGGGATCTGTGGAAGTTACAGATTAGATGAGCCATACTAATCATGGCATATGGAGAGATCAACCACTCCCCCACATTTGCTAAAACTCATTCATGTGTACAGTCACGAGGAAATGTTCTGACCCACGCTACACTTTTCTACTACGACAATATGTTTCTTTTTCTTGTTGTATCTAGCTTACAGGTAAGTCATTTTTTATTAGTTAAAACAAATGTAAGAAAAAGAATTTGAGTTTTGTATTATGCAAAACACTGGGTGGGTTAAATTTTTTGTTCAGTACTGTACGTTTACTGACACGTGTTTTCTCTCATAATCACTTTATACACACACACACACACACATGTATATATATATATATGTGTGTGTGTGTGTGTGTGTGTGTGTGTGTGTGTGTGTGTGTGTGTGTGTGTGTGTGTGTGTGTGTGTGTGTGTGTGTACTTATTCATTTACCTATTTACACAGACTGCTGACGATTATTCCCCTCGATGAACTAATGGATACAGTAAGACGCATCTTACACTTCTAGATGAGGAAGTGAAGCCAACAGGAATTACGTTGCCTTCGATTTAGCCCAAGATTCAAGAGCTCAAAATCATTATGGACGAGATCAAGCGACATTCTGCTGTTTGTCGGGTGAATGTAGACATTTGAGATTCATATATTCGATGTGTGGGGGTTAGGGGATGATTTGGAAGTAATTAGAAGAATGAAAATAATCTACGGAGATGTGGGTAATCTTTGCTCGGGTATCTTGGGACTGTTGGTACACATAAAGGTCCGCGTTCCCCAAGGATCTTAGGATTTCTGACCTGTTGTATAGAAATATATATATATATATATATATATATATATATATATATATATATATATATATATATAAATATATATATATATACATATATATATATATATATATATAATATATATATATATATATATATATATATATTATATATATTATATATTATATATATATATATATATTTTTTTTGACGTATTGGTAGTAGATCTTGTCGCCAGGATCTCCCATAAGTTTCTTCCCATTTGCTCTACTCCCATTTCGTCTACTTCCCATATCGTCTATTCCCAATTCGTCTACTCATTTTAACACCACTTTCCCCATTTCGTCTACTTTTGTCTATTCGTGCTGATTTCCCATTTTGTCTACCCTAGACACTAGAATTGACAGACAGTCGACACTATAAAAGATAATGGATTTTTTTTCTACTTAAGTATACGAATACCAACGACAAAAGCACGATGAAGTAATGATGGTTATTTCAACAAATAATTTGTATATGTGTATTTATGTAGTAGTAGTAGTAGTAGTAGTGGTAGTAGTAGTAGTAGTAGTAGTAATAATAATAATAATGATAATAATGATAATAATGATAATGATAACAATAATAATAAACGGTTTATTGAAAACATGGCAGCCGAGGGCTGAAAATACACATATTAAGGTAAGAGGGATTAACATAGATGGTGCATAATAAATAATCACCTATACATATTATGATGCTGAAGTGATTGTGCACCATACAAACAGATAAAACATGAACATATAAAACATGATAGATGCGTCTTAGTGTTAATATGATGTCTGGATTAGATGATGTTTGATAAGTGTACAATAGAAGGTATGGGACTGTGTTTATATCTGTCCTTGCGTGGTGCTTTGAAAGGCTTGAGTCTATTGTGATGTCTTGTGGCCCGGGCAGGCAGGACGGTCAGCTTCCGACGGTAGCTGGTTACGGTGGTGAGGACGACATAATAGCTTGTATATACACGTGTATGCATGTATATGCGTATGTATGTACACATGTATGTATGTATGTATATATACGTGTGTGTATGTATAAATAGTACGTATGTACACATGTATATGCGTATGTGCGTATGCATACATATATGCATGTATATATAGACGCATGTATGCATGGATATAATTCATCACTGGACAAGTGATTGGCAGTTATTATCTATCCGGATGAGAGCTCAGGATTTCTATAGTCCAATCTATGGGTATTACTGTGACCTGACACATCACACACCCAACTCCTTGCTCAAGGGAGGTAGTAACAGTTTGCAGTATTATGAAACTTTCACCCCCTGAACGAAGATCCACAGTTGGCAGCAATCGACGCTATCAACTACAATAGTAAGAAATGTATGTACATAAATTCATATCTGAATATATGTACACGTATAATACACCGACCCCCACTCCTTTATATATATATATATATATATATATATATATATATATATATATATACACGCACATGTGCGCATGTATGTACTGTTACATTACAGGATATATGTACGTACGAAGGCATGTAGTGGATATATGTATGTATGCATGTACATGTGTACATACGTACGGAAGTATTCATGCATGCATCCTTGTATGTACGTACATATAGATATATATGCGTTATCCCTAGCGCGAGCATATTTCTTTCTTGAGTGACAAACCTTTGGCTTGCATATGTTGGGACTCCTCAACTCAACGCTCATCTTCGTCACCGCCACTGTCGTTGCGCAAGAGGGCAGAGGGCAGCGAGAAAATCCCAAAAATAAAAGGAAAAAATCGCCCCGTGACACAACGGCGGATGTTTAGAAGAAATCACACAAGAATTTTGTCGGGATTGACGTAAACTCCAGAGAAACTCTTCGCTTAATGTAAACAATAAATCCATGGACGGGTCCGTTCGGTGAGAAAGCAAGCGATACTACGTCATGTCGGTTAACTGAGAGGAAGGAGAAGGTATACGTAAAATTAAGTATGATATACACTTCCGTTCCAATTGCTTTTCTCTGATGAAATACAAATATAAACGAGAACAATTATAACAGAAAATAAGTAAGCAAATAAACAAATACGAGAAGAAATTTTGCCTTGGGATAAACAAACGATACTACGTCATGTCGGTCAACAGAGAGGACTGAGATGGGGTACGTAAAGTTAAGTATGAGAAAAACTTCCGTTCCAATTGCTTTTCTCTGATGAAATACAAATCTAAACGAGAACAATTGTAACAGAAAATAAGTAAATAAATAAATAAACAAACAAGAGAAGGAAATTTGTCTTGGGATATGCACCCATCGGAAAAGAAGGGGAGGAGTAGTGACTGGAAAAATCCACAGTCTGGGTCATTTTTCATCGCTAAAACCAACAAAGATAATGATAGGTTGTTTCAGGTCATAGGCAGCCCAAGCCCTCACGTTGTGTGCAGAAGCGAGGTCAAAAGGTACAATTGACCTGAGCTGGAGATGTGCCGTGCCTTCCACCTCCCACTGATGACCACGTGAATCCCATTGGTGTACAGAACTTGGAATCAATGCTCACACTCGAACGCACACAGATCCAAAGCACGCATACACACACACACACACACACACACACACACACACACACACACACACACACACATTCGGAGAGGGACCTAGGAGTAATTATCAGTAAAGACATGTCACCAGACAAGCATATCAACAAAATAGTCGGAGAAACCTTCAATTTACTATGATCAATGAAAGTGGCCTTTGATTACTTGGATGAGGAAATGGTAAAGAAAATATTAGTTACACTGATAAAACCAAGATTGAAGTATGCTGCGACACTATGGACACCCAGTACTAAAAAGAATATAAAGAAATTAGAAATAATACAAAAAGCAACGATAAAGATGGCACCAACACTCTCCAAATTGACATGCGAATAAAGATTGTCTAAATGGGAACAACCAACCCTGGAACAAAGAGGAGAAAAAGGTGATCTACCGACCACTTACAGAATTATGAAAGGGATGGAATTCCTCGACAGAGATGATTTATTAAAGTGGGATAAGAGAAAAAGAAGAGGACATGAAAAGAAACTCAAAAAGGAGGATTATCTGGAATAAATTAGACGAGGCAACAGTGTGTGCAATAACTATACAAGAATTTAAGAACAAACTTGATGCCGAGAGATACAAAGACGGGTCACTACGAGCATAGCTCTCTTCCCATATAATACAATTAGGTAAAATACACACGCACATACACACACACACATACACACATTACCCATAGATCGGGCATACGAGCTCTGAGCTCTCTTCCGGGAGGGAAATAGCTGTCAATCATGAGTCCAACACGTGATCCAAAGACCAAGGTGAATCACACACCCTTGATGAACGTATAAAGTCAGAAGTCCATATCCATTCCAAAACATGACTGCTTGAACTCTGACCCATTTCTTTCGTTGTGTAAGTCGAGGTTTGCTGGCGAGTTTTGATTTCAAAATGGACTGGTGACAGAGGTCACCCATTTCGAGATCCGAACAACATGGGGGGTGGGGGAGGTGGTAACCATTGGGCAAGACGCCACTGTGTCATAACAATGGTATAATATTATCGTATATCCTAGTTCTCCGTAATTCTATCCATCCGCTTTACTGTATCTACACCGTAAAAGAGTATTGACTACATGTTTTATTGTTTTATGTTGTCAATATTTTATTGACTTTAGTACAGAGTAAGTCAGTATATTTTATGACTGGGGGCTAAAAAAAAAAAAAAAAAAAAAAAAAAAAAAAAAAAAAAATGGAGGGCTGGTCAATTTTAACACCTACTGAGGCTACGTTCTACTGCCTTCTTTCATCCTCTCCTTTACCGCCTCCACGACTTTTTCTCTTTGACCCTATGCTGTTATCATCTTTGATATCATCATCTGTGATATTCAGCGTCGTCGTGGAGTACCCTTTCGTAGCATATGTGTGCGTGTGTGCATGCTAGGCATCGAAGGGAGGTGACAGATATGAACATCGAAGATGATATCAGCGAAAGCAGATGATAACACTGTTCCAAAGAACAGAAACACTGGACACTACTAACAAAAGAAAGAAAACAAAGAAAGTCCTTGGATTTACCTCCTTTCTTGTTTTCTTCTCTACTTCTCTTATTTTCTTTATAATTTCTTTGTCTCTCACCATCGCTTCTGGCTCCTCCTTCTACCTCCTTCCACTCTATGGACAATTTCACATTATCGTTCTCCTTTCTCGCTACATTTCTCCTTTCCTACTAATCACTTTTCTCTCTGTCTCCCTTTCCATCTCCTCTTTTCCATTTTCTGTATCTCTTTCTTTATCAATATGTCCTCTTTGATTTTCTTGATATCTCCACACCCACTTGGGCAGGTCTCCGATCATTTCTGGATTCAGTTCCTGACATCCAGTGATGCCTTCCTGGCTCCTGCAATTAGCATTCTTCCTCCCTTCCTCCCCTTTTCACTCTCTTCATTTTTCTAAATATTTTCCTTTCAGTAATTTTAAAACAATTAATCAGTGTTCGTTCCCACTGAAACCTCGGTGGGTTTTTTTTTGTGTTTTTATCAAAATAAACGTCTACTCTAGGTTGCTATGTCTTTTATCTTAAATTCCAAGTTGGATAATGAAACAACACTAGCAGTTGTCTAGAATTAAATAAACCTTTGTATGATTACAAATTCTCTATATTTATGTAACAAAGGTCTTTTTTCCCTTTATATGAGGGGTAGCCAGCAAAGGCAAACACCCATTCCCACCAATAAAGTAGGACGGCGTGATGGGACTAGGTATCCTGCTCTCTACATACTCACCGGGTCACGTGAACAATCGTCACCCCAGAACGCCTACATGGAGAATCGTCACCCCATGAGATCCCACCTGAAGAATTGTCACCCCAGTACGCCGAATATCAACAGTGGAATAAAGATTAGGTTAGGTTGAATGAAGGTGATGCTTATTGTCATCAACTTATGCAACCGAAGAATCGTAAATTCAGGATGGCCCACATGAAGAAGAATTGTCACCCTAGGATAGTCCACATGAAGAAGAATTGTAACCCTGTCGAAGTCTGGGGTGACTAACTTAACCGGATCACATGAATAATCGTCACCCCAGACTTCGACAAGGTGACAATTCTTCTTCATGTGGACTATCCTAGGGTGACAGTTCTTTTTCAGGTGGGCTATCCTGAGTTTACAATTTTTCGGTTGTAAATTTACTACAAGTTGATGACAATAGGCATAACCCTCATTCAACGTAACCTAACCGGCCCATCCTCCGAGAATAATTAACGTGCAAATATTCACAACAGCTAAGGGAAATCCGTCCCAGCTAGCGAAGGTCATTTCAAATTTACAAAGGAAACCAGTACAAACGTTAAAAAAAAAATATATATATATATATATATAATAATAATAATAATTACAAAGGATTACAAAGGCGGAGCATGCCGACAGGAGACCTTTTGATCCATATCTAGGTCGGATGCGAAAAAAAAATCATATTAATAATAAAATAATAAATAAAAACTATGATAATGTAAATAACAAATAAAATACATAAATAAATGCATAGGTATAGTTAAATAATAAACAAACAGGTAAGTAGTAAATAATAATAAATTGACATATAACTAATAATAAATAAAAATCAGACAGACAAATGATAACAAAACAAAAACAAATAATATAAGATAAATTATAATCATTACAGCATCTTACTTAGGTATTTATCTAAATGATTCTTAAAGCTTCGAACTGAACTACATTGCACTACCTGTGCAGGAAGTTTATTCCATTCATTAACTACACGGTTGGCAAAGTTGTTTCTACCTACTTCCAAATTGAATCTATTTCCGGAGAGTTTAAGACCATTGTTTCTTGTCTGATTCTCATTCAATGTAAAAATTTGGTCACTTTTGATGTTGTCAATTCCCTTTAGAATTTTAAAGACCTGTATCAAGTCACCTCTGAGTCTACGCTTTTTTAGGGAAAACAGATTCATATGTTTTAGTCGATTTTCGTATGATTTATTTTTGATATTTGGAATCAGTTTTGTGGCTCGCCGTTGTACTCTTTCCAATCTGTCAATGTCTTTAATGAGATTCGGTGACCATACGGAAACAGCATATTCCAAATGTGGACGAACTAACGATTTATATAGCTTGTTAATGAGTGATGGAATTTTGAAATCAAAAGATCGCGCAATCAGTCCTAGAATCTTATTTGCTTTCTCAGAGGCTGAAATACACTGCTTGGATGATTTGAGGTCGTTACTGATAATTACGCCGAGATCTTTTTCACTATCCACTTTTGTTAACGAATTTCCAAATAACTTGTAATCGTACTTACTGTTATTTTTACCTATGTGCATTACCTTGCATTTACATGTGTTAAATTTCATTAGCCACTTTTCAGACCATTGCTGTAATTTATCTAAATCTTCTTGAATATCTAATTGGTTTGAGTGATCGTTTGCCACTCCGCACAGTTTTGTATCATCAGCAAATTTGGAAACAGTAGATTTTAGTCCATGGTCTATATCATTTATATATACTATGAATAGAAGTGGCCCAAGAACGGAACCCTGAGGAACTCCATTTGCAACACTTTTCCATCCAGAAGTTTTTCCATTTAAAACAACTCTCTGTTTTCGACCTTTCAACCAATTACTAGTCCAACCTAATAGGCTACCACTTATTCCATGCAAAGCTAATTTAGTAAGTAGTCTTTCGTGTGGGACGGTATCAAAAGCTTTTGCAAAGTCTAGATATACTAAATCTATATTGTTTCTTTTGTCATAATTCGAGATAACTGTGTTGTAGAATTCGAGTAAGTTAGTCACGCAAGAACGTTTCCGTCTGAAACCATGCTGGCTATCATTTATCAAACGGTTACTTTCTAAATGATGTTCGATAGCATCTCTGATGATAGTTTCCATTATTTTTCCTACGATTGAAGTCAAACTTATAGGCCTATAGTTATTTGGTTTCTTTTTGTCACCTTTTTTGAATATGGGAGTAACGTTTGCTAGCTTCCATTCTCTTGGGACATCTCCGGATATGATGGATTTCTTGAAAATAATTTCTAATGGAACAACAATCTCATTTTTCATTTCCTTTAAGATTCTTGGATGCCAACCGTCAGGCCCTGGTGTTTTATTGACTTTGAGTTTGTCTATACACCTTTTAATTTTTTCTTTTGTTATATTTACCGTACCGAGTAAGTTTACCCTAGACTTTTCACAGGTTTCAGTTTGGAATTCACCTTGAGGTGTTTCGTTTACGAATACCGAGCTAAAATAATTGTTTAAGATATTACACATTCCTTCATTTGAATATTCAAGTTGACCGTCAGCAGATAATAGTGGACCAATGTGATTCCGAACAACCTTTTTATCTCTAATGTAACTATAGAATTCTTTGGGATTTCTCAGCGATGTTCATTTCGTATTGTCGTTTTCTTTTTCTTATTGTCTTTTTTAAATCTCTCTGTATTGATACATAACTTTCATAGTCATTAGATACACCCGAGCACTTATATTTCTTATAAGCCTGTCTCTTTTTAGCAATACTTTTTTCAGTTTCTTTGTCGAGCCACTTTGGGCGAGCCTGATTTGGGGGACGTCTGTCCTTAAAAGGAATGTAAGTTTGAATCATCTTAGTGAGCGTATTTTGAAATATTTCCCACATCTGATCTACAGGTCTTTCGTTTAATTTTGCCTCCCAATCTGTAAGCTGAAGCTCCTGACGTAGTTCTATGAACTGAGCTTTACTGAAATCGGGTATTTTAGAAACACAAGTATCTATTCTAAAATTGTTTAGGAGTTTGAATCTAACTAGGTTGTGATCGCTATTTGCAACAGATTCACCGACTTCTACATCAGTTACCATGCTTTCGCGGCTAGTGATCAAAAGATCGAGTAAGTTTCCATATCTTGTGGGCTCTTTTACATGCTGAATTAAGTAATTGTCACCAAGAAAATCAAACAAGCGACTACCTATATAGCCATGTTCAAGGGTCATCCAATCAATGTCAGTAAAATTGAAATCACCCATTATCAATAAATCCCGGTCGCAGAAACTAGACAGTTCTTGAAATAACAGTTTGTCGTCTGCTAATGATAATGTCTTTGGCCTATATATTACACCTATATTAATTTTTTGTCCATTTGTTTGGGTTAACTCAACCCACAAACTATCATATGCATCCTGTTTCACTTTCTCTAAAACACAAGCATGAACATTGTTTTTAACGTACAATAGAACACCCCCACCTTTTTTGTGGTTTCTATCCTGATGAAAGTGTTTAAATCCCGCAATATTAAATTCAGCTTCGAACTCTGTACCATTTAACCATGTATCAGTTATTCCTATCATATCGAGATTTTCGCTTTTGACATACGCCTGTATTTCTTGAAATTTGTTTCTAATACTACGAGCATTAAAGTACATGGTTTTAAGAAACTCGTGATTATTTCTTTTTGACACATTTTGAATTTCAATATCATATCTTACATTATCATTTTGTTTTTCATTTATACCTTGCTCTATATTATTATTTGGTCCTTCATTGACGTTCAATGCCTCATTAACATTTCTCCTATCAAAATTAACATTTCCCCCATCACGGACATCTGGTCGATCACGGTCATCCGATCTCTTTTGTACATTTTGTCCCCCTACGTCACCGTGATTCACGCCGGCCTCCCGTCGTTCAGAGACATTATGTCCGGCATCCCTTTCTAAAGTTATATTAATAATAATAATAATAATAACAATAATAATAATAATAATAATAATAATCAGTCTATTCTAATAACTATTTGATTTTTTTTTATTATTCTATTTTATCTATTTGTTTAGTTTATTCCACCCTTTTTTGGAAGACGTAGTAACAAGACAGAAACGATAATATTTCCTCAGTGTTTCGTAACTTATACATTCGTTCATGCTGCCGCCGCCATTCGACTTTATTCAACGTGAGCGTTCTCTGACCGAAACATTCTGCATGCTATCGCTCGACAAATGTACAAAATAAGTGTAAAATTGTGGAAAACTTTTATGATAATAATTCGGAGACTAAGACAGTGCCCCTTACAGGGGACTTTATGGCGTTGAATTTAATGAACTTGGTCCAACTTGCTGGCGGTAGAGGTTCGAACCACTATCCCCTCCACCTCCGCCGCAAGTAACGACGCTCTAAACGGCATTCTCGTAAATGTATTGTTAATCTATTGTACAATATTGTACATAGTACGCATGTTCTAATAGTACTTAGATGTGTACACTTAGTACTTTGAGATATATACTGTTGTGCACATGTACTGTACATGCCCCTGTGCATGTTTTGGCATTTTACATGTAGATAGTAAGTTATCTAATTTACCTTTTATCTACAATTTCACTTCTTATATTCATCATGCTAACTACTGCTAGACGAATTATAATAATTATTATCATTATCATCATAATAATTGTTAGTATCATTATTACTATTATTATCATTACTGTTATTATTATTATTATCATTATTTTCATGGTGATTTCGACTGCAGTCTAAACCGTCTATTTCTTAACCTAAAATAAAATCTGCAACATCATTGAAAAGGTAAAACTAGATTTAAGCATATTCCAAAATTGTTCGGTCAAAGTCGCCTAGACTATGCGTAGATTTCTCTCGCTCTAACTGGTGTCTTGACAGAACCATTTTTATTAACTAACACAAATAATAATTTCAAAGTAGTACAGTACAACCCAGACAAATAATAAATGTAAACTAAGGTGTCTATATTATATATATATATATATATATATATATATATATATATATATATATATATATATATATATATATATGTATATATAGCGAGTTAATTGAACAATTGGGAGCCAGTGTGAATCCAGCGTTCTGATAAACAAACGACATTACGTCATCACTACCGGGAGATTTGAAAAAAAAATACGCCAACTTACCCAAAAAATCACCTGGTAAGTTCACTAAAAACGAGTTAGTATGCTCTCTCTACACACACGCACACATGTATATACGTACACAAACGCACGTACATATGCAATCTTCCGGAAGCTCGTACTTGAACGTTATCTGGGGTCTTCCAGCTACAGCTTGACTCTGATAAGGAGTTCTCGTCCGGTGGTCGGCGTCATCATCGTTGTGGCATTGGGAACAGCACCCGGCCGAAGGTGTGAAAGTTCTTGAAGGCTCCACGCATTCACAGGCATGTACACACGCACGAACACGCACACACATACACACAACTGGGTAAATACACACACACACACACACACATACACACACACGCGCGCGCGCGCGCGCGCGACTCGATGACGCAGTGGTAGCGTTCGCGGCCGTCACTACGGCGGTCTGGGTTCGAATCCCGCCCAGGACTGAAATAATTTCACTGTCGCTGCGCTTCGAGTCGTTACTCCAACTCTCGTGGGCGGGGAGTTGGGTGTGTGTGTGTGAGACAAAGGTGTGTACTCGAGACCTTGAAGTGACAGGATGAATTTGTGTCAAATTCTTCATATACAACATAAAACATTCTTTATCAAGAGCGTCACCAGGAATAAAAGTAAAAGCCACCACCAGAGAGTGATGTTTTAATCGAGATAAGATGAAACCATTTGCTACTGAAAAAGAAGCCAAGAGGTCAATGAGCTGACCTGCCTCTAGCCAGACCAAAAGGGAAATTGCTACTCGTTAAGGAGGAGATTAAAACAAACTATTAGTCTTGTCAGTGTGTCACGCTGCTGTATAGTATATACTTGCCAAACTGATAAGTAGCTTACCACAGACAGTTGTAGTTGACTGATAATGAATCTGAAATTTTTATGAAGAAAACAGAAATGGTCCTTTTCAAATCTCCTTTTAAGAATTCATTGATCTAATATTTCAAACCGTTCATTCTGTCTACCTCCTAAAATTCTTTGTGTCTCTTGCTAATAAAAATAAAATCAGTAAAAAATCAGTAAATTTATTTCTTATTCTCCACCTTACGACTACTCTAAATATTCCTTAAAATGTATGGGTGCGCGCGCGCGCCCGCAGAACAAGGGATCACAAAATGAGATTCAAAAAACGTTTGTTAACACGTATCGTCTTTGCCCACACATTTTATGTCCTCTGGGTTCGAGGATGACTTGGACGACAAAAATCCGAAATCGTCGTGATCACCGCTTCCGGCCCTATTCGGTGGGGATGCGTTTCCTCAGGATCTCTTCCACTGAGCTGGAGGAACTGAGGATCAAGAAGGCAGTCAGGGAGTTCTTCAACAAGCTCGAAGAATCCAGAGGCCATGATTAGAAGAGCAAGACCCAGAACTCCAAGAACGGAGTGAAAAAGTCAAATGACTTTGAAGGATTCCGGCGATGGCTTCGACAGCACGACCCGCGGTTCCACAGCTGTCATGGTTGCATGCCATCAGCCGTTTTCTTGCAGAACTGGAAACCCAATGAAGTCAGGGTTTTGACCACAACAAAATGTGAGAGTGAAAACAACGGTAAAAGAATGGGCAATTGATAAATTCACGGTAGTTGCTGACAATGACACAGACAAAGACAAACCCCAGGGCAGAGACTTGCGCTTATGTTAATTTCTAAAGAAGTCTAAGTGAAAATATATTGTTAAGAGCCAGAAAGACAAAAGAGGGATTTTCCATAGGTAGGAGTAGCTTACAGAGAGAGAGGAAAAAAGAAAGATAATCTAGATGAAAAAAGTAACGAGTACGGATGAACTACTCGTAGAATGAAAAAGGGCTTTACTGATGACCCGAAGAATGATACATGGAGTCTTAATTATCTTGAGGAGGGCCAGTGGGACCATGACGAGCCTACTTTGTGGTGATGGTTTTAATTTGGCTATTTGTCGATCTACGAGTTGTAAAGAACTTAAGCTTGAATTATGTCAGAGAAGTCTAGTTCAAGTCATGACTAGCCTAATGACCAAGACCTTAATCAGTTCCATACTAGTTTATGCTCCAAAGATTTTTTAGAAGGAAATCTAAAGAGGAGACCAAATAATAATTTGCATTTCTCTTAAAAAAAAAAAAAGGAAGAATCATAGGATTCTGTTCAACCATTGCCTTCATTTTCTTTGGTGGAGATTTTTTTTTTCAAAAAGGAGAAAGAAAATATCTATATATATTTGGCAAAAAAATCAAATAATAGAATCAGTTGAGAGAAGTACACTAACTTTTACTATCAACATTTGATTCTTATTTCTATTCCGGCTCTGAAGGCGACTTCTTTTATTCGAGAGGAAAACTTTTCATCCATCGAGGGCTATTGCTCAGCTGAATGAAACATCATCTTCAAAATATACCAAATCTTAGTCATCACTGAGTCAAAATTCATGGAAGTATTCTACTCCTCTGTACCCTATTGAAGACATTCTTCTTCGTAAAGACTCCTATTAGATGATAGGTACTTGCTGGAGACTCCTGCATATATGGAAGTTTAGTATGTTGTGTTCCAAAATCAAAATATTCTGACATTGCCTGTTGGCCAGGTTTATTGGAACAAGCCTCCTCCTTTACCCGGGACCGTAACACAAATAATACTGGCTAAGACCTTTCCTATGGTTGACGAACATTTTCGTGGTTGATTTAGTACTCTAGGGTTTCGTCAGCATCTAAAGACCGCCTATCTAAAGGCATTCACTCAGCATCAATCATAATAGACTACATGAAGGTCATAATTGATGGGAAATTCAGGTGAATATGGCATAATTCAACAGTTATCTGTTACATGCTGTATATCAAAGACACAAGTTTCTTAGCTTTCAAACAAGGTCTGGTAAGAAGGTCTACATGCACTCCAAAATAGTGTAGGGCGCGCGCGCGCGCGTGTGTGTGTGTGTATTCACCTTCACCTTTTCACCTTGGTCTTTGGATCACGTGTTGGACTCGTGATCGACAGCTATTTCCCTCCCGGAAGAGAGCTCAGAGCTCGTATGACCGATCTATGGGTAATGCTATGACCTTACACACACACACACACACACACACACACACACACACACAATTCCCCGCCCACGAGAGTCGGAGTAACGACCCGAAGCGCAGCGATACCGAAATAATTTCGGCCCTGGGCAGGATTCGAACCAGGTACTGCCGCGCCTCCGTACTGGCAGTCCAGTACTCTATCAACCGCGCCACCGAGTGTGAGTGTGTGTGTGTGTGTGTGTGTGTGTGTGTGTGTGTGTGTGTGTGTGTGTGTGTGTGTGTGTGTGTGTGTGTCACAACAATATAAATGATAAAAAGAAGGAGAGAAATTAAAAGACATAGAAAGTCAGGCAGAGAGAAATAGAACCGCAAGAAAGTTAGAATGGGAAGAGAGATGTACGTGAAGGAGGGGAGGGGGAGAAAGAAAGAAAAAATGTCATAGAAAAAAGGAGAGATAACGTAGAAGTTGGCAAGTGAACGATATTGATTGAAAATAAAGTTGAGGGTGCGGATGATGGTAATGGTGAGGGTGATGGTGAGGGTGATAATAAAGATGGGTGTGATGGTAATGTTGATAATGAAAGTTAGGGTGAAGGTAAGGATAATGGTGTAGGTGAGGGTGAGGATAAGTTATGGTACGCGAGTTTGAGGATAAGGGTGAGGGTCCGGGTGAGAGTGAAAAAGAGGTTGAGGATGAGGGTGAAGGCAAGGGCGAGTGTGAGGGCGAGGGTGAGAGTGAGGGTGAGAATGAGGGCGAGGATAAATGTTAAGGTGAGGATGAGTTTGAGGCTGGGGCTGAAAGTAAAGGTGAGAGTGAGGAGGAGGAAGGGTGTGAGGATAAGGATAAGGGTTCGATTGAGGGTTATAGTGAGAGTGAGAATGAGGATGAGGATGCAAGTTAGGATGAGGAAGAAGGTGAGAGTGGTATTGAGGGTGAGAGTGAAGATGAGGATGTGAGTTAGGCTGAGGATGATGGTGAGGGTGAAAGCGATAGTAATAGTGAAAACGAGGATGTTATGATGATGATGATGATGATGATGATGATGATGATGATGATGATGATGATGGTGACGATGATGATGATGGTGACGATGACGACGACGACAACCACGACGATGATGATGATGTTGATGGTGACGATAACGATGACGATGATGGTGACTTTTATTCCTGGTGACGCTCTTGATAGCGATAGTAATAGTGAAAACGAGGATGTTATGATGATGATGATGATGATGATGATGGTGACGATGACGATGATGATGATGGTGACGATGACGACGACTTTCTTTCTCCCCCTCTCCTCCTTCACGTACATCTCTCTTTCCATTCTAACTTTCTTGCGGTTCTATTTCTCTCTGCCTAACTTTCTGTCTGTTAATTTCTCTCCTTCTTTTTATCATTTATATTGTTGTGAAAAACACACACACACACACACACACACACACACACACACACACACACACACACACACACACACACACACACACTCTCACACTCGGTGGCGCGGTTGATAGAGTACTGGACTGCCAGTACGGAGGCGCAGCAGTACCTGGTTCGATTCCTGCCCAGGGCCGAAATTATTTCGATATCGCTGCGCTTCGGGTCGTTACTCCGACTCTCGTGGGCGGGGAATTGTGTGTGTGTGTGTGTGTGTGTGTGTGTGTGTGTGTGTGTGTGTGTGTGTGTGTGTGTGTGTGTGTGTGTGTGTGTGTGTGTGTGTGTGTGTGTGTGTGTGTGTGTAAGGTCATAGTATTACCCATAGATCGGTCATACGAGCTCTGAGCTCTCTTCTGGGAGGGAAATAGCTGTCGATCACGAGTCCAACACGTGATCCAAAGACCAAGGTGAAAAGGTGAAGGTGAATACACACACACACACACACACACACACACACACACACACACACACACACACACACACACACACACACACACACACACACGCCCTACACTATTTTGGAGTGCATGTAGACCTTCCTTCCAGACGTTGTTTAAAAGCCAAGAAACTTGTGTCTTTGATATACAGCATGAAACAGATAACTGTTGAATTATGCCATATTCACCTGAATTTCCCATCAATTATGACCTTCATGTAGTCTGTTATGATTGATGCTGAGTCAATGCCTTTAGAGAAGCGGTCTTTTGATGCTGACGAAACCCTAGAGTACTAAATCAACCACGGAAATGTTCGTCAACCATAGGAAAGGTCTTAGCCAGTATTATTTGTGTCTCGGTCCCGGGTAAAGGAGGAGGCTTGTTCCAATAAACCTGGCCAACAGGCAATGTAAAGATATTTTGATTTTGGAACACAACATACTCAACTTCCATATATGAAGGAGTCTCCACCTATGATCTAATAGGAGTCTTTACGAAGAAGAATGTCTTCAATAGGGTACAGAGGCGTAGGATACTTCCATGAATTTCGACTCAGTGACGACTAAGATTTGATATATTTTGAAGATGATGTTTCATTCAGCTGAGCAATAGCCCTCGATGGATGAAAAGTTTTCCTCTCGAATAAAAGAAGTCGCCCTCCAAAGCCGGAATAGAAATAAGAATCAAATGTTGATAGTAAAAGTTAGTGTACTTCTCTCAACTGATTCTATTATTTGATTTTTTTTTGCCATATACATATATAGATATTTTCTTTCTCCTTTTAGGAAAAAAAAATCTCCACCAAAGAAAATGAAGGCAACGGTTGAACAGAATTCTATGATTCTTCCTTTTTTAAGAGAAATGCAAATTATTATTTGGTCTCCTCTTTAGATTTCATTCTAAAAATCTTTGGGGCATAAACTAGTATGGAACTGAATAAGGTCTTAGTAATTAGGCTTGTCATGACTTGAACTAGACTTCTCTGACATAATTCAAGCTTAAGTTCTTTACAACTCGTAGATCGACAAATAGCCAAATTGAAACCATCACTACAAAGTAGGCTCTTCACAGTCCCACTGGCCCTCCTCAAGATATTTAAGATTCCATGTGGCATTCTTAGGGTCATTAGTGAAGCCTTTCCAGTCTTGAGGGGTCTTCAAAACCCTGACTTCATTGGCTTTTCACTTCTGGAGGAAAACGGCTGTTGGCATGTAGCCATTACAGCTCTGGAACCGCATGTCGTGCTCTCGAAGCCATTGCCGGAACCCTTCAAAGTTATTTGACTTTTTCACCCCGTTCTTCGAAGTCTGGGTGCTGCTCTTCTGATCCTATCCTCTGGATTCTTCGAGCTTCTTCTTAAAGAACTCCTTAACCGCTTTCTTGATCTTCCGTTCCTCCAGCTCAGTGGCAGAGATCCTGTGAAAACGCATCTCCACCGAGTAGGGCCGGAAGCGGTGATCACGACGACGTCTGATTTTTCTCGTCAAAGTCATCCTCGAACCCAAAGAGCAAAAAATGTGTGGGCAAAGACGATGTGTGTTAACAAACGTTTTTTGAATCTCATTTTGTGATCCCTTGTTCTGCGAGCGCGCGAGCGCACGCATACATTTTAAGGAATATTTAGAAAAACATTGAAAAAAAAAGGATCGCCCCCATTAATTGGAAAATAATAGTAAAAATTATTGCAACAACTAATTTAAAATGTTTTATTCACGTTGTGTTTTAATGAGATCCTTGGGCCCGGTGCTTCGCTGCTAGATCTTTTATTTTAGGCTTAAAATTTGTCAGTTTCAGTCTCATGTCTCCTCGAATGCATATATCCATTTTCTTTCTTTCTTTAGTCAAAA
Organism: Oratosquilla oratoria; assembly: GCF_046742065.1. Taxonomy (NCBI): domain Eukaryota; kingdom Metazoa; phylum Arthropoda; class Malacostraca; order Stomatopoda; family Squillidae; genus Oratosquilla; species Oratosquilla oratoria. Next base: position 19,394,817 of record NC_134791.1, on the reverse strand, counting down.
TGTTATTGACGGCACTGAATCCACATTCAACCAAATAAGAGGTTGGAAAGTATAACAGTATTTTAACCATTTCAGCCCATATTTTTGGATATGGCTGTTTTGCTGTATTTGATAGCCATAACTCATTTATACCATTTTTTTTTCAAATTTGTATTTGCATTCATCACTACATTTCAGTTCAATGAGTTCTTCTTGCAGATTTTCATCGGCACTTTCCACATCACAACCAAAAGGATCTATCATCCACGATTGAACTTGAAACGAAAACACGTCCGACAATCGGCTGTTCAAGTTTTCTCTCAATTTTACTAAATATTGTTCGTACTTTTTTTTTTAGCTTGTTCTGTGAGTTGTTCCCTTAAGGCCCCTATACACTGTCAGTCATGACTGCACAGTCATCGAGATTGTGCAAACAGTGTTTGGGACACACACTGTCAGTAAGATTGAGCAATCATTACTTACCCTAGTACATGACGCAACATGTGCTGAGTACGCTTATGATCCTTTGCCTAGTTTGCTTTATTACTACAACTTGTAGCACATCGTTCAGTTTCGTGTGTTAGCTATCAAATGTTGTCAGTGGTAATTTAGTGCATTTTATAATGATTGCATGCAACTTATTAGTTTATTAACAGAGGGAGTAATTGGTGAGGAACAGTGTGGATTTAGGACGGGTAGAGATTGTGTAGATCAGATTTTTGTGGTAAGACAGATATGTGGTAAAAGCTATAGGAAAGGGGAAGGATGTTTTTTGGGCTTTTATGCATCTGGAAAAGGCTTACGACAGGGTAGACAGAGAGGCACTGTGGGAGGTTTTGCGGATATACGGGATAGAAGGAAAGCTTCTAGGAGCTGTCTAGAGTTTTTATGAGAGTAGTAGAACTTGTGTTAGGCTTAGAAGTGGAGAGAGTGAGTGGTTCGAGGTAAAGGTGGGACTTCGTCAGGGATGCGTTATGTCGCCCTGGCTGTTCAACTTGTACATGGATGGGGCAGTGCGAGAGGTAAATGCAAGGGTGGTGGGTCAGGGATTGGAGATGGTTAAAGAAAATGGAGAAAAGTGGGAGGTGAGCCAGCTGTTGTTTGACGACACTGCGCTTGTGGCACGATCGGAGGAGGGATTGAGGAAGTTGGTGACAGAGTTTGGGAGAGTGTGTGATAGAAGAAAGCTGAAGATAAATGTGGGTAAAAGTAAGGTGATGAGATGTACAAGGGGTGAAAGTGGCAGCAGACTGGAAGTGAGCATTAAGAGAGAGCGACTGGAGGAAGTGGATAGTCTTGGATACCTGGGTGCAAATGTGGCAGGAAATGGTGTAGTGGAGGTGGAGGTAGAATGTAGATTGAGAGAAGCAAGTAAATGCCTTGGTAGATTAAAAAGTGTAGTGAGGAATAGACATTTGGGAATGGATACTAAGAGGAGACTGTATGAAGGAGTGATTGTGCCAACAGAACTGTATGGGGCAGAAACATGGAACATAAGAGAGGAAGAGAGAAGGAGTTTGAATGTGTTTGAGATGAGGTGTCTGAGAAGTATGATGGGAGTTACTAGGCTAGATGATGGGAGTTACTAGGCTACATGAGACATGAGGAGGTGAGGAGGAGAACAGGGGTGGAAAGGGAGTTGGGAGATAGGGTTAATGAAAGAGTATTAGAATGGTTTGGACACATGGAAAGAATGAGTGAAGAAAGACTAGTAACAGAGGTATGGAAGGCAGATGTGGAGGGAGTGAACATGAGGGGACGTCCTAGGATGAGATGGATGGATGGGGTGAAGGGGGCTTTGGGGAAGAGGGGAATGTCTGTTGAGGAAGGACGGGAGAGGACAGAAGACAGGGGTGAATGGAGAATGGTTGTATATGGATGATGTTGTGATGCATGAGGTAGAATGGGCGGGGGGATAGGGAGTCAGGTAGTATGTGTGAGCAAAATTTGACGCAGCCTGAAGGAATTTCTCCTCGTCTTCTTTTCTGCATGGGGGGACGGCATTGCTGTGGATGTGCTATGTCTTGCGACACTGCTTCTGACCAAGGGCAGTGGACAAGGTGCAGGGATGACCTGTCATCCAGAAGGTGCTAAGATAAGAGGGAGGGTGGAGGGGTGAGGAGTGTATTCAGGGATGAAATGGGTGGGAATGATTTTATGCCTTTTCCTTTTTGGCTACCCCCCTTGTAAGGGGGAAAAAGCCTTGGTATATATATGTATGTACATAACTAAATATCAACTCATTCAACGGTACTAAGATATTTTGAAGTTATTTTCCCCTCATTATGGCAACAAAAAAGAAATGTAGACAATATATGGAGGACTCTTTGGCCTATGGCTTTGTAGAAAGCCCTCATGATAAAAAATTACCAATGTGTCTTATTTGCAACAACACATTTTCTTATAAATCAATGAAACCATCAAGGTTTAAAGAACATTTGATAAAAAAAAACATTCAGAGAAAGCCAGTAAACCCATAGCTTATTTTGAAAATTTGAAGACAAATTTCAACCAACAAAATACTCTGTCATCTTATTTGAAAAAAAAGTTCACAGGCAAATGAAGGTGGTTTGACTGCATCGTATGAAATTGCGCAATTTGTTGCAAAAACTGGGAACGCACATACAGTTGCTGAAAATGTCATTAAGCCTGCATTTGAAATTCTAATGAAAACTGTGTTACAGCAAGATTCAGCGAACACATTAAAAACAATTCCGTTGAGTAATGACTCAATCCGCCGAAGAATCGATGAAATGTCATTGGATGTGCAAAGTCAACTAGTTGAAAGGTTAAAAACTAGCAAATTCTCGATTCAGCTTGATGAGGCAACGGTACGTGACAACAGAGCTATTCTTATGGCGTCTGTTCGTTTTATAGATGATAGCTGCAAACTTTGTGAAGAGATGTTGTTTGAAAAACTATTAGAAACTGACACAACTGGATTATCTATTTTTGAAGCTACAAAATCTTGGTTTGACGACAATGAAATCCCATTAGGAAACTTGGTATCCTGCGCAACGGATGGTGCTCCATCTATGGTTGGTAAGCAGAAAGGTTTTATTGCTTGCATGAAGGAATTATGTCCTTCAATCCTTGCAGTTCATTGTGTGGTACATCGTCATCATTTAGTTGCCAAAACACTTAGTCCTGATCTTCATGAATCATTAAGAGTGGATACTAAATCTGTCAATAAAATAAAGTCACACAGCAAATACGATTGACTTTTTCGAAAGTTTTGCATTGATACTGAACAAGAGCACGTAATCCATACAGAAATTCGTTGACTTTCAAAAGGAAACTGCCTAGCACGATTTGTAGAGTTATTCGACACAATTGTTAATTTCTTAGAAAATTTAGGAGAAAACAATTTTGCAGAAGAAGTCAGACGCCACAAGTGTGACATTTTCTTTCTAGCGTGGATTTTTCGTAAGCTCAATGAAGTGTCACTGCAGCTTCAAGGCAAATTATGCACGCTACTGGATTGTAAACGTATTCTGAAAGCCTTTGCTGAAAAGTTGCATTGGTTCCGAATAAATATACAGAAGAAGAATTTCAAAGACATGCCTGAGTTAACAGAAGTAAGGGAACAACTCACAGAACAAGCTAAAAAAAATACGATAAATATTTAGTAAAACTGAGAGAAAACTTGAACAGCCGATTGTCGGACGTGTTTTCGTTTCAAGTTCAATCGTGGATGATAGATCCTTTTGGTTGTGATGTGGAAAGTGCCAATGAAAATATGCAAGAAAAACTCATTGAACTGAAATATAGTGATGAATGCAAATACAAATTTGAAAAAATGGTATAAATGAGTTATGGCTATCAAATACAGCAAAACAGCTATATCCAAAAATGTGGGCTGAAATGGTTAAAATACTGTTATACTTTCCAACCTCTTATTTGGTTGAATGTGGATTCAGTGCCGTCAATAACATTTTGACTAAAGAAAGAAACAAAATGGATATATGCATTCGAGGAGACATCAGACTGAAACTGACAAATTTTAAGCCTAATATAAAAGATCTAGCAGCGAAGCACCAGCTGTGCCCAAGGATCTCATTAAAACACAACGTGAGTAAAACATTTTAATTTAGTTGTTTATCATTGTTGCAATAATTTTTACTATTATTTTCCAATTAAGGGAGGCGATCCTTTTTTTTTTTCTTTTTTTTTTCCCTAAATATTCCTTAAAATGTATGCGTGCGCGCGCGCGCTCGCAGAACAAGGGATCACAAAATGAGATTCAAAAAACGTTTGTTAACACGCATCGTCTTTGCCCACACATTTTTTGTCCTTTGGGTTCGAGGATGACCTTCACGAGAAAAATCGTCGGGATCACCGCTTCGTGCCCTACTCGGTGGGGATCCGTTTCCTCAGGATCTCTTCCACTGAGCTCGAGGAACGGAAGATCTAGAAAGCGGTTAAGGAGTTCTTTAAGAAGAAGCTCGAAGAATCCAGAGGACAGGATCAGAAGAGCAAGACCCAGAACTCCAAGAACGGGGAGAAAAAATCAAATAACTTTGAAGGGTTCAGGCAATGGCTTCGAGAGAACGACCCGCGGTTCCAGAGCTGTATTGGCTGCATGCCAACAGCCGTTTTCCTCAAGAACTGAAAAGCCAATGAAGTCAGGGTTTCCAAGACCCCTCAAGACTGGAAAGGCTTCACTAACGACCCGAAGAATGACACATGGTGTCTTAATTATCTTGAGGAGGGCCAGTGGGACTGTGAAGAGCCTACTTTGTAGTGATGGTTTCAATTTGGCTATTTGTCGATCTACGAGTTGTAAAGAACGCTTGAATTATGTCAACGAAGTCTAGTTCAAGTCATGACTAGCCTAATGACCAAGACCTTATTCAGTTCCATACTAGTTTATGCCCTAAAGATTTTTTAGAAGGAAATCTAAAGAGGAGACCAAATAATAATTTGCATTTCTCTTAAAAAAAGGAAGAATGATAGAATTCTGTTCAACCGTTGCCTTCATTTTCTTTGGTGGAGATTTTTTTTCCAAAAAGGAGAAAGAATATATGTATTTGGCAAAAAAAATCAAATAATAGAATCAGTTGAAAGAAGTACACTAACTTTTACTATCAACATTTTATTCTTATTTCTATTCTGGCTCTGGAACGCGACTTCTTTTCTTCTTCAAAATATATAAAATCTTAGTCGTCACTGAGTCGAAATTCATGGAAGTGTTCTACTCCTCTCTACCCTATTGAACGCATTCTTCTTCGTAAAGACTCCTATTAGATGATAGGTACTTGCTGGAGACTCCTTATGGAAGTTGAGTATGTTGTGTTTCAAAATAAAAATATTTTGACATTGCCTGTTGGCCACGTTTATTGACACAAGCCTCCTCCTTTACCCGGGACCGAGACACAAATAATACTGACTAAGACCTTTCCTATGGTTGACGCACATTTCCGTGGTTGATTTAGTACTCTAGGGTTTCGTCAGCATCAAAAGACCGCTTCTCTAAAGGCATTGACTCAGCATCAATCATAACAGACTACATGAAGGTCATAATTGATGGGAAATTCAGGTGACTATGGCATAATTCAACAGTTATCTGTTACATGCTGTATATCAAAGACACAAGTTTCTTGGCTTTTAAACAACGTCTGGTAGGAAGGTCTACATGCACTCCAAAATAGTGTAGGGCGCGCGCGCGCGCGCGCGTGTGTGTGTGTGTATTCACCTTCACCTTTTCACCTTGGTCTTTGGATCACGTGTTAGACTCGTGATCGACAGCTATTTCCCTCCCGGAAGAGAGCTCAGAGCTCGTATGACCGATCTATGGGTAATGCTATGACCTTACACACACACACACACACACACACAATTCCCCGCCCACGAGAGTCGGAGTAACGACCCGAAGCGCAGCGATACCGAAATAATTTCGGCCCTGGGCTTTCAAACAATGTCTGGTAGCAAGGTCTACATGCACTCCAAAATAGTGTAGGGCGTGCGTGTGTGTGTGTGTGTGTGTGTGTGTGTGTGTGTGTGTGTGTGTGTGTGTGTGTGTGTGTGTGTGTGTGTGTGTGTGTGTGTGTGTGTGTGTGTGTGTGTGTGTGTGTGTGTGTGTGTGTGTGTGTGTGTGTTTAATCTCCTCCATAACGAGTAGCAGTTTTCCTTTTGATCTGGCTCGAGGCAGGTCAGCTCATTGACCTCTTGGCTTCTTTTTCATTAGCAAATGGTTTCATCTTATCTCGATTAAAACATCACTCTCTGGTGGTGGCTTTTACTTTTGACGCTCTTGATAAAGAATATTTTATGTTGTATATGAAGAATTTGACACAAATTTATCCTGTCACTTCAAGGTCTCGAGTATACATCTTTGTCTCACTGTCACTTCCGTTCATAAATACCCTTTGTTCAACCTGGGACGAAGAGGTTTTCAGTTTTGGAGAGAGGAAATGCTGTCAGGCACAAGATTTGACACTTTGACACAGGAGCTGACAAGGTCGAAGGTCACATGTCATCCCAGGTCAGGTTCTATGCTGGCGCTGAACAAAATATTTTGAGACTAGTTTGTCGGCTCATGAGCTTGAAATATAATTTTTGTTGGTATTTTTGGGCCTCACACACACACACACACACACACACACACACACACACGCACACAAACATACACACACATGTGTATGAATATCATGGTGAAAAACAAACTGGTCTAGATCTAAAAAAGTAAAGCCACAAGAAAATATGAGAGTGAGAACAACGGTAAAAGAATGGGCAATTAATAAATTGACGGTAGTTGCTGACAATGACATAGACAAAGGCAAACCCCAGGGCAAAGACTTGCGCTTATATTAATTTCTAAAGAAGTCTAGTTGAAAATACATTGTTAAGAGCCAGAAAGACAAAAGAAAGATTTTCCATAGGTGGGAGGAGCTTACAGAGAGAGAAAAAAAAAAGAGATAATCTAGATAAAAAAAAAAAGTAACGAGTACGGATGAACTACTCGAATAATGAAAAAGATTGTTAGATGAAGGCTGTTAGGGATAGAAGAATGAAGGATGGATAAAAAGAGTAGGAGAAGAAAAAGAGGCGAATCTGGAAAAGAGAGGAGAAGGTTGATAAGAAGGACAAGAATAAGTAGAGGTAAGAAAAATAGTAGAAGAAAGAGGATGAAGAGAGAAAGAAGACGAGGCTGACAAAGTGTGAAGGAGAAAAAGAGGAGGATCATGAGGAAGGCATATGGGGAGAAGAAGAAGAGGATGAAGGTCCTTAGAAACCGGAAACATTGAAGATGAGACCTCCAAGACCTCAGCCAACTCGAAGATTCGAAAAACCTCCAAAGAATCCAAAACTGAACTTGATCTTTGAATGACATGTCAGATTTGGATGGCTTTGCGTATGCTTATGTTTGCAATAATCTAAGGACTTAGGGAATGTAAAGCCTCAACAATCTCTTAGACTAAGCAGACTTTGAATGATGATGATCATACGAGCTCTCTTTCGGGAGGGAAATAGCTGTCGATCACGAGTCCAACACGTGATCCAAAGACCAAGGTGAAAAGGTGAAGGTGAATACACACACACACACACACACACACACACGCGTGCGCGCGCCCTACACTATTTTGGAGTGCATGTAGACCTTCCTACCAGACGTTGTTTAAAAGCCAAGAAACTTGTGTCTTTGATATACAGCATGTAACAGATAACTGTTGAATTATGCCATAGTCACCTGAATTTCCCATCAATTATGACCTTCATGTAGTCTATTGTGATTGATGCTGAGTCAATGCCTTTAGAGAAGCGGTCTTTTGATGCTGACGAAACCCTAGAGTACTAAATCAACCACGAAAATGTTCGTCAACCATAGGAAAGGTCTTAGCCAGTATTATTTGTGTCTCGGTCCCGGGTAAAGGAGGAGGCTTGTTCCAATAAACCTGGCAAACAGGCAATGTCAGAATATTTTGATTTTGGAACACAACATACTCAACTTCCATATATGAAGGAGTCTTTAGCAAGAAGCTATCATCTAATAGGAGTCTTTACAAAGAAGAATGCGTTCAATAGGGTACAGAGGCGTAGAATACTTCCATGAATTTCGACTCAGTGACGACTAAGTTTTTATATATTTTGAAGATGATGTTTCATTCAGCTGAGCAATAGCCCTCGATGGATGAAAAGTTTTTTCCTCTCGAATAAAAGAAGTCGCCCTCCAGAGCCAGAATAGAAATAATAATCAAATGTTGATAGTAAAAGTTAGTGTACTTCTCTCAACTGATTCTATTATTTGATTTTTTTGCTAAATATATATAGATATTTTCTTTCTCCTTTTTGGAAAATAAACTCCACCAAAGAAAATGAAGGCAACGGTTGAACAGAATTCTATCATTCTTCCTTTTTTTAAGAGAAATGCAAATTAATATTTGGTCTCCTCTTTAGATTTCATTCTAAAAGATCTTTGGGGCTTAAACTAGTTTGGAACTGATTAAGGTCTTGGTCATTAGGCTAGTCATGACCTGAACTAGACTTCTCTGACATAATTTAAGCTTAAGTTCTTTACACCTCGTAGATCGACAAAGAGCCAAATGGAAACCATCACTACAAAGTAGGCTCTTCACAGTTCCACTGGCCCTCCTCAAGATAATTAAGACTTCATGTGTCATTCTTCGGGTTATCAGTAAAGCCCTTTCAGTGTTGATGGGTCTTAGAAACCCTGACTTCATTGTTTTTTTCAGTTCTTGAGGAAAACGGCTGTTGGCATGCAGCCATTACAGCTGTGGAACCGCCGGTCGTGTTCTCGAAGCCATCGGCGGAACCCTTCAAAGTTATTTGCCTTTGTCACCCCGTTCTTCGAGTTTTGGGTGCTGCTCTTCTGATCCTGTCCTCTGGATTCCTCGAGCTTCTTCTTAAAGAACTCCTTAACCACTTTCTTGATCTTCCCTTCCTCCAGCTCAGTGGCAGAGATCCTGTGGAAACGCATCTCCACCGAGTAGGGTCGGAAGCGGTGATCACGGCCACGTCTGATTTTTCTCGTCGAAGTCATTCTCGAACCCAAAGAGCAAAAAATGTGTGGGCAAAGACGATGCGTGTTAACAAACGTTTTTTGAATCTCATTTTGTGATCCCTTGTTCTGCGAGCGCGCACTCGCACGCATACATTTTAAGGAATATTTAGAAAAACATTGAAAAAAAAAGGATCGCCCCCATTAATTGGAAAATAATAGTAAAAATTATTACAACAATGATAAACAACTAATTTAAAATGTTTTACTCACGTTGTGTTTTAATGAGATCCTTGGGCCCAGCTGGTGCTTCGCTGCTAGATCTTTTGTATTAAGCTTAAAATTTGTAGTTTCAGTCTGACGTCTTCTCGAATGCATATATCCATTTTGTTTCTTTCTTTAGTCAAATTTTATTGACGGCACTGAATCCACATTCAAGACTGGACAGGCTTCACTGATGACCCGAGGAATGACAAATGGAGTCTTAATTATCTTGAGGACGCCCAGTGGGACTGTGAAGAGCCTACTTTGTAGTGATGGTTTCAATTTGGCTATTTGTCGATCTACGAGTTGTAAAGAACTTAATCTTTAATTATGTCACAGAAGTCTAGTTCAAATTATGACTAGCCTAATGACCAAGAACTTAATCAGTTCCATACTAGTTTATGCTCCAAAGAAGGAAATCTAAAGAGGAGACCAATTAACAACTTGCATTTCTCTTAAAAAAAAGGGAAGAATTATAGAATTCTGTTCAACCGTTGCCTTCATTTTCTTTAGTGGAGAAAGAATATATATATATATGGCAAAAAAATCAAATAATAGAATCAGTTGAAAGAAGTGCACTAACGTTTACTATCAACATTCGATTCTTATTTCTATTCTGGCTCTGGAACGCGACTTCTTTTATTCTTCAAAATATATCAAATCTTAGTCGTCACTGAGTGGAAATTCATGGAAGTGTTCTACGTCTCTCTACCTTATTGAAGACATTCTTCTTCGTAAAGACTCCTATTAGATGATAAGTACTTGCTGGAGACTCCTTCATATATGGAAGTTGAGTATGTTGTGTTCCAAAATCAAAATATTTTGACATTGCCTGAAGGCCAGGTTTATTGGAACAAGCCTCCTCGTTTACCCGGGACCGAGACACAAATAATACTGGCTAAGACCTTTCCTATGGTTAACGAACATTTTCGTTGTTGATTTAGTACTCTAGGGTTTCGTCAGTATCAAGAGACCGCTTCTCTAAAGGTATTGACTCAGCATCAATCATAATAGACTACATGGGAAATTCAGGTGAACATGGCATAATTCAACAGTTATCTGTTACATGCTGTATATCAAAGACACAAGTTTCTTGGCTTTCAAACAAGGTCTGGTTTGTCTACATGCACTCCAAAATAGTGTAGGGCGTGTGTGTGTGTGTGTGTGTGTGTATTCACCTTCGCCTTTTCACCTTGGTCTTTGGATAACGTGTTGGATTGTGATCGACAGCTATGTCCCTACCGGAAGAGAGCTCAGAGCTCGTATGACCGATCTATGGGTAATGCTATGACCTTACACACACACACACACATACACACACACACACACACACAATTCCCGGCCCAAGAGAGTCGGAGTAACGACCCGAAGCGCAGCAATACCGAGATAATTTCGGCCCTGGGCAGGATTCGAACCAGGTACTGCCGCGCCTCCTTACTGGCAGTCCAGTATTCTATCAACCGCGCCACCGAGTGTGAGAGTGTGTGTGTTTGTGTGTGTGTGTGTGTGTGTGTGTGTGTGTGTGTGTGTGTGTGTGTGTGTGTGTGTGTGTGTGTGTGTGTGTGTGTGTGTGTGTGTGTATGTATGTGTGTGTGTGTGTGTGTGTCACAACAATATAAATGATAAAAAGAAGGAGAGAAATTAAAAGACATAGAAAGTCAGGCAGAGAGAAATAGAACCGCAAGAAAGTTAGAATGGGAAGAGAGATGTACGTGAAGGAGGGGAGGGGGAGAAAGAAAGAAAGAAAAAATGTCATAGAAAAAAGGAGAGATAACGTAGAAGTTGGCAAGTGAACGATATTGATTGAAAATAAAGTTGAGAGTGCGGATGATGGTGATGGTGATGGTGAGGGTGATGGTGAGGGTGATGGTGAGGGTGATAATAAAAATGGGGGTGATGGTAATGTTGATAATGAAAGTTAGGGTGAAGCTAAGGATAATGGTGTAGGTGAGGGTGAGGATAAGTTATGGTACGCGAGTTTGAGGATAAGGGTGAGGGTCCGGGTGAGAGTGAAAAAGAGGTTGAGGATGAGGGTGAAGGCAAGGGCGAGTGTGAGGGCGAGGGTAAGAGTGAGGGTGAGATTGAGGGTGAGAATGAGGGCGAGGATAAATGTTAAGGTGAGGATGAGTTTGAGGCTGGGCCTGAAAGTAAAGGTGAGAGTGAGGATGAAGAAGGGTGTGAGGATAAGGATAAGGGTTCGATTGAGGGTTATAGTGAGAGTGAGATTGAGGATGAGGATGCAAGTTAGGATGAGGAAGAAGGTGAGAGTGAAGATGAGGATGTGAGTTAGGCTGAGGATGATGGTGAGGGTGAAAGCGATAGTAATATTGAAAACGAGGATGTTATGATGATGATGATGATGATGATGATGATGATGATGATGATGATGATGATGATGGTGACGATGATGATGATGATGGTGACGATGACGACAAAGACGACAAAGACGACGACGATGATGATGGTGATGGTGACGATAACGTGTGTGTGAGTATGTCAGCATTACCCATAGATCAGTCATACGAGCTCTGAGCTTTCTTCCGGGAGGAAAAAAGCTGTCGATCACGAGTTCTACACGTGATCCAAAGACCAAGGTGAAAAGGTGAAAGTGAATACACGCACACACACACACACACACACACACGCCCTACACTATTTTGGAGTGCATGTAAACCTTCTTACCAGACCTTGTTTCAGAGCCAAGAAACTTGTATCTTTGATATACAGTATGTAACAGAGATCACTGTTGAATTATGCCATAGTCACCTGAGTTTCCTATCAATTATCACCTTCATGTAGTCTATTATGATTGATGCTTAGTGAATGCCTTTAGAGAAGCGGTCTTTTGATGCTGACGAAACCCTAGAGTACTAAACCACGAAAATGTTCGTCAACCATTGGAAAGGTCTTAGCCAGTATTATTTGTGTCTCGGTCCCGGGTAAAGGTGAAGGCTTGTGTCAATGAACCTGGCAAACAGGTAATTTCAAAATATTTAGATTTTGGAACACAATATACTCAACTTCCATATATGAAGGAGTCTCCAGCAAGTACCTATCATCTAATAGGAGTCTTTACGGAGAAGAATGCCTTCAATAGGGTACAGAGGCGTAGAATACTTCCATGAATTTCGACTCAGTGACGACTAAGATTTGATATATTTTGAGGATGATGTTTCATTCAGCTGAGCAATAGCCCTCGATGGATGAAAAGTTTTTTCCTCTCGAATAAAAGAAGTCGCGTTCCAGAGCCAGAATAGAAATAAGAATCAAATGTTGATAGGAAAAGTTAGTGTACTTCTCTCAACTGATTCTATTATTTGATTATTTTTTGCCAAATATATATAGATATTTTCTTTCTCCTTTTTGGAAAAATAATTCTCCACCAAAGAAAATGAAGGCAACGGTTGAACGCAATTCTATGATTCTTCCTTTTTTTTTTAAGAGAAATGCAAATTATTATTTAGTCTCCTCTTTAGATTTCCTTCTAAAAAATCTTTGGTGCATAAACTAGTATGGAACTGATTAAGGTCTTGGTCATTAGGCTAGTCATGACCTGAACTAGACTTCTCTGCCATAATTCAAGCTTAAGTTCTTTACACCTCGTAGATCGACAAAGAGCCAAATTGAAACCATCACCACAAAGTAGGCTCTTCACAGTTCCACTGGCCCTCCTCAAGGTAATTAAGACTCTATGTGTCATTCTTCGGGTCATCAGTAAAGCCCTTCCAGTCTTGATGGGTCTTCGAAACCCTGACTTCATTGGCTTTTCACTTCTGGAGGAAAACGGCTGTTGGCATGCAGCCATTACAGCTGTGGAACCGCGGGTCGTGTTCTCGAAGCCATCGGCGGAACCCTTCAAAGTTATTTGCCTTTGTCACCCCGTTCTTCGAGTTTTGGGTGCTGCTCTTCTGATCCTGTCCTCTGGATTCCTCGAGCTTCTTCTTAAAAAACTCCTTAACCGCTTTCTTGATCTTCCCTTCCTCCATCTCAGTGGCAGAGATCCTGTGGAAACGCATCTCCACCGAATAGGGCACGAAGCGGTGATCACGACGACTTTTGATTTTTCTCGTCGAAGTCATTCTCGAACCCAAAGAGCAAAAAATGTGTGGGCAAAGACGATGCGTGTTAACAAACGTTTTTTGAATCTCATTTTGTGATCCCTTGTTCTGCGAGCGCGCGAGCGCACGCATACATTTTAAGGAATATTTAGAAAAACATTGAAAAAAAAGGATCGCCCCCATTAATTGGAAAATAATAGTAAAAATTATTGCAACAATGATAAACAACTAATTTAAAATGTTTTACTCACGTTGTGTTTTAATGAGATCCTTGGGCCCAGCTGGTGCTTCTTAGCTGATAGATCTTTTATATTAGGCTTAAAATTTGTCAGTTTCAGTCTGATGTCTCCTCGAATGCATATATCCATTTTGCTTCTTTCTTTAGTCAAAATTTTATTGACGGCACTGAATCCACATTCAACCAAATAAGAGGTTGGAAAGTATAACAGTATTTTAACCATTTCAGCCCACATTTTTGGATATAGCTGTTTTGCTGTATTTGATAGCCATAACTCATTTATTCCATTTTTTTTCAAATTTGTATTTGCATTTCATAGTTACATTTTTTCAAATTTGTATTGTACATTTCAGTTCAATGAGTTCTTCTTGCAGATTTTCATCGGCACTTTCCACATCACAACCAAAAGGATCTATCATCCACGATTGAACTTGAAACGAAAACACGTCCGACAATCGGCTGTTCAAGTTTTCTCTCAATTTGACTAAATATTCTTCGTACTTTTTTTTTTAGCTTGTTCTGTGTGTTGTTCCCGTTACTTCTGTTAACTCAGGCATGTCTTTGAAATTCTTCTTCTGTATATTTATTCGGAACCAATGCAACTTTTCAGCAAAGGCTTTGAGAATACGTTTACAATCCAGTAGCGTGCATAATTTGCCTTGAAGCTGCAGTGACACAAAGGATTTACAAAGGCGGAGCATGCCGACAGGAGACCTTTTGGTCCATATCTAGGTCGGATGCGAAAATAAAATCATATTAATAATAAAATGATAAATAAAAACTATGGTAATGTAAATAACAAATAAAATACATAAATAAATGCATAGGTATAGTTAAATAATAAACAAACAGGTAAATAGTAAATAATAATAAACTGACATATAACTAATAATAAATAAAAATCAGACAGACAAATGATATCAAAACAAAAACAAATAATATAAGATAAATTATAATCATTACAGCATCTTACTTAGGTATTTATCTAAATGATTCTTAAAGCTTCGAACTGAACTACATTGCACTACCTGTGCAGGAAGTTTATTCCATTCATTAACTACACGGTTGACAAAGTTGTTTCTCCCTACTTCCAAATTGAATCTATTTCCGGAGAGTTTAAGATCATTGTTTCTTGTCTGATTCTCATTCAATGTAAAAATTTGGTCACTTTTGATGTTGTCAATTCCCTTTAGAATTTTAAAGACCTGTATCAAGTCACCTCTGAGTCTACGCTTTTTTAGGGAAAACAGATTCATATGTTTCAGTCGATTTTCGTATGATTTATTTTTGATATTTGGAATCAGTTTTGTGGCTCGCCGTTGTACTCTTTCCAATCTGTCAATGTCTTTAATGAGATTCGGTGACCATACGGAAACAGCATATTCCAAATGTGGACGAACTAACGATTTATATAACTTGTTAATGAGTGATGGACTTTTGAAATCAAAAGATCGCGCAATCAGTCCTAGAATCTTATTTGCTTTCTCAGAGGCTGAAATACACTGCTTGGATGATTTGAGGTCGTTACTGATGATTACGCCGAGATCTTTTTCACTATTCACTTTTGTTAACGAATTTCCAAATAACTTGTAATCGTACTTACTGTTATTTTTACCTATGTGCATTACCTTGCATTTACTTGTGTTAAATTTCATTAGCCACTTTTCAGACCATTGCTGTAATTGATCTAAATCTTCTTGAATATCTAATTGGTTTGAGTGATCATTTGCCACTCCGCACAGTTTTGTATCATCAGCAAATTTGGAAACAGTAGATTTTAGTCCATGGTCTATATCATTTATATATACTATGAATAGAAGTGGCCCAAGAACGGAACCCTGAGGAACTCCACTTGCAACACTTTTCCATCCAGAAGTTTTTCCATTTAAAACAACTCTCTGTTTTCGATCATTCAACCAATTACTAGTCCAACCTAATAGGCTACCACTTATTCCATGCAAAGCTAATTTGGTAAGTAGTCTTTCGTTTGGGACGGTATCAAAAGCTTTTGCAAAGTCTAGATATATTAAATCTATATTGTTTCTTTTGTCATAATTCGAGATAACTGTGTTGTAGAATTCGAGTAAGTTAGTCACGCAAGAACGTTTCCGTCTGAAACCATGTTGGCTATCATTTATCAAACGGTTACTTTCTAAATGATGTTCGATAGCATCTCTGATGATAGTTTCCATTATTTTTCCTACAATTGAAGTCAAACTTATAGGCCTATAGTTATTTGGTTTCTTTTTGTCACCTTTTTTGAATATGGGAGTAACATTAGCTAGCTTCCATTCTCTTGGGACATCTCCGGATATGATGGATTTCTTGAAAATAATTTCTAATGGAACAACAATCTCATTTTTCATTTCCTTTAAGATTCTTGGATGCCAACCGTCAGGCCCTGGTGTTTTATTAACTTTGAGTTTGTCTATACACCTTTTAATTTTTTCTTTTGTTATATTTACCGTACCGAGTAAGTTTACCCTAGACTTTTCACAGGTTTCAGTTTGGAATTCACCTTGAGGTGTTTCGTTTACGAATACCGAGCTAAAATAATTGTTTAAGATATTACACATTCCTTCATTTGAATATTCAAGTTGACCGTCAGCAGATAATAGTGGACCAATGTGATTCCTAACAACCTTTTTATCTCTAATGTAACTATAGAATTCTTTGGGATTCTCTTTGGATTTCTCAGCGATGTTAATTTCGTATTGTCGTTTTCTTTTTCTTATTGTCTTTTTTAAATTTCTCTGTATTGATACATAACTTTCATAGTGATTAGATGCACCCGAGCACTTATATTTCTTATAAGCCTGTCTCTTTTTAGCAATACTTTTTTCAGTTTCTTTGTCGAGCCACTTTGGGCGAGCCTGATTTGGGGGACGTCTGTCCTTAAAAGGAATGTAAGTTTGAATCATCTTAGTGAGCGTATTTTGAAATATTTCCCACATCTGATCTACAGGTCTTTCGTTTAATTTTGCCTCCCAATCTGTAAGCTGAAGCTCCTGACGTAGTTCTATGAACTGAGCTTTACTGAAATCGGGTATTTTAGAAACACAAGTATCTATTCTAAAATTGTTTAGGAGTTTGAATCTAACTAGGTTGTGATCGCTATTTGCAACAGATTCACCGACTTCTACATCAGTTACCATACTTTCGCGGCTAGTGATCAAAAGATCGAGTAAGTTTCCATATCTTGTGGGCTCTTTTACATGCTGAATTAAGTAATTGTCACCAAGAAAATCAAACAAGCGACTACCTATATGGCCATGTTCAAGGGTCATCCAATCAATGTCAGTAAAATTGAAATCACCCATTATCAATAAATCCCGGTTGCAGAAACTAGACAGTTCTTGAAATAATAGTTTGTCGTCTACTAATGATAATGTCTTTGGCCTATATATTACACCTATATTCATTTTTTGTCCATTTATTTGGGTTAACTCAACCCACAAACTATCATATGCATCCTGTTTCACTTTCTCTAAAACACAAGCATGAACATTGTTTTTAACGTACAATAGAACACCCCCACCTTTCTTGTGGTTTCTATCCTGATGAAAGTGTTTAAATCCCGCAATATTAAATTCAGCTCCGAACTCTGTACCGTTTAACCATGTCTCAGTTATTCCTATCATATCGAGATTTTCGCTTTTGACATACGCCTGTATTTCTTGAAATTTGTTTCTAATACTACGAGCATTAAAGTACATGGTTTTAAGAAACTCGTGATTATTTCTTTTTGACACATTTTGAATTTCAATATCATATCTTACATTACCATTTTGTTTTTCATTTATACCTTGCTCTATATTATTATTTGGTCCTTCATTGACGTTCAATACCTCATGCGACACCTCACTGAGCTTACGAAAAATCTACGCTACTCGTAGAAAGAAAATGTCACACTTGTGGCGTCTGACTTCTTCTGCAAAATTGTTTTCTCCTAAATTTTCTAAGAAATTAACAATTGTGTCGAATAACTCTACAAATCGTGCCAACGAACTTCTGTATGAAGAATGAGGCTAACGTGCTCTTGTTCAGTATCAATGCAAAACTTTCGAAAAAGTCGATCGTATTTGCTGTGTGACTTCATTTCATTGACAGTTTTAATAACTACTCTTAATGATTCATGAAGATCAGGACTAAGTGTTTTGGCAACTAAATGATGACGATGTACCACACAATGAACTGCAAGGATTGAAGGATATAATTCCTTCATGCGAGCAATAAAACCTTTCTGCTTACCAACCATAGATGGAGCACCATCCGTTGCGCAGGATACCAAGTTTCCTAATGGGATTTCATTATCGTCAAACCAAGATTTTGTAGCTTCAAAAATGGATAATCCAGTTGTGTCAGTTTCTAATAGTTTTTCAAACAACATCTCTTCACAAAGTTTGCAGCTATCATCTATAAAACGAACATACGCCATAAGAATAGCTCTGTTGTCACGTACCGTTGACTCATCAAGCTGAATCGAGAATTTGCTAGTTTTTAACATGTCAACTAGTTGACTTTGTACATTCAATGACATTTCATCGATTCTTCGGCGGATTGAGTCATTACTCAACGGAATTGTTTTTAATGTGTTCGCTGAATCTTGCTGTAACACAGTTTTCATTAGAATTTCAAATGCAGGCTTAATGACATTTTCAGCAACTGTATGTGCGTTCCCAGTTTTTGCAACTATTTGCGCAATTTCATACGATGCAGTCAAACCACCTTCATTTGTCTGTGAACTTTTTTCATATAAGATGAAAAGAGTATTTTGTTGGTTTAAATTTTTCTTTAAATTTTCAAAATAAGCTATGTGTTTTCTGGCTTTCTCTAAATGTTTTCTTATCAAATGTTCTTTAAACCTTGATGGTTTCATTGATTCATTAGAAAATATGTTATTGCAAATAAGACACATTGGTAATTCTTTATCATGAGGGCTTTCTACAAAGCCATAAGCCAAATAGTCCTCCATATATTGTCTACATTTCTTTTTTGTTGAGATGAGGGGAAAATAACTTCAAAATATCTTAGTACCGTTGAATGAGTTGATATTTAGTTATGCAAATTTCTTATTGACATCAAGCATTCAGTAGTGAATTTAATGTTAATTTTCAAACTTGATCGAGCGTAAGAAGTACATACATACACATACCTAGGGAGGTAGCCAAAAAGGAAAAGGCATAAAATCATTCCCACCCATTCCATCCCTGAATACACTCCACACCCCTCCACCCTCCCTCTTATCTTAGCACCTCCTGGATGACGGGTCATCCCTGCACCTTGTCCACTGCCCTGGTAGTAATAAAGCAACTGCAAAAGCAAACTAGGCAAAGGAGCATAAGCGTACTCAGCACATGTTGCGTCATGTACTAGGATTGCCAGATTGTGCGATTTTTCGCGAATTGCGACCAACACACAAAAAAAAAAAAAAAAAAAAAAAAAAAAAAAAAAATATATATATATATATATATATATATATATATATATATATATATATATATATATATTATAACAGTTAAAGAAAATGTGTCACGATTAATATGGCATATTAACCCATCCTTCGTATTGCTAGTTTTGTCACACATTCCTTGTATTCGTAGAATTGGTAGTTTGCCTCCTCGAGGTGACTTTTCCCCCAAAAAGGAAGTAGTATTCCGCCTATGTTTCTTATAAATTGTATTTAGAAAGAATGTAACCAAGAAAGTAGAAATTACAAACCCCATTTCAGTGCGCACTTGTTGGGAGGTTACAAATAAGCTCAAACTGCCAGTTCAAGGACGGGTCGTTTCAGTGACGCATTCTCAACGTTTTTCTCCTACTCAATTTTCCATGACTCTTCAATGTAACCTTTGACTTCTTCAGTCACTATGTATGTATTTTGTTAGGATTAGGGTGAAGCCACTGCCCAAAGAATTTCATTGACAATTGAAAGATGTGTAGACTTTTAGGTAGCGACGCAGAAAGGTCCATGTAATAAAAAAATACAAGTGTTTTTTCTTTGTAATCCCTGATATCCTTATGTGATTCTATACATCAATTTTTGAGCCAGTTTGGACAACTACATCCTATCTGATGAAAGTTGCTTTGTGCCAGAGGCATACCTTTTCCCACCTGTGTGGTAGATTGCCCTATGGAAGTCTACTGGTCCTTCGAACGAAACGAAAAAAAAATCTTCACAAGCAATATTGAATCGTACAATTAACGTGATATTTTTGTTATTACTTTCGTGACAGAAACAATACCTGTGACGTTTTTCGCCCCCCCCCCAGCTCAAAAATCGCCCCCGTTGAGAATGACTGCTCTAAACAATTGTTTTGGTTAACACCAGATCAATTTATACCTTTCTGATAAAAGATTATAGAACTAACTCGATCAGACTATCTGTTTTTTTTTTTTTTTTTTGCTACATTGGAGAACAACAAAAATAAATTAAATCGTGACAACAGAGCTATTCTTATGGCGTATGTTCGTTTTATAGATGATAACTGATAAGTAGCTTACCACAGACAGTTGTAGTTGACTGAGAATGAATCTGAAATTTATATGAAGGAAAGAGAAATGGCCCTTTTCAAATCTCCTTTTAAGAATTCAATGATCTAATATTTCAAACCTTTCATTCTGTCTACCTCCTAAAATTCTTTGTGTCTCTTGCTAATAAAAATAAATTCAATAAAAAATCATTAAATTTATTTCCTATTCTCCACCTTACGACTACTCTAAATATTCCTTAAAATGTATGCGTGCGTGTGCGCGCTCGCAGAACAAGGGATCACAAAATGAGATTCAAAAAACGTTTGTTAACACGCATCGTCTTTGCCCACACATTTTTTGCACTTTGGGTTCGACGATGACTTTGACAAGAAAAACCCGAAATCGTCGTGATCACCGCTTCGTGCCCTACTCGGTGGGGATCCGTTTCCTCAGGATCTCTTCCACTGAGCTCGAGGAACGGAAGATCTAGAAAGCGGTTAAGGAGATCTTTAAGAAGAAGCTCGAAGAATCCAGAGGACAGGATCAGAAGAGCAGCACCCAGAACTCCTAGAACGGGGAGAAAAAATCAAATAACTTTGAAGGGTTCAGGCAATGGCTTCGAGAGAACGACCCAAGGTTCCACAGCTGTAATGGCTGCATGCCAACAGCCGTTTTCCTCCAGAACTGAAAAGCCAATGAAGTCAGGGTTTCGAAGACCCATCAAGACTGGAAGGGCTTTACTGATGACCCGAAGAATGACACATGGAGTCTTAATTATCTTGAGGAGGGCCAGTGGGACTGTGAAGAGCCTACTCTGTAGTGATGATTTCAATTTGGCTATTTGTCGATCTACGTTGCCTTCATTTTCTTTGGTGGAGATTTTTTCCAAAAAGGAGAAAGAAAATATCTATATATATTTGGCAAAAAAAAAATCAAATAATAGAATCAGTTGAGAGAAGTACACTAACTTTTACTATCAACATTTGATTCTTATTTCTATTCTGGCTCTGGAGGGCGACTTCTTTTATTCGAGAGGAAAACTTTTCATCCATCGAGGGCTATTGCTCAGCTGAATGAAACATCATCTTCAAAATATATCAAATCTTAGTCGTCACTGAGTCGAAATTCATGGAAGTATTCTACGCCTCTGTACCCTATTGAAGACATTCTTCTTCGTAAAGACTCCTATTAGATGATAGGTACTTGCTGGAGACTCCTTCATATATGGAAGTTTAGTATGTTGTGTTCCAAAATCAAAATATTCTGACATTGCCTGTGGGCCAGGTTTATTGACACAAGCCTCCTCCTTTACCCGGGACCGAGACACAAATAATACTGGCTAAGACCTTTCCTATGGTTGACGAACATTTTCGTGGTTGATTTAGTACTCTAGGGTTTCGTCAGCATCAAAAGACCGCTTCTCTAAAGGCATTCACTCAGCATCAATCATAACAGACTACATGAAGGTCATAATTGATGGGAAATTCAGGTGAATATGGCATAATTCAACAGTTATCTGTTACATGCTGTATATCAAAGACACAAGTTTCTTGGCTTTTAAACAAGGTCTGGTAGGAAGGTCTACATGCACTCCAAAATAGTGAAGGGCGCGCGCATGTGTATGTGTGTGTGTATTCACCTTCACCTTTTCACCTTGGTCTTTGGATCACGTGTTGGACTCTTGATCGACAGCTATTTCCCTCCCGAAAGAGAGCTCAAAGCTCGTATGACCGATCTATGGGTAATGCTATGACCTTACACACACACACACACACACACACACAATTCCCCGCCCACGAAAGTCGGAGTAACGACCCGAAGCGCAGCGATACCGAAATAATTTCGGGCCTGGGGCAGGATTCGAACCAGGTACTACCGCGCCTCCGTCCTGGCAGTCCAATACTCTATCAACCGCGCCACTGAGTTTGAGTGTGTGTGTGTGTGTGTGTGTGTGTGTGTGTGTGTGTGTGTGTGTGTGTGTGTGTGTGTCACAACAATATAAATGATAAAAAGAAGGAGAGAAATTAAAAGACATAGAAAGTCAGGCAGAGAGAAATAGAACCGCAAGAAAGTTAGAATGGGAAGAGAGATGTACGTGAAGGAGGGGAGGGGGAGAAAGAAAGAAAGAAAAAATGTCATAGAAAAAAGGAGAGATAACGTAGAAGTTGGCAAGTGAACGATATTGATTGAAAATAAAGTTGAGGGAGCGGATGATGGTGAGGGTGAGGGAGATGGTGAGGGTGATAATAAAAATGGGTGTGATGGTAATGTTGATAATGAAAGTTAGGGTGAAGGTAAGGATAATGGTGTAGGTGAGGGTGAGGATAAGTTATGGTACGCGAGTTTGAGGATAAGGGTGAGGGTCCGGGTGAGAGTGAAAAAGAGGTTGAGGATGAGGGTGAAGGCAAGGGCGAGTGTGAGGGCGAGGGTGAGAGTGAGGGTGAGATTGAGGGTGAGAATGAGGGCGAGGATAAATGTTAAGGTGAGGATGAGTTTGAGGCTGGGGCTGAAAGTAAAGGTGAGAGTGAGGAGGAGGAAGGGTGTGAGGATAAGGATAAGGGTTCGATTGAGGGTTATAGTGAGAGTGAGAATGAGGATGAGGATGCAAGTTAGGATGAGGAAGAAGGTGAGAGTGAAGATGAGGATGTGAGTTAGGCTGAGGATGATGGTGAGGGTGAAAGCGATAGTAATATTGAAAACGAGGATGTTATGATGATGATGATGATGATGATGATGATGATGATGATGGTGACGATGACGATGACGACGACGACGACAAAGACGACGACGATGATGATGATGATGGTGATGGTGACGATAACGTGTGTGTGTGTATGTCATAGCATTACCCATAGATCGGTCATACGAGCTCTGAGCTTTCTTCCGGGAGGGAAAAAGCTGTCGATCACGAGTCCTACACGTGATCCAAAGACCAAGGTGAAAAGGTGAAGGTGAATACACGCACACACACACACACACACACACACACACACACACGCCCTACACTATTTTGGAGTGCATGTAAACCTTCTTACCAGACCTTGTTTCAAAGCCAAGAAACTTGTGTCTTTGATATACAGTATGTAACAGATAACTGTTGAATTATGCCATATTCACCTGAATTTCCTATCAATTATCACCTTCATGTAGTCTATCATGATTGATGCTGAGTCAATGCCTTAAGAGAAGCGGTCTTTTGATGCTGACGAAACCCTAGAGTACTAAACCACAAAAATGTTCGTCAACCATAGGAAAGGTCTTAGCCAGTAGTATTTGTGTCTCGGTCCCGGGTAAAAGAGAAGGCTTGTGTCAATAAACGTGGCCAACAGGCAATGTCAAAATATTTTGATTTTGGAACACAACATACTCAACTTCCATATATGAAGGAGTCTCCAGCAAGTACTTATCATCTAATAGGAGTCTTTACGAAGAAGAATGCGTTCAATAGGGTAGAGAGGAGTAGAACACTTCCATGAATTTCGACTCAGTGACGACTAAGATTTTTGAAGATGATGTTTCATTCAGCTGAGCAATAGCCCTCGATGGATGAAAAGTTTTTTCCTCTCGAATAAAAGAAGTCGCGTTCCAGAGCCAGAATAGAAATTAGAATCAAATGTTGATAGTAAAAGTTAGTGTACTTCTCTCAACTGATTCTATTATTTGATTTTTTTCTTTTTTGCCACATATATATAGATATTTTCTTTCTCCTTTTTGGAAAAAATCTCCACCAAAGAAAATGAAGGCAACGGTTGAACAGAATTCTATGATTCTTCCTTTTTTTAAGAGAAATGCAAATTATTATTTGGTCTCCTCTTTACATTTCCTTCTAAAAAATCTTTGGAGCATAAACTAGTATGGAACTGATTAAGGTCTTGGTCATTAGGCTAGTCATGACTTGAACTAGACTTCTCTGACATAATTCAAGCTTAAGTTCTTTACACCTCGTAGATCGACAAATAGCCAAATTGAAACCTCCTCAAGATATTTAAGATTCCATGTGGCATTCTTCGGGTCATCAGTAAAGCCCTTCCAGTCTTGATGGGTCTTCGAAACCCTGACTTCATTGGCTTTTCAGTTCTGGAGGAAAACGGCTGTTGGCATGCAGCCATTACAGCTCTGGAACCGCATGTCGTGCTCTCGAAGCCATCGGCGGAACCCTTCAAAGTTATTTGCCTTTGTCACCCCGTTCTTCGAGTTTTGGGTGCTGCTCTTCTGATCCTGGGCTCTGGATTCTTCGAGCTTCTTCTTAAAGAACTCCTTAACCGCTTTCTTGATCTTCCGTTCCTCCAGCTCAGTGGCAGAGATCCTGTGGAAACGCATCTCCACCGAGTAGGGTCGGAAGCGGTGATCACGACGACGTCTGATTTTTCTCGTCAAAGTCATCCTCGAACCCAAAGAGCAAAAAATGTGTGGGCAAAGACGATGTGTGTTAACAAACGTTTTTTGAATCTCATTTTGTGATCCCTTGTTCTGCGAGCGCGCGAGCGCACGCATACATTTTAAGGAATATTTAGAAAAACATTGAAAAAAGTATCGCCCCCATTAATTGGAAAATAATAGTAAAAATTATTGCAACAATGATAAACAACTAATTTAAAATGTTTTACTCACGTTGTGTTTTAATGAGATCCTTGGGCACAGCTGGTGCTTCGCTGCTAGATCTTTTATATTAGGCTTAACATTTTTCGTTTCAGTCTGATGTCTCCTCGAATGCATATATCCATTTTGTTTCTTTCTTTAGTCAAAATTTTATTGACGGCACTGAATCCACATTCAACCAAATAAGAGGTTGGAAAGTATAACAGTATTTTAACCATTTCAGCCCACATTTTTGGATATAGCTGTTTTGCTGTATTTGATAGCCATAACTCATTTATTCCATTTTTTTCAAATTTGTATTTGCATTCTTCTCTACATTTCAGTTCAATGAGTTCTTCTTGCAGATTTTCATCGGCACTTTCCACATCACAACCAAAAGGATCTATCATCCACGATTGAACTTGAAACGAAAACACGTCCGACAATCGGCTGTTCAAGTTTTCTCTCAATTTGACTAAATATTACTAAATATTTACACTCCAAAATAGTGTAGGCGCGTGTGTGTGTGTGTGTGTATTTACATAGTTGTACCTAGTTGCATTTTACAGGAAGGGGAGCTATGCTCGTGGTGTCCCCATCTTCATATCTCATCTTATGTAAACTATTTTTAAATTCAAGTATTGTTATTGCACACACCACATTCTCATCTAACTTGTTCCAACTATCTATAACTCTGTGAGGAAAGCTGTTCTTTTCCAGATCTCTTCTACAGCTGTCTTTCTTGTTTTCTTTACGTGCACTTTTGTATTTCTATCATCCCATTTTATCAGATTCTCTCTATAAATAATTTCTATGAATTTAATGATTCTGTAAATAGCTATCAAATCTCTTCTCTTCTTTGCTCTAGTGTCTGTAGTTTAAGTTTTGCTGGTATCTCTTCATATGATAATTTTGTGTGTGTGTGTGTGTGTGTGTGTGTGTGTGTGTGTGTGTGCGCGCGCTTTTGTGTGTGTGCGAGCTATTGTGTGTGTGTGTGCGCGCAATTATGTGTGTGCGCGCAATTGTGTGTGTGTGTGTTTGCGTGTGTGTGTGTGTTTGCGTATGTGTGTGTGTGTGTGTGTGTGTGTGTAGGTGTGCGTGTGTGTGTGCGTGTGTGTGTGTGCGTGTGTGTGTGTGTGTGTGTGTGTGTGTGTCTTTGTGTGAGTGGAGGGGATATAAATATGAATTATCAACATTTCACGTGTGTATATATATATATATATATATATATATATATATATATATATATATATATACATATATATATATATATATATATATATATATGAGCTCTCTTCCGGGAGGGAAATAGCTGTCGATCACGAGTCCAACACGTGATCCAAGACCATGGAGAATCACACACACAGTGCTGTGGTTAGCGTCGTGGGCTGCCTCCCGTTCAGTACATGGAAGCTTTGCGATATTGCAATCAGTATACATATACTGTTCACATCAAACACAGGTGGATTGTTGTACAGTGTACACATACCTACTCCCACTCTCTCTTATTCTCTCTCTCTCTCTCTCTCTCTCTCTCTCTCTCTCTCTCTCTCTCTGTCTCTCTTGAAATACGCACAGACACATATTAAAACATAGTAATAAAAACTACAAAACATACTAAAAGGCTTTATCCTGTTATAACAAAAATAATAACAATTAATCAAAACTTCACAATGGAGAGGATCGTTCAAACAATAGACACGATAAAAAAAAAAACGAGACTGGAACATATATCTTTCTAATTTAACCATTTAATGCGTATGTTTTCCTTGGGCGAATAAAATCGCCTGACGACAGGCAGAAGGAATAAGCAAGAGGCACAGAGGATCCGACACCACCACTGAACCATATTTAGTATTTTCCCCTGACAAAGGGTTGAACAGGTAAGAGTGACAACGAACGAGAGCGAGAAGAAAGAGCTGGAAGATCTGAGAGCATAAGGTGAAGAAGACAAAGCCAAGTCCCAACGGTTTGGTGAGAGCAAGCGCTGGCAAAGATTTCCAAGGAATGAGAGCTTGAGGGCTAAAGCGGGTAAAAAAGAAGAAGAAAAAATCAAAAGCTTCGTTGCCTTATAATTATCATTTTGTTAATTGAATAGTTATTCCTCATCCTTCTAAAACTCATAAGGTTTAGAGTTTCTTCAGATTGAAAAAGAATCGTCCGTCGGTAGTCAAATAATAATTATTTAAGAAAGATTCCCACCTTCTGTGGTTTAATCAAGGCTACAATTAGTAAACAATCTTTTCATTATACGAGTAGTTCATCCGTACTCGTTACTTTTTTTTTTCTTTTTTTACCTAGATTATCTTTTTTTCTTTCTCTCTGTAAGCTCCTCCCACCTATGGAAAATCCCTCTTTTGTCTCTCTGGCTCTTAACAATATATTTTCACTTAGACTTCTTTAGAAATTAACATAAGCGCAAGTCTTTGCCCTGGGGTTTGCCTTTGTCTATGTCATTGTCAGCAACTACCGTCAATTTATTAATTGCCCATTCTTTTACCGTTGTTCTCACTCTCATATTTTCTTGTGGCTTTACTTTTTTAGATCTAGACCAGTTTTTTTCACCATGATATTCATACACATTTGTGTGTGTGTTTTTGTGTGCGTGCGTGTGTGTGTGTGTGTGTGTGTGTGTGTGTGTGTGTGTGTGTGTGTGTGTGTGTGTGTGTGTGTGTGTGTGTGTGTGTGTGTGTGTGTGTGTGTGTGTGTGTGTGTGTGTGTGTGTGTGTGTGTGTGTGTGTGTGTGTGTGAGGCCCAAAAATACCAACAAAAATTATATTTCAAGCTCATGAGCCGACAAACTAGTCTCAAAGAATTTTGTTCAGCGCCAGTAGAGAACCTGACCTGGGATGACATGTGACCTTCGACCTTGTCAACTCCTGTGTCAAAGTGTCGAATCTTGTGCCTGACAGCATTTCCTCTCTCCAAAACTGAAAACCTCTTCGTCCCAGGTTGAACAAAGGGTATTTATGAACGGAAGTGACAGTGAGACAAAGGTGTGTACTCGAGACCTTGAAGTGACAGGATAAATTTGTGTCAAATTCTTCATATACAACATAAAACATTCTTTATCAAGAGCGTCACCAGGAATAAAAGTCATCATCATCGTCATCGTTATCGTCACCATCATCATCATCATCGTCGTCATCGTCACCATCATCGTCATCGTCACCATCATTATCATCATCATCATCATAACATCCTCGTTTTCACTATTACTATTGCTTTCACCCTCACCATCATCCTCAGCCTAACTCACATCCACATCTTTTCTCTCACCCTCAATACCACTCTCACCTTCTTCCTCATCCTAACTTGCATCCTGATCCTCATTCTCACTCTCACTATAACTCTCAATCAAAACCTTATCCTTATCCTCACACCCTTCCTCATCCTCACTCTCACCTTTACTTTAAGCCCCAGCCTCAAACTCATCCACACCTTAACATTTATTCTCGTCCTCATTCTCACCCTCACATTCGCCCTTGCCCTTCACCCTCATCCTCATTTTCACTCTCACCCGGACCCTCACCCTTATCCTCAAACTCGCGTACCATAACTTATCCTCACCCTCACCTACACCATTATCCTTAGCTTCACCCTAACTTTCATTATCAACATTACCATCACCCCCGTTTTTATTATCACCATCACCATCACCATCAACATCATCCGCACCCTCAACTTTATTTTCAATCAATATCGTTCACTTGCCAACTTCTACGTTATCTCTCCTTTTTTCTATTACATTTTTTCTTTCTTTCTTTCTCCCCCTCCCCTCCTTCAAGTACACCTATCTTCCCATGGTAACTTTCTTGCAGTTCTATTTCTCTCTGCCTGACTTTCTATGTCTTTCAATTTCTCTCCTTCTTTTTGTCATTTATATTGTTGTGACACACACACATACACACACACACACACACACACACACACACACTCACACTCGGTGGCGCGGTTAACAGAGTACTGGACTACCAGTACGGAGGCGCGGCAGTACCTGGTTCGAATCCCGCCCAGGGTCGAAATTATTTCGGTATCGCTGCGCTTCGGGTCGTTACTCTGACTCTCGTGGGCGGGGCATTGTGTGTGTCTGTGTGCGTGCGTGCGTGTGTGTGTGTGTGTGTGTGTGTGTGTGTGTGTGTGTGTGTGTGTGTGTGTGTGTGTGTGTGTATGTCATAGCATTAACCATATATCGGTCATACGAGCTCTGAGCTCTCTTCTGTGAGGGAAATAGCTGTCGATCACGAGTCCAACACGTGATCCAAAGACTAAGGTGAAAAGGTGAAGGTGAATACACACACACACGCCCTACACTATTTTGTAGTGCATATAGACCTTCCTACCAGACGTTGTTTAGAAGCCAAGAAAGTTGTGTCTTTGATATACAGCATGAAACAGATAACTGTTGAATTATGCCATATTCACCTGAATTTCCCATCAATTATGACCTTCATGTAGTCTCTTATGATTGATGTTGAGTCAATGCCTTTAGAGAAGCGGTCTTTAGATGCTGACGAAACCCTAGAGTACTAAATCAACCACGAAAATGTTCGTTAACAATAGGAAAGGTCTTAGCCAGTATTATTTGTGTCTCGGTCCCGGGTAAAAGAGGAGGCTTGTGTCATTAAACCTAGCAAACAGATAATTTCAAAATATTTTGATTTTGGAACACAACATACTCAACTTCCATATATGAAGGAGTCTCCAGCAAGTAGCTATCATCTAATAGTAGTCTTTACGAAGAAGAATGTCTTCAAAAGGGTACAGAGGCGTAGAATACTTCTATGAATTTCGACGTAGTGACGACTAAGATTTGATATATTTTGAAGTTGATGTTTCATTCAGCTGAGCAATAGCCCTCGATGTATGAAAATTTTTCCTCTCGAATAAAAGAAGTCGCGCTCCAGAGCCAGAATAGAAATAAGAATCAAATGTTGATAGTAAAAGTTAGTGTACTTCTCTCAACTGATTCTATTATTTGATTTTTTTTGCCATATATATATATAGATATTTTCTTTCTCCTTTTTGGAAAAAAATCTCCACCAAAGAAAATGAAGGCAACGGTTGAACAGAATCCTATGATTCTTCCTTTTTTTAAGAGAAATGCAAATTATTATTTGGTCTCCTCTTTACATTTCCTTCTAAAAATCTTTGGGGCATAAACTAGTATGGAACTGATTAAGGTCTTGGTTATTAGGCTAGTCATGACTTGAACTAGACTTCGTTGACATAATTCAAGCGTTCTTTACACCTCGTAGATCGACAAATAGCCATATTGAAACCATCACTACAAAGTAGGCTCTTCACAGTCCCACTGGCCCTCCTCATGATAATTAAGACTCTATGTGTCATTCTTCGGGTCATCGGTAAAGCCCTTCCAGTCTTGAGGGGTCTTCGAAACCCTGACTTCATTGGCTTTTCAGTTCTTGAGGAAAACGGCTGTTGGCATGCAGCCATTACAGCTCTGGAACCTCATGTCGTGCTCTCGAAGCCATCGGCGGAACCCTTCAAAGTTATTTGCCTTTGTCACCCCATTCTTTGAGTTTTGGGTGCTGCTCTTCTGATCCTGGGCTCTGGATTCCTCGAGCTTCTTCTTAAAGAACTCCTTAACCGCTTTCTTGATCTTCCCTTCCTCCAGCTCAGTGGCAGAGATCCTGTGGAAACGCATCTCCACCGAGTAGGGTCGGAAGCGGTGATCACGACGACTTTTGATTTTTCTCGTCGAAGTCATTCTCGAACCCAAAGAGCAAAAAATGTGTGGGCAAAGACGATGCGTGTTAACAAACGTTTTTTGAATCTCATTTTGTGATCCCTTGTTCTGCGAGCGCGCGAGCGCACGCATACATTTTAAGGAATATTTAGAAAAACATTGAAAAAAAAAGGATCGCCCCCATTAATTGGAAAATAATAGTAAAAATTATTACAACAATGATAAACAAGTAATTTAAAATGTTTTACTCACGTTGTGTTTTAATGAGATCCTTGGGCACAGCTGGTGCTTCGCTGCTAGATCTTTTGTTAGGCTTAAAATTTGTCGTTTCAGTCTGATGTCTCCTCGAATGCATATATCCATTTTGTTTCTTTCTTTAGTCAAAATTTTATTGACGGCACTGAATCCACATTCAACCAAATAAGAGGTTGGAAAGTATAACAGTATTTTAACCATTTCAGCCCATACTTTTGGATATAGTTGTTTTGCTGTATTTGATAGCCATAACTCATTTATTCCATTTTTTTCAAATTTGTATTTGCATTCTTCTCTACATTTCAGTTCAATGAGTTCTTCTTGCAGATTCTCATCGGCACTTTCCACATCACAACCAAAAGGATCTATTATCCACGATTGAACTTGAAACGAAAACACGTCCGACAATCGGCTGTTCAAGTTTTCTCTCAATTTTACTAAATATTCTTCGTACTTTTTTTTTAGCTTGTTCTGTTTGTTGTTCTCGTTACTTCTGTAACTCAGGCATGTCTTTGAAATTCTTCTTCTGTGTATTTATTCGGAACCAATGCAACTTTTCAGCAAAGGTTTTCAGACTACGTTTACAATCCTGTAGCGTGCATAATTTGCCTTGAAGCTGCAGTGACACTTCATTGAGCTTACGAAAAATCCACGCTAGAAAGAAAATGTCACACATGTGGCGTCTGACCTCTTCTGCAATTTTTTTTTTCTCCTAAATTTTCTAAGAAATTAACAATTGTGTCGAATAACTCTACAAATCGTGCCAACGAACTTCTGTATGGTGAATGAGGCTAACGTGCTCTTATTTATCAATGGAAAACTTTCGAAAAAGTCGATCATATTTGCTGTGTGACTTTATTTTATTGACAGTTCTAATATCCACTCCTAATGATTCATGAAGATCAGGACTAAGTGTTTTGGCAACTAAATGATGACGATGTACCGCACAATGAACTGCAAGGATTGAAGGACATAATTCCTTCATGCGAGCAATACAACCTTTCTGCTTACCAACCATAGATGGAGCACCATCCGTTGCGCAGGATACCAAGTTTCCTAATGGGATTTCATTATCGTCAAACCAAGATTTTGTAGCTTCAAAAATGGATAATCCAGTTGTATCAGTTTCTAATAGTTTTTCAAACAACATCTCTTCACAAAGTTTGCAGCTATCATCTATAAAACGAACATACGCCATAAGAATAGCTCTGTTGTCACGTACCGTTGACTCATCAAGCTGAATCGAGAATTTGCTAGTTTTTAACATTTCAGCTGACGGTTGGCATCCAAGAATCTTAAAGGAAATGAAAAATGAGATTGTTGTTCCATTAGAAATTATTTTCAAGAAATCCATCATATCCGGAGATGTCCCAAGAGAATGGAAGCTAGCTAACGTTACTCCCATATTCAAAAAAGGTGACAAAAAGAAACCAAATAACTATAGGCCTATAAGTTTGACTTCAATCGTAGGAAAAATAATGGAAACTATCATCAGAGATGCTATCGAACATCATTTAGAAAATAACCGTTTGATAAATGATAGCCAGCATGGTTTCAGACGGAAACGTTCTTGCGTGACTAACTTACTCGAATTCTACAACACAGTTATCTCGAATTATGACAAAAGAAACAATATAGATTTAGTATATCTAGACTTTGCAAAAGCTTTTGATACCGTCCCACACGAAAGACTACTTACTAAATTAGCTTTGCATGGAATAAGTGGTAGCCTATTAGGTTGGACTAGTAATTGGTTGAATGATCGAAAACAGAGAGTTGTTTTAAATGGACAAACTTCTAGATGGAAAAGTGTTGCAAGTGGAGTTCCTCAGGGTTCCATTCTTGGGCCACTTCTATTCATAGTATATATATAAATGATATAGACCATGGACTAAAATCTACTGTTTCCAAATTTGCTGATGATACAAAACTGTGCGGAGTGGCAAATGATCACTCATACCAATTAGATATTCAAGAAGATTTAGATAAATTAAAGCAATGGTCTGAAAAGTGGCTAATGAAATATAACACAAGTAGATGCAAGGTAATGCACATAGGTAATAATAACAGGAAGTACGATTACAAGTTATTTGGAAATTCGTTAACGAAATTGAATAATGAAAAGGATCTCGGCGTAATTATCAGTAACGACCTCAAATCATTGAAGCAGTGTATTTCAGCCTCTGAGAAAGCAAATAAGATTCTAGGACTTGTGCGATCTTTTAACTTCAAAAGTCCATCTCTCATTAACAAGCTATATAAATCGTCAGTTCGTCCATATTTGGAATATGCTGTTTCCGTATGGTCACCGAATCTCATTAAAGACATTGACAGATTGGAAAGAGTACAACGGCGAGCCACAAAACTGATTCCAAATATCAAAAATAAATCATACGAAAATCGACTAAAACATATGAATCTGTTTTTCCTAAAAAAAGCGTAGACTCAGAGGTGACTTGATACAGGTCTTTAAAATTCTAAAGGGAATTGACAACATCAAAAGTGACAAATTTTTTACATTGAATGAGAATCAGACAAGAAACAATGGTCTCAAACTGTCCGGAAATAGATTCAATTTGGAAGTAGGTAGAAACAACTTTGCCAACCGTGTAGTTAATGAATGGAATAAACTTCCTGCACAGGTAGTGCAATGTAGTTCATTTCGAAGCTTTAAGAATCATTTAGATAAATACCTAAGTAAGATGCTGTAATGATTATAATTTATCTTATATTATTTGTTTTTGTTTTGTTATCATTTGTCTGTCTGATTTTTATTTACTATTAGTTATATGTCAATTTATTATTATTTACTATTTACCTGTTTGTTTATTATTTAACTATACCTATGCATTTATTTATGTATTTTATTTGTTATTTACATTATCATAGTTTTTATTTATTATTTTATTATTAATATGATTTTTTTTTTTCGCATCCGACCTAGATATGGATCAAAAGGTCTCCTGTCGGCATGCTCCGCCTTTGTAATCCTTTGTAATGACATTTCATCGATTCTTCGGCGGATTGAGTCATTACTCAACGGAATTGTTTTTAATGTCTTCGCTGAATCTTGCTGTAACACAGTTTTCATTAGAATTTCAAATGCAGGCTTAATAACATTTTCAGCAACTGTATGTGCGTTCCCAGTTTTTGTAACTAATTGCGCTATTTCATACGATGCAGTCAAACCACCTTCATCTGTCTGTGAACTTTTTTTCAAATAAGATGAACAGAGTATTTTGTTGGTTTAAGTTTTTCTTTAAATTTTCAAAATAAGCTATGGGTTTTCTGGCTTTCTCTAAATGTTTTCTTATCAAATGTTCTTTAAGCCTTGATGGTTTCATTGATTCATTAGAAAATATGTTATTGCAAATAAGACACATTGGTAATTCTTTATCATGAGGGCTTTCTACAAAGCCATAAGCCAAATAGTCCTCCATATATTGTCTACATTTCTTTTTTGTTGCCATAATGAGGGGAAAATAACTTCAAAATATCTTAGTACCGTTGAATGAGTTGATATTTAGTTATGCAAATTTCTAATTGACATCAAGCATTCAGTAGTGAATTTAATGTAAATGTACAAACTTGATCGAGCGTAAGAAGTACATACATACATATACCAAGGCTTTTTCCCCCTTACAAGGGAGGTAGCCAAAAAGGAAAAGGCATAAAATTATTCCCACCCATTCCATCCCTGAATACACTCCACACCCCTCCACCCTCCCTCTTATCTTAGCACCTCCTGGATGACGGGTCATCCCTGCACCTTGTCCACTGCCCTGGGTCAGAAGCAGTGTCGCAAGACACAGCACATCCACAGCAAGGCCGCTTCATTAAATCGGCGATCCCCTCCCCTCTCCGTCCCCCATGCAGAAAAGAAGAAGACGGGGAGAAATTCCTTCAGGCTGCGTCAAATTTTGCTCACACGTACTACCTCACCCCCGATCCACCCGCCTATTCTACCTCATGCATCACAACATCATTCATATACAACCATTCTCCATTCACCCCTGTCTTCTGTCCTCTCCCGTCCTTCCTTAACAGACATTTCCCTCTTCCCCAAAGCCCCCTTCACCCCATCCATCCACCTCATCCTAGGACGTCCCATCATGTTGACTCCCTCCACATCTGCCTTCCATACCTCTGTTACTAGTCTTTCTTCACTCATTCTTTCCATGTGTCCAAACCATTCTAATACTCTTTCATCAACCCTATCTCTCAACTCCCTTTCCACCCCTGTTCTCCTCCTCACCTCCTCATTTCTCACTCTATCTAGCCTAGTAACCTCCATCATACTTTTCAGACACCTCATCTCAAACACATTCAAACTCCTCTCTTCCTCTCTTATGTTCCATGTTTCTGCCCCATACAGTGCTGTTGGCACAATCACTTCTTCATACAGTCTCCTCCTAGCATCCATTCCCAAATGTCTATTCCTCATTACACTTTTTAATCCACCAAGGCATTTACTCGCTTCTCTTAATCTACATTCTACCTCCACCTCCACTCCA
Source organism: Oratosquilla oratoria (assembly GCF_046742065.1). Lineage (NCBI taxonomy): Eukaryota > Metazoa > Arthropoda > Malacostraca > Stomatopoda > Squillidae > Oratosquilla > Oratosquilla oratoria. The sequence continues at coordinate 19,359,788 of NC_134791.1, read as the reverse complement.
CCTTTTCCTGCCACATTTGCACCCAAGTATCTAAACCTATCCACTTCCTCCAGTCGCTCTCCCTTAATGCTCACTTCCAGTCTACTGCCACTTTCACCCCTTGAACATCTCATCACCTTACTTTTACCCACATTTATCTTCAGCTTTCTTCTATCACACACTCTCCCAAACTCTGTCACCAACTTCCTTAGTCCCAACTCCGATCCTGCCACAAGCGCAGTGTCGTCAAACAACAGCTGGCTCACCTCCCACTTTTCTCCATTTTCTGCAATCCCTGACCCACCACCCTAGCATTTACCTCTCGCACTATTCCATCCATGTACAAGTTGAACAGCCAGGGCGACATAACGCATCCTTGACGCATTTGTTGGGAGGTTACAAATAAGCTCAAACTGCCAGTTCAAGGACGGTTCGTTTCAGTGACGATTCTCAACGTTTTTCTCCTACTGAATTTTCCATGACTCTTCAATGTAACCTTTGACTTCTTCAGTCACTATGTATGTATTTTGTTAGGAGTAAGGTGAAACCACTCCCCAAAGAATTTCATTGACAATTGAAAGATATGTAGACTTTTAGGTAACGACGCAGAAAGGTCCATGTAATAGAAAAAATACAAGTGTTTTTTCTTTGTAATCCCTGATATCCTTATGTGATTCTATACATCAATTTTTGAGCCAGTTTGGACAACTACATCCTATCTGATGAAAGTTGCTTTGTGCCAGAGGCATACCTTTTCCCACCTGTGTGCTAGATTGCCCTATGGAAGTCTACTGGTCCTTCGAACGTAACGAAAAAAAATCTTCACAAGCAATATTGAATCGTACAATTAACGTGATATTTTTGTTATTACTTTCGTGACAGAAACAACACCTGTGACGTTTTTCGCCCCCCCCCAGCTCAAAAATCGCCCCCGTTGAGAATGACTGCTCTAAACAATTGTTTTGGTTAACACCAGATCAATTTATACCTTTCTGATAAAAGATTATAGAACTAACTCGATAAGACTATCTGTTTTTTGTTTTTTGTTTTTTTTCTACATAGGAGAACAACAAACATAAATTAAATCGTGACAACAGAGCTATTCTTATGGCGTATGTTCGTTTTATAGATGATAACTGATAAGTAGCTTACCACAGACAGTTGTAGTTGACTGAGAATGAATCTGAAATTTATATGAAGGAAACAGAAATGGCCCTTTTCAAATCTCCTTTTAAGAATTCATTGATCTAATATTTCAAACCTTTCATTCTGTCTACCTCCTAAAATTCTTTGTGTCTCTTGCTAATAAAAATAAATTCAATAAAAAATCATTAAATTTATTTCCTATTCTCCACCTTACGACTACTCTAAATATTCCTTAAAATGTATGCGTGCGTGTGCGCGCCCGCAGAAAAAGGGATCATAAAATGAGATTCAAAAAACGTTTGTTAACACGCATCGTCTTTGCCCACACATTTTTTGCACTTTGGGTTCGAGGATGACCTTCACGAGAAAAATCCGAAATCGGTGTGATCACCGCTTCCGACCCTACTCGGTGGGGATCCGTTTCCTCAGGATCTCTTCCACTGAGCTCGAGGAACGGAAGATCTAGAAAGCGGTTAAGGAGTTCTTTAAGAAGAAGCTCGAAGAATCCAGAGGACAGGATCAGAAGAGCAGCACCCAGAACTCCAAGAACGGGGTTGAAAACTCAAATAACTTTGAAGGGTTCCGGCAATGGCTTCGAGAGAACGACCCAAGGTTCCAGAGCTGTAATGGCTGCATGCCAACAGCCGTTTTCCTCCAGAACTGAAAAGCCAATGAAGTCAGGGTTTCGAAGACCCCTCAAGACTGGAAAGGCTTCACTAATGACCCGAAGAATGACACTTGGAATCTTAATTATCTTGAGGAGGGCCAGTGGGACTTTGAAGAGCCTACTTTGTATTGATGGTTTCAATTTGGCTATTTGTCGATCTACGAGTTGTAAAGAACTTAAGCTTGAATTATGTCAGAGAAGTCTAGTTCAAGTTATGACTAGCCTAATGACCAAGACCTTAATAAGTTCCATACTAGTTTATGCTCCAAAGATTTTTTAGAATGAAATCTAAAGAGGAGACCAAATAATAACTTGCATTTCTCTTAAAAAAAGGAAGAATCATAGAATTCTGTTCAACCGTTGCCTTCATTTTCTTTAGTGGAGAATTTTTTCCAAAAAGGGGAAAGAATATATATATATGACAAAAAATCAAATAATAGAGTCAGTTGAGAGAAGTACACTAACTTTTATTATCAACATTTGATTCTTATTTCTATTCTGGCTCTGGAAAGCGACTTCTTTTATTCTTCAAAATATATCAAATCTTAGTCGTCACTGAGTCGAAATTCATGGAAGTGTTCTACGCCTCTCTACCCTATTGAAGACATTCTTCTTCGTAAAGACTCCTATTAGATGATAGGTACTTGCTGGAGACTCCTTCATATATGGAAGTTGAGTATGTTGTGTTCCAAAATCAAAATATTTTGACATTGCCTGTTTGCCAGGTTTATTGACACAAGCCTCCTCCTTTACCCGGGACCGAGACACAAATAATACTGGCTAAGACCTTTCCTATGGTTGACGAACATTTCCGTCTTTGATTTAGTACTCTAGGGTTTCGTCAGCATCTAAAGACCGCTTCTCTAAAGGCATTGACTCAGCATCAATCATAATAGACTACATGGGAAATTCAGGTGAATATGGCATAATTCAACAGTTATCTGTTTCATGCTGTATATCAAAGACACAAGTTTCTTGGCTTTCAAACAAGGTCTGGTTGTCTACATGCACTCCAAAATAGTGTAGGGCGTGTGTGTGTGTGTGTGTGTATTCACCTTCGCCTTTTCACCTTGGTCTTTGGATCAAGTGTTGGACTTGTGATCGACAGCTATGTCCCTACCGGAAGAGAGCTCAGAGCTCGTATGACCGATCTATGGGTAATGGTATAACCTTACATACACACACACACATACACACACAATTCCCGGCCCACGAGAGTCGGAGTAACGACCCGAAGCGCAGCGATACCGAAATAATTTCGGCCCTGGGCAGGATTCGAACCAGGTACTGCCGCGCCTCTGTACTGGCACTCCAGTACTCTATCAACCACGCCACCGAGTGTGTGTGTGTGTGTGTGTGTGTGTGTGTGTGTATGTGTGTGTGTTTGTGTGTGTTACAACAATATAAATGATAAAAAAAGGAGAGAAATTAAAAGACAGAAAGTCAGACAGAGAGAAATAGAACCGCAAGAAAGATAGTATGGGAAGAGAGATTTATGTGAAGGAGGGGAGGGGGAGAAAGAAAGGAAAAACATAATAGAAAAAAGGAGATATAACGTAGAAGTTGGCAAGGACTAGAAAAGACTACAAAGGAGGAGCATTCCGACAGGAGACTTATTGGTCCATATCTAGGTAGGATGAGAAAAAATCATAAATGATAAACAAATAGATGAATAAATAAAACTACAACAATGTAAATGATAAATAAAATACATAAATAAATACACAGGTATAGTTAAATAATAAACAAACAGGTAAATAGTAAATAATGATAAATTGACGTATAACTAATAATAAATACGAATCAAACAAATAATAATAAACAAACAACTGAATTTCTCAGATACTGTGCTTCACCTGGCTCTTCTTATCTAATTTTATAATGAAGCGTAAAAAGTAAAACCCATTAAGAGCTCGAAAGCTCAAGTAGAACTAAATGTTCAAAATCTAACACATATTCAAATGAATTAACCGAGGCAGTTTTCACACATTTATGTTTGAAATTTCCCTTTAGCTGCATAGAATCGTCTGGTCTTAAACATGAAGTTTGAGTTTATTCATTATTTCCAAGCTGATATGTTTCATGAGGCAAAGAGTTCCATCGCAATTTGAGAAAGCATAGTTTTACGCAGAAAGCCCCTAGGGTATGTGGTTCCCAAACTGTGGGTAAATTACCCCCTGGGGGGGAGGTAAAAAAAATTCGGGGGTAATGGATGGCTGACAAAAAAATTGAAAATAAAATAAAATAAAATAAAATCAAGAAAACATTACGGTACCCGGCATTAGGATTAAGGTTAACTTAGTACGTATAATTGTAAAGCTAAAAAAAAAAAGTTTGGGTATGTGTGACATAACCAATAGTAATCTTTTTCCTCTCTACATATTTATTACTTTCTTATTTCCACCTTCTCTCTTTCTCTCTCATCCCCCTTTCTTACACGTTTTTCCAATTCCACGTTCACCGATTTATCTATTTTTCTACTAGTCAATATTTAGTACTAATTATATTTCTTTAGACCTACTTTTCTCTTTACACACATTTTCTCTAACCTCCTTCATTCAACTTTACCTTTCATTTCCCTCCTCCTCCTTACTTATCACGTCTCATTTTCTTCCAATTTGTATTTGTTTTTATATTTCTTACTGCAGATCCGGTACACTTGAACAAAATTGCCTACATCATGAAGGAAAAGTCACTAACGTACATACCACTCCCTGAGTAATGTTTATTTTGTATTTACTATACTTGTTTTCTTCTTGACAGCTTCCATTGTCCTTCCATCTTTACGACCTTCTAATAAACTTCCTCCTACCCTTCCTTCTCTACTCTCTTCATCTCTCATCTCCTTATTTCCTCCTCACCTCCTTTTCATCTCTCTTCTTCTGCCTCTGGTTATTCTCATCCCTCTCTTCCTTCTACTTGTAGTTCAGTTCACTTTAAAGACTTCTCTACCGCCATCCTATTTCCTATTCTCTACCTTTAGTCTACTCTAATTATTCGTTTTATTGTATGCGTGCGCGCGCTCTCTCTCGCAGAACAAGGGATCACAGAATGAGATTCAAAAAAATGTTTGTGTGTGTGTGTGTGTGTGTGTGTGTGTGCGTGTGTGTGTGTGTGTGCGTGTGTGTGTGTGTGTGTGTGTGTGTGTGTGTGTGTGTAAGGTCATAGCATTAACCATAGATCGGTCATACGAGCTCTGAGCTCTCTTCCGGGAGGGAAAAACTTGTTGATCACGAGTCCAACACGTGATCCAAAGAACAAGGTTAATAGAGGGTGACTACACACACACACACACACACGCGCGCGCGCGCCCTACACTATTTTGGAGTGCATGTAGACCTTCCTACCAGACCTTGTTTGAAAGCCAAGAAACTTGTGTCTTTGATATACAGCATGTAACAGATAACTGTTGAATTATGCCATAGTCACCTGAATTTCCCATCAATTATGACCTTCATGTAGTCTGTTATGATTGATGCTGAGTCAATGCCTTTAGAGAAGCGGTCTTTTGATGCTGACGAAACCCTAGAGTACTAAATCAACCACGAAAATGTTCGTCAACCATAGGAAAGGTCTTAGCCAGTATTATTTGTGTCTCGGTCCCGGGTAAAGGAGGAGGCTTGTTCCAATAAACCTGGCAAACAGGCAATGTCAGAATATTTTGATTTTGGAACACAACATACTCAACTTCCATATATGAAGGAGTCTCCAGCAAGTACCTATCATCTAATAGGAGTCTTTACGAAGAAGAATGCGTTCAATAGGGTAGAGAGGAGTAGAATACTTCCATGAATTTCGACTCAGTGACGACTAAGATTTGATATATTTTGAAGATGATGTTTCATTCAGCTGAGCAATAGCCCTCGATGGATGAAAAGTTTTCCTCTCGAAGAAAAGAAGTCGCCCTCCAGAGCCAGAATAGAAACAAGAATCAAATGTTGATAGTAAAAGTTAGTGTACTTCTCTCAACTGATTCTATTATTTGATTTTTTTTTGCCAAATATATATAGATATTTTCTTTCTCCTTTTTGGAAAAAAATCTCCATCAAAGAAAATGAAGGCAACGGTTGAACAGAATTCTATGATTCTTCCTTTTTTTTTTTAAGAGAAATGCAAATTACTATTTGGTCTCCTCTTTAGATTTCCTTCTAAAAAATCTTTGGTGCATAAACTAGTATGGAACTGATTAAGGTCTTGGTCATTAGGCTAGTCATGACCTGAACTAGACTTCTGTGACATAATTCAAGCTTAAGTTCTTTACACCTCGTAGATCGACAAATAGCCAAATTGAAACCATCACCACATAGTAGGCTCTTCACAGTTCCACTGGCCCTCCTCAAGGTAATTAAGACTCTATGTGTCATTCTTCGGGTCATCAGTAAAGCCCTTCCAGTCTTGATGGGTCTTCGAAACCCTGACTTCATTGGCTTTTCAGTTCTTGAGGAAAACGGCTGCTGGCATGCAGCCATTACAGCTCTGGAACCGCCGGTCATGTTCTCGAAGCCATCGGCGGAACCCTTCAAAGTTATTTGCCTTTGTCACCCCATTCTTCGAGTTTTGGGCGCTGCTCTTCTGATCCTATCCTCTGGATTCTTCGAGCTTCTTCTTAAAGAACTCTTTAACCGCTTTGTTGATTTTCCGTTCATCCAGCTCAGTCGCAGAGATCCTGTGGAAACGCATCTCCACCGAGTAGGGCACGAAGCGGTGATCACGACGACGTCTGATTTTTCTCGTCGAAGTCATTCTCGAACCCAAAGAGCAAAAAATGTGTGGGCAAAGACGATGCGTGTTAACAAACGTTTTTTGAATCTCATTTTGTGATCCCTTGTTCTGCGAGCGAGCGCGCGCACGCATACATTTTAAGGAATACTTAGAAAAAAAAGAAAGAAAAAAAGGATCGCCCCCCTTAATTGGAAAATAATAATAAAATTATTGCAACAATGATAAACAACTAAATCAAAATGTTTTATTCACGTTGTGTTTTAATGAGATCCTTGGGCACAGCTGGTGCTTCGCTGCTAGATCTTTTATATTAGGCTTAAAATTTGTCAGTTTCAGTCTGATGTCTCCTCGAATGCATATATCCATTTTGTTTCTTTCTTTAGTCAAAATTTTATTGACGGCACTGAATCAAATATTCAACCAAATAAGAGGTTGGAAAGTATAACAGTATTTTAACCATTTGAGACCATATTTTTGGATATGGCTGTTTTGCTGTATTTGATAGCCATAACTCGTTTATACCATTTTTTTCAAATTTGTATTTGCATTCATCACTATATTTCAGTTCAATGAGTTCTTCTTGGAGATTTTCATCGGCACTTTCCACATCACAACCAAAAGGATCTATCATCCACGATTGAACTTGAAACGAAAACACGTCCGACAATCGGCTGTTCAAGTTTTCTCTCAATTTTACTAAATATTCTTCGTACTTTTTTTTAGCTTGTTCTGTGAATTGTTACCTTAAGACCCCCTATACACTGTCAGTCATGACTGCACAGTCATCGAGATTGTGCAAACAGTGTTTGGGACACACACTGTCAGTAAGATTGAGCAATCATTACTTACCTCTTGGAGTTTGTGGAATGAAGATAGCTCCATGCATAGCCATTCTTGACTACAAAGGAAAGACTGAGGTGTTGGCGCAATCATCGACACTAGCTATCACTCATGATGGTGTAACTACTATACTTGAGCTTACAAAATCAAACCGTGCTGGAAATTCCTCAATCACCTGCGCAAACACTCAATCACACCCACTCACACAGGAATCATGAATATTGTGCAAACATGACTGACAGTGTGTAGGGGCCTTTACTTCTGTTAACTCAGGCATGTCTCTGAAATTCTTCTTCTGTATATTCATTCGGAACCAATGCAACTTTTCAGCAAAGGCTTTCAGAATACGTTTACAATCCAGTAGCGTGCATAATTTGCCTTGAAGCTGCAGTGACATTTCATTGAGCTTACGAAAAATTCACGCTAGAAAGAAATTGTCACACTTGTGGCGTCTGACTTCTTCTGCAAAATTGTTTCCTCCTAAATTTTCTAAGAAATTAACAATTGTGTCCAATAACACAGTATTCATTAGAATTTAAAATGCAGGCTTAATGACATTTTCAGCAACCTTATGTCCGTTCCCAGTTTTTGCAACTAATTGCACTATTTCATACGATGCAGTCAAACCACCTTCATTTGTCTGAATTTTTTTTTTCAAATAAGATGAACAGAGTATTTTGTTGGTTTAATTTTTTTCTTCAAATTTGCAAAATAAGCTATGGGTTTTCTGGCTTTCTCTAAATGTTTTTCTTATCAAATGTTCTTTAAGCCTTGATGGTTTCATTGATTCATTAGAAAATATGTTATTGCAAATGAGACACATTTTATCATGAGGGGTTTCTACAAAGCCATAAGCCAAATAGTCCCCCATATATTGTCTACATATCTTTTTTGTTGCTATAATGAGGGGAAAATAACTTCAAAATATCTTAGTACCGTTGAATTAGTTGATATTTAGTTATGCAAATTTCTAATTCACATCAAGCACTCAGTAGTGAATTTGATGTAAATGTACAAACTTGATCGAGCGTAAGAAGTACATACATACATATACCAAGGCTTGTCCCCCTTACAAGGGAGGTAGCCAAAAAGGAAAAGGCATAAAATCATTCCCACCCATTTCATCCCTGAATACACTCCACACCCCTCCACCCTCCCTCTTATCTTAGCACCTCCTGGATGACGGGTCATCCCTGCACCTTGTCCACTGCCCTGGGTCAGAAGCAGTGTCGCAAGACATAGCACATCCACAGCAAGGCCGCTTCATTAAATCGGCGACCCCCCCTCTGTCCCCCCATGCAGAAAAGAAGACGAGGAGAAATTCCTTCAGGCTGCGTCAAATTTTGCTCACACATACTACCTCACCCCACATCCCCCCACCCATTCTACCTCATGCATCACAACATCATCCATATACAACCATTCTCCATTCACCCCTGTCTTCTGTCCTCTCCTGTCCTTCCTTAACAGACATTCCCCTCTTCCCCAAAGCCCCCTTCACCCCATCCATCCACCTCATCCTAGGACGTCCCCTCATGTTCACTCCCTCCACATCTGCCTTCCATACCTCTGTTACTAGTCTTTCTTCACTCATTCTTTCCATGTGTCCAAACCATCCTAATACTCTTTCATCAACCCTATCTCTCAACTCCCTTTCCACCCCTGTTCTCCTCCTCACCTCCTCATTTCTCACTCTATCTAGCCTAGTAACCCCCATCATACTTTTCAGACACCTCATCTCAAACACATTCAAACTCCTCTCTTCCTCTCTTATGTTCCATGTTTCTGCCCCATACAGTGCTGTTGGCACAATCACTCCTTCATACAGTCTCCTCTTAGCATCCATTCCCAAATGTCTATTCCTCATTACACTTTTTAATCCACCAAGGCATTTACTCGCTTCTCTCAATCTACATTCTACCTCCACCTCCACTCCACCTTTTCCTGCCACATTTGCACCCAAGTATCTAAAACTATCCACTTCCTCCAGTCGCTCTCCCTTAATGCTCACTTCCAGTCTACTGCCACTTTCACCCCTTGAACATCTCATCACCTTACTTTTACCCACATTTATCTTCAGCTTTCTTCTATCACACACTCTCCCAAACTCTGTCACCAACTTCCTCAGTCCCTCCTCCGATCGTGCCACAAGCGCAGTGTCGTCAAACAATAGCTGGCTCACCTCCCACTTTTCTCCATTTTCTTTAACCATCTCCAATCCCAGACCCACCACCCTTGCATTTACCTCTCGTACTATTCCATCAATGTACAAGTTGAACAGCCAGGGCGACATAATGCATCCTTGACGAAGTCCCACGTATACCTTGAACCACTCACTCTCTCCATTTCTAATCCTGACACAAGCTCTACTACTCTCATAAAAACTCTTGACAGCTCCTAGAAGTCCTTCTATCCCGTATATCCACAAAACCTCCCACAGTGCCTTTCTGTTTACCCTGTCGTAAGCCTTTTCCAGATCCATAAAAGTAAAAAAAAAAAAAAAAAAAAAAAAAAAAAATCCTTCCCCTATCCTATAGCTTTTTCACATATCTGTCTTACCATAAATCTGATCTACACAACCTCTACCCGTCCTAAATCCACGTTGTTCCTCAACAATTACTCCCTCTGTTAATAAACTGATAAGTTGCATGTAATCATTATAAAATGCACTAAATTACCACTGACAACATTTGATAGCTAACACACGAAACTGAACGATGTGCTACAAGTGGTAGTAATAAAGCAACTGCAAAAGCAAACTAGGCAAAGGAGCATAAGCGTACTCAGCACATGTTGCGTCATGTACTAGGATTGCCAGATTGTGCGATTTTTCGCGAATTGCGACCAACACACACACACATAGAAATATATATATATATATATATATATATATATATATATATATATATATGTATATATATATATATATATATATATATATATATATATATATATTATAACAATTAAACAAAATGTGTCACGATTAATATGGCACTTTAACACATCCTTCGTATTGCTAGTTTTGTCACACATTCCTTGTATTCGTACATTTGGTAGTTTGCCTCCTCGAGGTGACTTTTCCCCCAGGAAGGAAGTAGTATTCCGCCTATGTTTCTTATAAATTGTATTTAGAAAGAATGTAACCAAGAAAGTAGAAATTACAAACCCCATTTCAGTGCGCACTTGTTGGGAGGTTACAAATAAGCTCAAACTGCCAGTTCAAGGACGGGTCGTTTCAGTGACGCATTCTCAACGTTTTTCTCCTACTCAATTTTCCATGACTCTTCAATGTAACCTTTGACTTCTTCAGTCACTATGTATGTATTTTGTTAGGATTAGGGTGAAGCCACTGCCCAAAGAATTTCATTGACAATTGAAATATGTGTAGACTTTTAGGTAGCGACGCAGAAAGATCCATGTAATAAAAAAAATACAAGTGTTTTTTCTTTGTAATCCCTGATATCCTTATGTGATTCTATACATCAACTTTTGAGCCAGTTTGGACAACTACATCCTATCTGATGAAAGTTGCTTTGTGCCAGAGGCATACCTTTTCCCACCTGTGTGGTAGATTGCCCTATGGAAGTCTACTGGTCCTTCGAACGAAACGAAAAAAATATCTTCACAAGCAATATTGAATCGTACAATTAACGTCATATTTTTGTTATTACTTTCGTGACAGAAACAATACCTGCTCTAAACAATTGTTTTGGTTAACACCAGATCAATTTATACCTTTCTGATAAAAGATTATAGAACTAACTCGATAAGACTATCTTTTTTTTCTGCTACATAGGAGAACAACAAACATAAATTAAATCGTGACAACAGAGCTATTCTTATGGCGTATGTTCGTTTTATAGATGATAACTGATAAGTAGCTTACCACAGACAGTTGTAGTTGACTGAGAATGAATCTGAAATTTATATGAAGGAAACAGAAATGGCCCTTTTCAAATCTCCTTTTAAGAATTCATTGATCTAATATTTCAAACCTTTCATTCTGTCTACCTCCTAAAATTCTTTGTCTCTCTTGCTAATAAAAATAAATTCAATAAAAAATCATTAAATTTATTTCCTATTCTCCACCTTACGACTACTCTAAATATTCCTTAAAATGTATGCGTGCGTGTGCGCGCCCGCAGAAAAAGGGATCATAAAATGAGATTCATAAAACGTTTGTTAAGACGCATCGTCTTTGCCCACACATTTTTGTTCTTTGGGTTCGAGGATGACCTTCACGAGAAAAATCCTAAATCGGCGTGATCACCGCTTCGTGCCCTACTCGGTGGGGATCCGTTTCCTCAGGATCTCTTCCACTGAGCTCGAGGAACGGAAGATCCAGAAAGTGGTTAAGGAGTTCTTTAAGAAGAAGCTCGAAAAATCCAGAAGACAGGATCAGAAGACGAGCACCCAGAACTTGAAGAACGGAGTGAAAAACTCAAATAACTTTGACGGGTTCAGGCAATGGCTTCGAGAACACGATCCGAGGTTCCAGAGCTGTAATGGCTGCATGCCAACAGCCGTTTTCCACCAGAACTGAAAAGCCAATGAAGTCAGGGTTTCGAAGACCCCTCAAGAC
>NC_134791.1:19327852-19342852 GCF_046742065.1 Oratosquilla oratoria | reverse complement strand
GCACACAAACACTTGCCGCAGCCACCACAAACACATCACACCCGCTACACTACATAGCAGAACACCCACACACACCAAGAAACATTAAAACAACACCCAAAGACCTGTATCACACACAGATACTCTCTTCTCTTCCTCCACAACCACCAAATACCAGCCTCCGGAAACATATTCATAATCATATCACTCACCGCTCCATTAACACACTGATAGACAACACACTGCTGCATGCCAGACCCCCTGATATCCACCCTTCTGAATCCTCTCTCCCACGAAAGGACAGAGTCCACCTGGCCAGACTGCGGTGCGGCCACCACCCAGCACTTCTAAGCTACCAGAAGAGGCTGGATGACCGCATTGTGAACAGCTGCCCAGGATGCAACACTTCACCCCATACCATACAACACATAATGGAAGACTGCATTATGCACAATCATGAACGCAAACAACACAACATACACTCTATAAAGGATTTGTGGGAAAACCCAGTTTCGGCTGTGGCATTCCTTGGGGAGACGGGACTGCTCGGACAGACAGTCTAGGGAACGACAACGACAACAACAAGAGCGGCAAGAGCGGGATGCCCGCGGGCGGAAAAACGAAGTGACAGTCGCATCGTCGGGATCCCCCGGTTCCATCGACGGATGGGGTCACGGTCGGAGAGGACGGCCTTCAGTGACACAGAGCGGCGCCCCCCGCTCTTCTTCCTTCCTCTACTCCTCCTCTTCCTTCCCCTGCTCCTCCTCCTCTTCCTTCCTCTGGTTCTCCTCTTCCTTTTTGTCTTCCTTTGTTCCTCCTCTTCCTTCCTCTGGTCCTCCTCTTTATTCTCTTCCTCTGTTCCTCCTCTTTCTTCTCTTCCTTCCTCTGCTCCTTCTCTTCCTTTCTCCGTTCCTCCTCTTCCTTACACTGTCTCTCCTCTTTCTTCTCTTCCTTCTTTCCTCTGCTCCTTCTCTTCCTTTCTCTGTTCTTCCTCTTCCTTACCCTGTCCTTCCTCTAGCTATTTGTTTCCCACCTCCTTCTTTTTATTCCTTTTCCTTCTCCACCTGTTCCTCTTCTTCCTTCCCCTGCCCTTCCTCTTCCTCTTCCTTTTTGCCTTCTTCCTCCTCTTTCCTCCCTATTTATCTTCTACTTCCTCCTTCTCCTCCTCTTCCTTCTTTGTCTTCTTCCTCCTCTTTGACATTCCCCCTCCCCTTTGTCTTGTTCCTCATCTTTGTCTCCCCCCTCCCGCCCCTTTTCTCTTTCTTCCTCCTCCTTCGGATTTCCCTTCCCGCCTGGCCAGGAGTAGGTCAAGGTGAGTTCTTGTGCCGATGCCAGCTGTCATGGCAGGGAGGACGTGCGAGAGGCCAATCAGCGGAAAAGGACCTATAGTCAGCGTATTTGGTATTTCCCCCATCCCTCCTACTCCTTCTTCTTCCTTCCTCTCCTCCTTCCTCTTCAATGAATTGTGCCCTACTGTTTATTTACAGGTTTGAATCCTGTGGCATAAGGTAGAATTATTAGATTTAATATAACTATTCTATTTCATCTTGTATTTTACTTTTTTTTTTTTTTTTTTTTTTAAATCTGATTCGCTTCCCAGGATCTCTTGCTGTGCTTACGTTGGATAAGGCACCTGGTACATGAGATTGTTATTTCTTTTAATCAATATTTAATTTATTTTCTAGGGTTGGCAATATCCACGGTGGAAGAAGGTATTATTTTTAGAACCTCGGGTTTTGAAAGAAACTTTAACAAATTGGACGCATTGGTAACTGGAAAGATGTTTTCCGAGAGTGGCTGAAGCAGGTAATCCTTACTGTTCTGGCAACAAAAAAAGATTGATCACCATCTAAGACAGCTTTCACATAAACGACTGCGGGAGTCCTGTAAATATAATAATAATAATAATAATAATAATAATAATAATAATAATAATAATAATAATAATAATGATAATAATAATAATAATAAATAAAAACAATAAATAATAATAATAATAACTATAGTAATAAAAATAATAATACTAATAACAATAAAATAATAATAATGATAATAAAACTAATAATAGAAACGTCTTGGTAAGGGTTCATCAACTGAATAAAATCGTTTCAAGAATACACACAGAATCAAAGAAACGTTTCTCTACAGTTAGAAGATTAACGTTTGCACGTTTAGACGCAAAAAGGAGGACCACCGTACTGATGACGTAGAACCTAATATCTCATTGTCTTGGTTGACACCCCACCCATACGGACCAGCGTTACGCATCGCCATTCACTTCTGCTACCCCTCCGCTCCGACCTCAATGGGGTCTCGATCACTGAAGGCCACTTTCGATCAGGGGACCGTCCCCCTGAGGTGATTAGAATTGGTTTTCTTCAACCAGAACAAAGCTTATGAAGGTCGTCAATGTTTCCTTGACCACTTCTAAACAACAACAATTCTTCGGGTCGGTCTCATCCTCATAGGATGGAAGCGCTGGTGACTGTAAAAAAAAAATGGAGCAACATCCCCTTTCCATTGCCCATGTGGGTCGGGGTCCCTACGTTGCCTGAATGAAATCGCCAAACCATACATACAAATCATCTCTGAGGTACATACAAATCATCCTAATCCTTCTACAATAGCGGGAATATAAATTGAAAAAAAAAGTCACATGAAGAATTGTCAACCCCAGAACGCTCACGTGAAGAATCGTCACCCCATGAGATCCCACCTGAAGAAATGTCACCTTTAGTACGCCTAATATCAACAGTGGAAGATTAGGTTAGGTTAGGTTGAATGAGGGTTATGCTTATTGTCATCAACTTATACAACCAAAGAATCGTAAACCCAGGATGGCCCGCATGAAGAATTGTCACCCTAGGGTAGTTCACATGAAGAAGAATTGTCACCCTGTCGTTGTCTGGAGGTGACGATTCTTCATGTGACCAAAAAAAAGAAGAAGAAGAAAAAAAAAAAAAAAAAAAAGGCAAGAACAGCCGTCACCTTTGCCCCATGTACTAGGTCTGCCAGAGCCAAGGAGCCATCACCGGTAGCCGTAGGTGCGTTTTATTCGGTACAATTATCGCTCAACGATGATAGTTCATGGCTCAACGATTATCGTGAAACGATTGCCTAGAGCACTAATTCTTTGTTTCTAGCGACAGTCGCTCAAAGCAAAACAGACACAAAAACAAAGAATTATTGCTCTAGAAGTCTAGATAATCGTTTGACGATCATCGTTGACCCATGAACGATCATCGCTCAGCGATAATCGCACCGAGCATAACGTACCTTTAGGGCGTAGATTTTTTTTTTTTTTTTTTTTTTTTTTTTTTTTTTTTTTTAACTGAACGTAAATAATGAAACTATTAACCCAACTCGCAAATTAGCAAACATCCATATTCATTCTAGCTCAAAAAATTTAAATCATTTTTAATTTTATAATTTCATTATTAATTAATTTACCTATTCGTGTACTCTTTCATTATCTAATTACTTGTTAATAGATATATTCATTCATTAATTCACTTATCCATTTATCTATTTATTTATGTATTCAATAATTCACATTTTTATATTCTTAATATTCTAGTCTTATCAAGGTGTTTCCTCAAAATAGTCTAGAGCAGCGTATCTCAACCTTTTTACCCTTGCGTAACCTTTTAAAGTAAATTGCATGTCTCAAGAAACCTCTGCGAAAAAAAAAAAAAAAACATATACCGTACCTTATTTTATTTTCATCGTAATAATAGGTTAGATAGGATGATGTCTATATTACATTACAATAACCAAGAATATGTCGTGCGTGTTTAATTACATTACGTATATGAAATTAAATAAAAAACCAAAAGTGCATTAGCTTATCTCACTTGTTCTCGCGGAACCCTTAGGGACCTTTTGCGGAACCTTAATGTTCCGGGGAACCCTGGTTGAGAAACGCTGGTCTAACGCATGGCATCGTTAGCTACATCCCTAATGTTTCTTCTCGTTGACCACCGAGTCTCTTGGTAACTGAAATCCGAAGACTTGTTCAGAAATGACGCAAAACCACAGGTAACGCCAGTGTGGGCCCTATGGTCGCTGGGAAGAGATTAGTAGATATAATGTTCCCAAAAGGCAAACACACACACACACACACACACACACACACACACACACACACACACACACACACACACACAACACGAGAAAGTACTATAACACTTTTTTCCTTTAATGCTCATAAAAATATATACAAACGTTTTACACATATGCACATGCATACACACACACAATACAAACACACATACATATCCATAAACACGTACACACACATACACACTCGTCCACACACGCTCATGTACGTACAAATACGCACGTGCACACATATACACACGCACACACACACAGATACATTGTTACTATCTCTCTTGAGCAATGAAATTGTATCTTGAGGTCCTGCCTCTTACTCTCCAATTTATCATAATTGTAGTGTGTGTGTGTGTGTGTGTGTGTGTGTGTGTGTGTGTGTGTGTGTGTGTGTGTGTGTGTGTGTGTGTGATTCACCTTGGTCTTTGCATCACGTGTTGGACTCGTGATCGACAGCTATTTTCCTCCCGGAAGAGAGCTCAGAGCTCGTATGACCGATCTATGACCTTACACGCACACACACACCCTACTCCCCGCCCACGAGAGTTGGAGTAACGACTCGAAGCGCAGCGATACTGAAATAATTTCAGCCCTGGGCAGGATTCGAACCAGTTACCGCCGGCACCGCCGTACTGAGAGTCTGGGACTCTACCAACTGCGCCACCGAGAGAGAGAGAGAGAGAGAGAGAGAGAGAGAGAGAGAGAGAGAGAGAGAGAGAGAGAGAGAGAGAGAGAGAGAGAGAGAGAGAGAGAGAGAGAGAGAGAGAGAGAGAGAGAGAGAGAGAGAGAGAGAGAGAGAGAGTGTGTGTGTGTGTGTGTGTGTGTGTGTCTCGGAAGGTAAAATATGTCGACCAAGAGCCCAGCACGTGATCCAAGACCATGGTGAATCATACATATACACGCACGCATGTATGTGTATACTGCATATACACATGTGCATACATATATGTATGTATTACATATGTATGCATGTCAGCTTGCATATATATATATATATATATATATATATATATATATGTGTGTGTGTGTGTGTGTGTGTGTGTGTGTGTGTGTGTGTGTGTGTGTGTGTGTGTGTGTGTGTGTGTGTGTGTGTGTGTGTGTGTGTGTGTGTGTGCGTGTGTGGTGTATGTGGTGTGTGCGCGCGCGTGTGTATGTATAAATATATGTATATATACCAGTAAACAAGTTTGCACATATGCATGTATGTATTTGTGCATATATCAATGCATGTGAAGTACTGTATATGAATATATGCATGAATACACGCACTGCACATGTGCACCTGTAAGGGGAAAATGTACGCCTACGCATATATACACATGCATACATAATCGCACCGATGGACTGTTAATATGTGTATCAGAATGCATATACCTTCACTGCAGCGCGGGCGTGCGGGCGCGCGCGCGTGTGTGCAGAGACAGCTCGTGGGCAGCGTAAGGCGAGCGTGGGAACGACTTGTGCCGAAGCTTCCCAAAACACTTCTCAGGCGTCGTTGCCTCGTCCGCCTTCCGTTAGAGTTTTTCGAATTTTCGCAAAGGAGGGTCGTTTCCTGGACGACACAGGGTGCTGGCGAGGGCTTCCAGGTAGGATAAGGTCTCCATGGGTCTTTGGGGCGACGGGGAAGGAGCGGGAGATGAGGAAATTATAATCGAAAAGGAAAAAGGCATCTTGGTCTCCTTCGTCGAGATGGCGTGCGCACATCTTGGGGTGAGAACCGCAGAGGCTGTCTCGGGTTTGACCACTGACACTTTCAAGACGTCTTCGCTCTCGGGACGTCTGTTTAACCGTCTCACGCCGTGGACGGCCTGCTTTGGACGGCTAATTGTACACGTTTCGGACATGCATGAGTTACTGGAACAAAGACCAAGCCACGTTTCCATAGACTCAAGAAGAAAGGCGTCAGTTCCAAGCGGTTTAACGAAGTTTGTGAAAGGAGGGAGAGGATGGAGGTGAGAAGGGGAAGGAGGGAGGGAGGGAGGGAGAGAGGAGTGAGTGGAGGGAAGGGAAGGGAAGGGAATGGGAGGTCTCACGAAATGGTAAAAACTCCATCTGGGTAATAATCTAATTACCCAGTACGACGAGCTTTGCATGTAGACGTAGTACAAACAGATGTCCCAAGACGGATGGACGGACACACACACACGCACGCACGCACGCACGCACGCACACACACACACACGCAGTCTCTCTGACACATCACAAAGGAGGAGGATAGCAGGCGCACCCTGCTTGTTAACTCCCTCCATCCTCCTCCTTCCTTCCTCCCTCTCCCTCCCAGCCCCCCCTCCCCCCTCCCGGACTCCACTTCCTTAGTAACTTACACCTAACACTCTCCCTACTTCCCTTCCTCTCCTCTCCCTCACCCACAACAGCGACACTGGTGGGACCCTGCACATACAATAGTGTGTACTGTATGTGCATGTATATGTACATGCAAATCTCTCTCTCTCTCTCTCTCACTCTCTCTCTCTCTCTCTCTCTCTCTCTCTCTCTCTCTATATATATATATATATATATATATATATATATATATATATATATATATATATATATGTTGTCACCATTGTTCAGCATTGACCGACGTCAGCTGTTACGTACTATACTGCATATGTTAAACGCTCTGTGTATCAACCTCTTTCCTTCTGTGTGGTACTTTTCCCCTTAATCTCGCTGCCGCCAGGCTATTCAATTCATTCATGTGACATCGACGGGGTGAAGACCTACAACCATTATAACTGATCTTGTATAAAAAAAAATCTCGGTGACAAATTTCTTTACAACTTTTGCTCTATCTGTCGTCAGATGATTTTTTCCAGCTGATGGGAGAGAAAATGGGGTCTCAGTTGATCACAAGTTTGATTCTATTCTGTTCCTTCAACGAAATGAAATCCTTTGGCAAAAACTAGGAAAAAATCTCTCTCTCTCTCTCCAGGCGGGATTTTCCACCAGCAGACACTTCGATGCAACTCAAACAGACTCCTTATTTGTTCTGATATCCAGTGGATGTGCCAACCACACAAGAGCCGTTGGGTTTCATTCTAGATATTTTGTAATCAGGACACAGGATCGAAACCGCCCTCTCCACTCCTTTCTAGAAACCAGGTAAGACACCTAAGCAAATCTAGGACACAGAGAACGTTATCATCTAACAGTTATCACATTCAGGCTCAGACACGGGAGTGTAGCGTTGCATCACCCACTGTAAATATGAAAGTGGCGTTGTCTGATGAAGCCAAGCTTCAGCGAGATGATATTAATCTGTTTGAAAGCGAAACTTTGGGAGTTGTCAGGGTTCTCAGCCTTGTTATTCATTTACGTATTACTTTATGTATTTATTTACCACTTAACGGCTATCGACATTTCTTCTAAAATGCATAGGAATAGCGGCTGTATTATATAGGAAGAAAGTGTTTGTAGCTGCTTCCGTAATTGGTCAGTTGTGTTGTTGGTGCGAGCAAGAAGAATACTTTATGCGTCTCCCGAACATCGCCATTTGACTTCGTGTAACCTGTGGAGAGATCCAGCTACAACGCCTTCAGCATATGTCCTTTCAGCATGATGACGTAAATCGAACATGTGGTTATGCTGCTAGGAAGCATGATCTTATCCACGGGGGGGGGGGGTCGCCCCCCCCCTTCCTCTCTTCTTGATTGAGGTAGATGATTTCCTACACCCGTGAGGACAAACTAAACCTGGCCCTACACGATCAATATCATTGCGCAATATTCCGTATTGTACAATATTATTGACGGTGTAGGAGTGGTATAGTAGAGGAGCACGTGTTTGGCCTGTGCGTTTGATGTCTTCAATATATTGTGTCACTCTTCAATACCATTCTTACACCCTCATTAATATTGCACAATACGGAATATTGCGCAATAATATTGATCATTTAGGCTCCGGAGGTCGTGTGTGTGTGTGTGTGTGTGTGTGTGTGTGTGTGTGTGTGTGTGTGTGTGTGTGTGTGTGTGTGTGTGTGATAGGAGACTACATCAATGCAGTACACCAACACTGCATTTCCATAACGGTACGATGTGAGTATGGCAGAAGTGATTACATTGGTTTCAGACTACATTCACAAACGCACCTACAATGCTTCAAGACACATTCAGACATACATTTCTAAGGTAGATTCAACACTACTCAGCCGGATGAGGCCACCGTGCTGAGATGTAAAGGCTGTGTCGCAACGCAAGAGATAGATTGGTTATGGAGTGCCCTACTAAAGTGGACCTCGCACCTCGCATATTACATATATATATATATATATATATATATATATATATATATATATATATATATATATGTGTGTGTGTGTGTGTGTGTGTGTGTGTGTGTGTGTGTGTGTGTGTGTGTGTGTGTGTGTGTTTACCTAGTTGTATTATACGGGAAGGGGAGCTATGCTTGTGGTCCCGTCTTTGCACCTCGCAACATCTAGTTCTTAAATTTTTATATGGTGTTTGCACACGCTATTGTTTCGTCCAATTTGTTCCAGACATCCACCACTCTGTCTGGAAAACTTTTTTTTTTCTTTTTATCAGATCTCTTCTATAATTATAATTTTTGAGTTTCTTTTCATGCCCCCTTGTTTGTTCTTTTATCCCACTTTAATAAGTCTTCTACGTCAAGGACTTCCATACCTTTCATGATTCTGTACAAGCATACCGAGGGAGGAAGGAGGTAGAGAACATCTCAGGCAAATTCGTCCACAGATGTGATGCATGGTGTCCTCTTCTGGGAAGGAGCCAAGTGTCCGCTACGTCGCAAACGGTTCCTTACTGCAGCCAAACAGGTATTCGGGTCAGTGACTGCACGCATAGAACGACAGGGGTGGGGAGTGGGGGGAGTGGGGTGTGGAAACAATGCCTCTAATTGGCAACTGAATGGCAGGTAAACGGTCCTCTAGCCATGTCAGTGTCACTGGCGACGGTGCGTTGATTTAATGTAACCGGACGTTACCCCAGTAATCACATACACCCAAACCCCCCCCCCCTCCGAGGGGTGGGGTCTGTGTGTGGGGGGGGGGGCTTAAGATTTTCTACATGGCGACACACAGTCTGTGAGAAAATGTAGTAGGTGTCTGGAGGGCCGGACTGTGTAGATCACCGTGGCAACAAACACGCAAACAGTATCAACAAAGCTAACGAAGAATAACACAATTATTGTATTCTTACAATGATGAAACAATTATAGACAGATTTCTGCAAACGCTGGTTTACTAATATACACTGAGACGACGACCCGGGCAAGACAAAAATAATGACAATCTTGAGGCACGCCTGGACAGTGTCCTTGGCACCCCCACAGTGTCCCGCGGCACACAGTTTGAGAACACTGATACAAAGATCATCTCCAGGATGCATTTCGCCTAAGTTGAAATGTAATAAGCAACACTGAACCTCTTCTTCTTCGTTGATAAAATGATTAGTTTCTTAAGCTCCGCATTCCATATGCTCTTCACATCATTCAAACATCTTTTCCAAGCCGGATTAACAAGTCATGGTGTGGTACTAGGGCTGTCTCGTCCCGTTGTAGATGGTCCGGCGGTCCTGCAGTGGACGGCCGAATAGTTTCACGTTGTCAATGCCAAAAATTGTTACCTGAAATTGTTTCGTTACGATGACGATGGTGACGATGATGATGATGATGGTGATGATGATGGCAACAATAATGAAAATGATGATGGTGGTAATGACAACGACAATAATGATATTGGTGACAATTTTTTTCCTCATCTCTCTGGTACCCCAACCCCAATAAGCAAAGGGGTTATAATCTAACCCCCTTAACCCCTTCCGTTCCGGGTGACACTTTCCCTAACATTCAGAAAGAAGCGCGGGATTCGAACCCACTTTTCATTCAGAATGAAGTGCGGGATTCGAACCCAGCATGCTTCCTATTACGCCACCAGCGCAGGCCAAATATGGTGTTGCAATAAAAAACACAATTTCTCACACCCAAGGGGTCAGTCTTAATCTGAAATCGATCGAAACTAAACGACACTTGAACGAAGCTTTTCGTTATCGGGCATCAAGAAACCTGCAACCGTCTCACAATTTTCAACTTTTTCCTTTAAGATTATCTCAACGAGCCCAGGTTGGAGAGCTGATAACTAGGAAGAGTGAGTAGCGTCTATGCAGTAACTTGGCTGTCCAAACACAAAGGGGAAAGGTGGCTGTTTCGGCCACAACTAGAAACCTCTGCTAGCTTCTAAGTAGTCACACCAAGACCAGAGAAGGAAATTTGAGTAAATTGTTGTTAATACTTAGTAAATGGTCGAGGGAGGAATTGCTGATTTTATCAAGAACTTGCTCAGAAGTACTTAGGTATGGCAAAGAAGAAGAAGAAATTCTCAAGATGGAATCTCATTTATGGTTCCGTTTCTACATCAGCCTTCCCAGGGGGGACCTCTTGTAATGATGAGAATCTTCTGACAAGGATCCAGAAGAAATGCTTCATGCTTACATGTCCATTTCGATGCTTACACGTCAACGACTCGGAAAGGGTAGAGATATGCTGCACATACTCACAAACCCTTAAACTCTCTCTCTCTCTCTCTCTCTCACACACACACACACACAAATTGTTCCCATCTTCCTTCTTCCATTGGAGTTGTATGATTATCCTAAATATTGTAGAATACAAAATGAAAAATCTGGCTTTATGAGCTCTGTCGTAGAATATCGCTCCAGAGAAGAAAAGGTTTCTGCCTTTGTTTCTATTTGGAATAGCAAGATGCACTACTACCACACACACACACACACACACACACACACACACACACACACACACACACACACACACACACACACACACACACACACACACACACACACACACACACACACACACACACACACACACACACACACACACACAC
Organism: Oratosquilla oratoria; assembly: GCF_046742065.1. Taxonomy (NCBI): domain Eukaryota; kingdom Metazoa; phylum Arthropoda; class Malacostraca; order Stomatopoda; family Squillidae; genus Oratosquilla; species Oratosquilla oratoria. The sequence continues at coordinate 19,331,877 of NC_134791.1, read as the reverse complement.
ACACACACGAGACTCGGTAGCGCGGTTGGTAGAGCGCTGGACTGGGAAATACGGTGGTGCTCGCAGTAGCTGGTTCGAATCCTGCCCAGGGCCGAAATCATTTCGGTATCGCTGTGCTTCGGGTCGTTACTCTGACTCTCGTGGGCGGGGAGTTGGGTGTGTGTGTGTGTGAAAGGTCATAGCATTACCCATAGATCGGTCATACGAGCTCTGAGCTCTCTTCCGTGAGGGAAATAGCTGTCGATCACGAGTCCAACACGTGATCCAAAGACCAAGGTGAATAGGGGAATACACACACACAAATATTATGTATATGGATACAAAACCCAACACGTGAATATCAAATATGCCGAAAATCACAGGGACAACAACAGACATCATCTAAAAGTCTATTCCCTGACGACGTCTAAATAGACGAAAACGTTCGAGCTGATGATGATGATGCTGTTTAATGTCTCAAACTCCCCCTATCAGGAGGCTAAGACGGTGCCCCTTACAGAGGACTTTGTAGCGTGGAATTTAATGAATCATGCCCTTGGTCCAACTCGCCGGCAGCAGGGTTCGAACTGTCGTCACCATGACCACCAAAGTCAAGGATAACATAGTGATTTGCTGAATCAACGAATCCTATGTTTGGGCTGGCGTAGAATTTTCTAATCAATTGGGCGTAGAGCAGAAAACAGAGTGAACAAATATAAAGAGGAAAATGAAAACAAAGAACTTAAAAAAAATAAATTGTGGGGAGACAATTTGAACAACGTTATTACTGTTGTAGATTTCAACAACGCGTGCAATGAAAAGCCTCCTTCCAACATACAATAAGCCACTCGAAGAAAGTTAACATTTGTAAGATGAGGAAAGATAGTAAAATGAATTCTATGAATGAAATTAAGGGCTTCCTTTGTATTTCACGTAATTCCAAATATTTCCCACAGAGTAAATCCCCGAGTTTGTTTACCGCCGCCAGCGCCGGATGAACACAGACGACGTGACGTCATGACGTTCAATGTCTTAGAATTTAAATTCTCATAAAAATATCATGATATTTTTCGAATTCCTTATGGCACAAGTTTACATCATTGTTGAACCATTCCTATATAATTTTCCCTTTTTAATGATGTTTATATAATTAATTTTCCTTAACCTGGTTGATATTTTATATATTTTTTAGATTTAGCGATTTAGCTGGTACTCTGGCTTTAGTTGCTGAGTCTAGTTTTACTAACCTAAGGGGAACTCCCTTCGGAACAAAAGACTTAAAATTCCTGTCGGATATCCTGTCTCTTCTATGCTTAATTTCTTCGTCTTCGTTCGTTTCCTCACACTCTCCTTCCATGGTACACATCTATAACACACACACGCGCACACGCATACACACAAACACACATACACAATTAAATATTTTTTTTAGTCTAACCTCGAGTTTAGCCTAGTCCCACTGCGTCTTCGCAAATTTTCAAAATTGCATATAGTTTTAAACGCAATATTAGCTCTTTTCTGTCATATACGAGTATTCTTCTCTTCCTCCTCTTCCTCCTTCATCTTCTTTCTTTCCCTCCTTTTCCTCCTCTTCTTCCTTCTCGTTCTTCTCTTCATCTTCTTTCACTGCTAACGTTCATCCTCGTTTTCTTCTCCTTTTTTTACTTTCGTCACAATTTTTTGTTTGTTTCTGATGCCAAGGATTCTCCTTCTTCTCGTTCTGCATTCGTCTAATACTCTTTCTGGGACACAACTTCTCCTCCTCCTCCTCCTCATCCTCTTCTTTCTCCTCCTCCTCTTCTTCATTCTCCTCTTCCTACTGGTTTTCTTTCTTTTTTCGTAATTCTTTTGACATATTTTCATTTCTTACTGCTTCCTCTTTCTTTCCCTTTCCATCACTATCTTGCTGCTTCTATATCTTCTGCTGCATCTCAGGCCCCTCTTTCTCCATCTCTTCCTCCTCCTCCTCCTCCTCCTCCTCCTCTTCTTCTTCCTCCTCCCCTTCATCTCTTATTGCATCTCAGGCCTTTCTCCATCTCTTCCTCCTCCTCCTCTTCTTCCTCCTCCCCTTCATCTTCTGCTGCTTCTCAGGCCCCTCTTTCTCCATCTCTTCCTCCTCCTCCTCTTCTTCCTTCTCCCCTTCATCTTCTGCTGCTTCTCAGGCCCCTCTTTCTCCATCTCTTCCTCCTCTTCTTCTTCTTCCTCCTCCCCTTGATCTCCTATGGCATCTCAGGGCCCTCTTTCTCCATCTCTTCCTCTTCCTCCTCCACTTCATCTCCTATGTCATCTCAGGCCCCTCTTTCTCCATATCTTCCTCCTCCTCCTCCTCTTCTTCCTCCTCCAATTCATCCCCTAAAGCATATCAGGCCCCTCTTCCTCCTCCCCTTCTTCTCCTATTGCATCTAAGGCCCCTCTTTCTCCATCTCTTCCTCCTCCTCCTCCTCCTCCATCTCTTCTTCCTCCTCCCCTTCTTCTCCTATTGCATCTAAGGTCCCTTTTTCTCCATCTCTTCCTCCTTCTCCTCCTCCTTTCCTTCCTTCTCCCCTTCATCTCCTGCTGCTTCTCAGGCCCTATCTCTTCCTCCTCCTCTTCTTCTTCCTCCTCCCTTTCATCTGCTGCTTCTCAGGCCCCTCTTTCTCCATCTCTTCCTCCTTCTCCTCTTCTTCCTCCTCCCCTTTATCTCCTACGGCATCTCAGGCCCCTCTTTCTCCATCTCTTCTTCCTCCTCCTCCACCTCTTCTTCCTCCTCCCCTTCATCTATTGCTTCTCAGGCCCCCTTTCTTCATCTCTTCCTCCTTCTCTCCTCCTCTTCCTCCTCCCCTTCATCTCCTGCTGCTTCTCAGACCCCTCTTTCTTCTCCTCCTCCTCCATCTCTTCCTCCTCCTCCTCCTCCTCCTCCTGCATCTCTTCTTCCTCCTCCCCTTCATCTCCTACTGCATCTCTGGCCCCTCTTTCTCCACCTCTTCCTCCTCTTTCTAATCTTCTTCTTCCTCCTTCCCTTCATCTCCTACTGCATCTCAGGCCCTTCTTTCTCCATCTCTTCCTCCTCCTCCTTCTCCTCCTCTTCTTCTTCCTCCTCCTCCTCCTCCGTGGGAACCTGGCGGGGATCAGTGTGCACGTGACGCTGAGTTATGCTTACGTGTCGCAAATCATTGCCAACTTCCGGTCATCAGACCCCTCCCCCCCCCTTTTCTTATTATTTTCTTTTTTTCTTTTTCTTTAATTCCGCGGTGTGGTGTGGAATAAATCTTCGACATGTCTTGAATCGTCTTGGTTTCGTCTCTTTTCTATTTGTGCTTTTATTACGCTTTTTTTTTTTTTTAACCAGGGGGGTTGGGTTGCGTGCATGCGTTCGCTCGTGTATATATGTGTGAGTGTGTGTTTATGTGTGTGTGTATATGTATGTGTGTGTATGTATACGTATGTTTATGTGTGTGTATGTGTGCATGTGTATGTGTGTGTATGTATACGTATGTTTATGTGTGTGTATGTGTGCATGTGTATGTGTGTATATGTATGTGTGTATATGTGTGTATTTACAGCACTTTTGCAGGAATGATAACAATAAAAAATGTTCACCTTTTCTATACCTGAAAGGTCTAGATTCTAGATTGTGTTTGCAAACGCAATCACAAATTCAAACCAAAACCTTCACGATGAATATAACAAGAACTTCGAAACCGGACTGATTATATTAATTACTCAGTGACCCTGCGGTCGACGTGGTCCGGTAGGTAGAGTGCTCGGCTCATTCTTTGAACAGCGTCAGGAGGTCGATTCCCAACCGGTGGGTTCACAGAACCCCGCGTAATTGTCTTCCTCTTTTCGCTGTGATCAATGACAGACTTTACATATTTTGCACTGGCTAATATCGTTAGGAGATTCTACACACACACACACACACACACACACACACACACACACACACACACACACACAGTGGTGGATGTCTGGAATAAATTGAACGAAACAATAGTGTGTGCAAACACCATACATGAATTTAAGAATAAATTAGATGTTGCGAGATACAAAGACGGGTCATCACG
>NC_134791.1:19320352-19325352 GCF_046742065.1 Oratosquilla oratoria | reverse complement strand
TACGGAATATTGCACAATAATATTGATCATATACGGAATTTTTCGTAATACAGAACATTGCGTTGAGAATATTAGGAATTTTTTAAATTTCAGCGAGCTCTACCTTGAACCATCGTACTATGACAGCCTAAGTGGTTTAATATCAGTCTTATCCACACAAGCACGGGAAGAGGCCTATGAGAACCATCAAAATAACAAATGAGGGTACTGAGAATAATTAAGGGAATCACCAGAGACAGGTTTAAAAATGAGAAAATAAGGGAACACCAAAAAGTTGAGCCGATTGTTGGAATCACAGAAAGAAACAACTTGAGATGGTTTGGTCATATGAAGAGAATGGAGGAAAGTAGATATCCAAGGAATTATTTGGAATGGCAGCCTGGAGGAAGGAGGCCGGTTGGAAGGAAGAATTTTAATGTTGGAAGAAGTAAACGAACAAGAAATTTACGAGGGCCGACGACTGACCGTTGAAATCAAGTACCTGGCGTCTAGTGAGAAAAAGAAAATTTTCGAAGACTTTTTCTCTCGCCTTCTTCACCTCACGAACGAAGAGATGGCACGCGAGGTAGTGCCAAAGAGCCCCGGTTCGTGTCCCTCACAGCATGGTTGACTACATACACAGGACAAGTATGAGAGTGTATACTTCAATCTCACTATCACAGAGAACACAATGGGGAGCCCATGATCACAAGTTTTTTGTTTTTCTTTGAATTTGATTAAGAGAGAAATAGGCAAGAACTGGTTTATCAATAAAGTGGTTAACAAATAGAATAGATTTAGTAAACATGTAATGAGCGCTGAAACTATCGGTTGTTTTAAAAGATTAGATAACTTTATGTATGGGAAGGCGAACGGACAAAAACTCAATCAGTGAAAAATGTCATACCCGGACAATATCCCACCGGCAATCTGCAGGTGGAGTTAGGTTAAGTTAGACTAGGTTATGTCCTCCTCCCCCCCCCCAAAAAAAAAAAAATCTTATTGGGTTTTTGTCTGCTATGCAGATTGGGTTTTTGTCCGTTGGATTTTTGTCATGTGTTCGGATGACAGGTGGTAATGGACATGGAACTGCCTAGTGTAGGCTATATGGTTCTTAAGAATATTTAACACACAACCATCGACCCCACAGGCCAAGTGATTCCCATCTTATGGTCCATGGACCTCTGGCGGTTCATAATTCCATTATTTTAGCGTTTTATGCTTATTTTTAAATCCAAACAAAATACATTATGAAAAATACAGCTGTCTACTATTTCGCACGAATTCCAAAATTTTTGTCTGCAGAAAATATGCTTAAAACAAAGGTTTCTTATCCACAGGTTTTGTTATATTCATAAAAAATGTGATGATCCACGATATATATATATATAATATATATATATATATATATATATATATATATAATGTGTGTGTGTGTGTGTGTGTGTGTGTGTGTGTGTGTGTGTGTGTGTGTGTGTGTGTGTGTGTGTGTGTGAACTATAAAAAACAATATGCTGAGATTTTCAATACTATCCGTGCATTATCAATAATAACAATAGTGATAATAATAACAATAATAAAATAATAATAGTAATAATAATAAAAATAACAATGATAATGATAATAATAACAATAATAGAAATAATTCAAATTATTTAAATGCTGAAACTTTCAACACCATCCTTACAATATTAATAATATTGCACAATACGGATAACATATTGAACAATATTACTTATCGGTGAAAGTTCATCGTGAAGAGGCAGTAGCCTTTTCGATCACGTGACTTTGTGACGTTTTCTTGACGTCACTAGTAAACAAACTCTCCCAAGGATGACGCGTGGTGACGCGTGGGGTGTCTGTGCATACTGTGGAATCTCCCCTTTTGAAAACCAAAAATGTATTGTTCCTTTGACTTTAAGCTCAATGCAAGGCAGAACATTGTGTGAGGAAAACCTTGAAAAATACTGAAGTTTTCCCTTACATAGCGTATTAAAAATTAAAACCTGGACACGAATCGAACTCACGACCATTTGTACGCAAACCGAGCACAATAAACCCCGGACCATTACAACCCTCTAACTGGTAACAAAGAACGTCTCTTGTATGGTAATTTAGAAACGGAGAACATTAGGGGGAAAAAATACCAAGATATCATTCACATTCAAAGAGGAGGACAAACACCCACACAAACACATTAATTTCTAGACTAATTTTCATTAGAGCAATATAATACCCCACGAGATTAAAGTTCCTTATGAACGACATCATAAGGGCGGCCCGGAGCATCAGAATGTAAACAAGCAACAAAAGCGCAGCGACACCCAAGACTCACAATGAGAAGACGCCGACGACCCAGAGGATGACGTCATCACGGGCAAGGAATAAAAAGAGCAATATATTGTGACGTCATCTCAGCTTCTCACTCTTTCTTTATCTCTTGCTCTTTGTACAGGCTAATGCTTTGTAATTTCTCTCAGTCTCTCTCTCTCTAGTCACTATCTTCCTTTCTTTTTCTTTATATTTTCACGTCAAATCCCTGAACTTTCACTACTGATACTTTACAGAGTTTATTCTGGCTATCGCCAGGTTTTGATCGATTGAGAGGAGGTATCTAAGGTCAAGCTGGAAGATAAAGGTAGGAGGAGGAGGAGGAGGAGGAGGAGGAGGAGGAGGGAGGAGGAAGGGATGTAGATGTAAACAAAGACATGGAAGTAAAGTTTCCCACAAGGTGATCGTCATCGCCCTCGATGTTTCTGAAAGTGATGTGGATACGTATGTGGAGGGACATGTGGATGGCTGAAGTGGGTCAGTGGAGTGGAAGCCCTGTGGAGGAAAGTGGAGGAAACGAGGCACGTCTTGTGGATAATGAGTGCAAAAAAAAAAAAAAGGAGTGTGGAAGGAGGAGGAAGGGGGGGGGATGAGGCGTGAGAACAGGAAAGGATACGTTATGGGGCAAGGGTGCGGGTCATGCGTGCGGGGTAAGAAAGGAAAGGGACGACCGAGAACGGCCAGGAGGACGCGGATCGCGCCCAATGGAACGGAGATGCTCGAGGTTCCTGGAAACGTGAACGGGGAGTTTCCTTCGAAGGGGATTGCGATGTGTGGTGACCTTTACTCCCATAGTCACCTACAGAGAGACACACACACACTGTTACAGACACCCACACCTAAACACGTTTGTGGTAAAACGTTCTTCCAAGTTCGAGTGCCTCTGAGGGCTGGGAAAAAAGCAGCATCATTGTACTGCGAGTCGGTACTCTAACTCAAGTGGGCAAGGAGTTTTGTGTGTGTGTGTGTGTGTGTGTGTGTGTGTGTGTGTGTGTGTGTGTGTGTGTGTGTGTGTGTGTGTGTGTGTGTGTGTGTGTGTGTGTGTGTATCTAAGGTCACTACATTTCCCATAGTTCGGGCCATATATGATCTTTGGGCTATCATTCGGGAGAGTGGTAGCTGTCGATCACGAGTCTAACACGTGGTCCAAGACTGAGGTGACTCACACATAAGCGCACATCGACACAAAGGGGATTCAATCCTTTTCAGGGTGTGGTGGTGAGGCGCAAAGCCTCTTTCAGGGAATTGAAAACCTTCTGACTGATTTATCATTTACTTTCTACTCGTTTCCCGTGGAGAGCAGGGCCACGATGCCATAATAAAAGCGCGATTTACACCCAGACTATTTAAAAGGTAAAGAATATATACCAGTTTATGTTCAACATAAGGGGGCGCAAGAGACGGAATATAAGACGTTTGAGAAAAAATAAATAGAACAAGGTAAAAAAAAAAAAATAGAATTAAAACAAAATAAAAAATAAAATGAGGTAAGATAATATATAACACATTAAGATTAAATAAAACGTATTAATCCCTTTCTTTCAAAATTTGATCCTTGGTTGCAACGAGTTTTCTAAGATGGAATATACGCTTTTATACGTTTCTGTTCCATTTTCTATGTTATGATTTTATAAATATCTCTTTACCTTACCTTGGCTCCGTTTTCTTTTTCCTCTTTCAAATTTCCTTCTTTTTTGTTTTTATTACATTCGTTCTAAAATCGTTATGTTTTATGTCTTTATCTATTATTCTATCCTTCAATCGTTGTAGTAGGGGAGGTATATATATATATATATATATATATATATATATATATATATATATATATATATATATATATATATATATATATATATTATTTCCTTTATGATTTCTGCTTTAAGTATGGTCTACATGCATATCCGTCCGTGTGTATGTATGTACGTATATACACTTCGTATGTTGGTATTCTGATTATATTAATTGTCGTGTTTATACATAAACACAGGTACATCAAATAATCGGAACATGTTATAAAGTATAATTATATTGACGTAGTCGACCTATGAGGAAGACGTAGTGGAAATGTTTGATTTGGTACATTTGTCCTGTCACGAATCTAAAACAACAAATAAAGCAAAACAAAGAAAAAAAAAACAATGTCACAACAAGACCCCCACAAGGCAGAAAGAAGAAGAAGAAAATAATAATAATAAGAAGAAGAATTAGAACAGAAGAATAAGAATAAGAAGAAAAGAAAAAGAAGACAAGAAAAGGAAGAAAAAGGAGAAGGCGAAGAAGAATAAGAAGAAAAATAAGAAAAGAAGAAGAATAAGAAAAAGAAGAAAGGGAAGAGAAGAAAAGAAAAGAAGAAAAAGAAGAAAATAATCAAAAGAAGAAGAAGAAAAAGGAGAAGAATCAGAAGAAGAAGAAAAAGGAGAAGAAGTAGAAGAAGAAGAAGAAGAAGAAGAAGAAGAAGAAGAAGAAGAAGAAGAAGAAGAAGAAGAAGAAGAAGAAGAAGAAAAGATGAAGAGCGACCACCGCGCCACATGGCAGAAGCAAGTGCGTCGAGGGGTTTGGTCGTTGTGGGTGTTGAGGTGTGTGGGAGGGAGATACCAAAGACGATAACATGCTCAGTCACGAGACTTGTACATCCGAGGGCTGGGCCTCTAACGGCTTCTGAATTTCTATGACAAATTAATTTCGTATAA
>NC_134791.1:19310352-19315352 GCF_046742065.1 Oratosquilla oratoria | reverse complement strand
ACGGTGAACCACACACACACACAGATGTTCAAAGTGAAGCTAAACCCTGAACAAGAATGTCCATCATCATGTCACTTATTGAATATGGAACTGGGATGAACGACACGATAAGAAGAGATGTCAACTGTGAAAGAAATTGAATATACGGACGATGTAGTCCTCATCAATCAAGGTTATATGCTGAGGGACAAGGTGAGGAGCCTACGCCGGGAGGCGCTGAGTAGCTGCGGCCGAAGCCGTCACCTTTGGCCTATCTATGCCCTTAGACCAGCGTTTCTCAACCAAGGTTCCCCGGAACCCTAAGGTTCCGCAAAATGTCCCTAAGGGTTCCGCGAGAACAAGTGAGATAAGCTAATGCACTTTTGATTTTTCATCTAATTTCATATACGTAATATAATTAAACACGCACAAAATATTCTTGGTTATTGTAATAATGTAATGTAGACATCATCCTATCTAACCTATTATTACGATGAAAATAAAATGAGAAAGATATGGTATGTTTTTTTTTCTTTTTCTTTTTTGCGCAGGGGTTCCTTGAGACATGCAATTTATTTTAAAGGTTACGCAAGGGTTAAAAAGGTTGAGAAACGCTGCCTTAGATTGTTGGCGCAGGTAACAGTTACTGGGGATCGGAGAGAAATGCGGGACTCGAACTCACAACTATAGAGGTTATCACATTAGGCTGTTTTTCCTCCGACTGCTGGAGCAACTCTGCAGCCCGCAGCTTTCGGGAAGGAATCTGAGATGCTGAAGGAAAATCATTTTCCTCCAGCAGATGAAATTACATTTGATGGAAATTGTTGAGAAAACGAAATAGTTTGTCATAGTGATTTGACGGCGGAAGAAGTTTTGGAGGTGGGCAGTACATACATACATATACCAAAGGCTTTTTCCCCCTTACACGGGGGGTAGCCAAAAAGAAAAGGCATAGAAATCACTCCCACCCATTTCATTTCCCATATATTCCACTCCCCTCCACCCTCCTCCCTCCCTCCTATCTTGGCACCTCCTGGATGACGGGTCATCCCTGCATCCTGTCCACTGCCCTGGGTCAGAAGCAGGACCGCCGATTAATCGGAGGTTAAAGGAAAAATAGCCCAGTGTGATAGTCCCTTAAACTAATACGAGACCAGCACGCTACCGATTACGCCACCTGACTAGAGGGCTGGAGGAAAATAGAAATGAAACCGAATTGATGAAGGTATCAAGGACCAGTAATGTAAGATTCTATGACCTGGGCTAGTTAATGCTTGAAATGGTACAAGATTATTAAAGTACCAAACCTCCATCATAACATGAAAGACATAAGTCAAGGAAGAAGTAGATCTGAAAGTAGCATTTACCTCATTTACCTCAAGTTGTAACATGCGGAAGATCCTTCAAAGCCCGAATTGCTCTCATCAGCCACCTTCGGGTGCACAAATAACCGCACTCAGACCAAAACGAAGACCATCATCCTCTGAAGAGAGAGGGATAGCCACGACGACGAGTGGTTCTTCAACCCTTGAGTCGTGACCCAAGGGTTGGGTCAGCCATTTGAAAGAGTCACCAAGGATTTGTGGACTTGTTATTTCCCCAATATTCCTATCTAAAATATCATCAAAGTATTAATCTTGATTGTAGAATTCCTAAGTCATTATTATCTAAGGTTAAGCAAAAGACTGTTTCTGTCACATATCTTTACAAGCACAAGTATTTTATGATTTATTTATTCATCTATCTTTTTTTTTTTTTATGACGGTAAGGGTCGCCATGGTCAATCTGGAAAGGATTTTGGGTCGCAGCCAAAAAAGGTTAAGAACCGCTGATATACCTGATCGATAAGCGAGTTACTAAACTCAATTATTGTGATACACTAAGATCCAAGGCTATACAACTTTCATACGACCATTTGCAACCTATGGCTGTGAATCCTAAACCCGAAAAACAACGATTTTTTTTAATAAGTATTCTGAAACGGAACTTAAGATATACGAGGGGTGATCAAAAAGTAATGACAGTGATACCATATATTTTCACGGTACAGAGGTAAATCCAAATAGTGGCCTACATTCCTTCAAAGTACTCCCCTCCTGCCTCTATGCAACGTTCCATCCTCTTTCGCCACTTCATGAAGCATTCACGGTACTCAGAAGCCGATATACCTCGTAGCTCTGAATTGACTGCTCGCGCCAGATCTTGGATGCGATGAAACAGCTTCCCTGCGATCGCACCCTTGATCTTTGGAAACAACCAAAAATCACAGGGAGCAAGGTCAGGCGAGTAGGGTGGGTGGGGGAGAAGTGTGATCCCCTGCTGCTCCAGGAACTGCACAGTGAGGCGAGCTTTGTGGGGGGCAGCATTGTCATGGTGCAGCAAAAGGCGCGATCGGCGACGGGTTGGTGCAGTCTTGGCCTGATATTCCAGGACTCGAGGAAGGACGTGATCAGTGTAGTACTGGGCTGTGATAGTACACTGTTGAGGCATTACATCCACACACATTGGTCCTTGTGAATTGAAGAAGATGGTGAAAAGGCGCTTCCTGCTGCGAAATCCTTCCTTCAGAATCTGAGGTCGAGGTTCTTCATCACTCAACCACACCATGTTAGACTGCTTGTCTCTGGTGGTGAAGAAAGAAATCCGGTAGCTACATCTGAGAACCGTTTCGGACCATTTGGCTCGAATTCAGCCAGCCATAGACGACAAATCCGCACCCGTTCGCTCTTCTGCTCTTCCGTAAGCAAATGAGGTATCCATCGAGCACACTTCTTCCTCAGCCCTAAGTGTTCATGCACGATGTCATGTGCGCTCCCATAACTGACACCGAGCTCCAAGGATAAGAATCGAAGAGTAACAGTTGGATCTTCGTCAATGATGGCCCGCGCACGGACCGTCGTTGCTTCGGTCACGTATGGCCGAGGGCGGCCAGGACGATCATCTTCTAGCTGCAATTTTCCGGCTGCGAAAGCTCGAATCCAGCGGGAAACAGTTTCCAGTGATGGAGTAGACTCGGGAAAAACTTGCAACAATTCCTCTCTGATCTCCGTTGCTTTTTTCCCGAGTTTCCACCTTGTGAAGGTGTAGAATCTGCAGCCTTCTTTCGAAAAATCCATGTTTCCGGTTAGAGAGGCAAACCAACAATGACGCAATCGCACAGCGCAACGATAAAATGTAAGCTAGACAAACAGCGACAAGCTCAAACATGTAACAACAGGCAACACTTGCTGCCCCTTGCTCCCCGCCCCCCAACACTTATAGTCTCTCAGCTACGAGTCCGACTGTCATTACTTTCTGATCACCCCTAGTATCTTTGGACCAGTAAAGGCGTTATCATATTTGGTTTCCACGGACTTCACATTTGTCGATCGTTGAGAGTTCGTTTGCGTAAAAATGACTTCGGTTACAATATATATATATATATATATATATATATATATATATATTCAAATCTCCAAATATCAAATTACCTTCCAATCATATATTTACAAAGCTGAATAATGAACAATTCTGAACCTATACGAATGGTAGACACACTGTTGAAGTATTCTTAGAGAAGTCTAGATTTCTGCAAGTGAAGTCACAACCTAGTTATTCAAATGGAGGTTGGAGGTAGGACGTCGGAGGAAAAATAGCCCATTGTGATAACCCCTTATGAGACGACATAAATGAGGGAACTGTGACCTATTATGAGGTTCATCAGGTCACAGATACTGAAGCAGCACTTCACTGGCGTTTCTATCCCTGTGGAGAACAAAATCAAGACGAAAAGGATGACCCGATGGAATTTCAGAAAGATGAACGCATTTTGAAAGATCACATAGAAGAGTATTTTCCAAACTGGGGGGAAATTCTCTCTTCCCCTGGGGGTGAAAGTTGAAGCTAACAGGGGAGGAATACACTGCCTACTAGCAAAAAAAAAAAAAAAATAAAAAAAAAAAAAAATATATATATATATATATATATATATATATATAATAATAATAATAATAATAATAATAAAGAGGGGAAGGCAGATTCCTTCAACATGACGTATTTTACATATTCAATTCTGCCTTACTCCGGATGATTTTATTCAGTCCACGGAAGGGTCCTGCGGGGGGGCAGGGGAGACGTTATGGCCACGGTGACGTACTTTATATATTTTTTGTCTTGCTGCCGCCAGGCGATTTTATTAAAATTCAATGCCACGCACTTTCGACTGATTTGGAAAAAAACGGCGAATGTCTCTACATTTCTTTTTGGGATATTGCTACTACTACTACTACTACTACTACTACTGCAACCACCACTACTACTACTATTACTACTACTACTACTACTAATACTACCACGAGTAATACTGATATAATTATTACAATACTAGAAACGACGGTACCAATATCGATAAAATAATTATAATAATATATATAGGCTATGATAAAAACTATATTTATATGAAAATAAATACTGACACCAATGTTTAAGACAAAGGTAATAATAATAAAATTTATAACAATACCCAGGGTGGTTATGATGACAATAACATAATATATCAATAACATCAATACACACACACACACACACACACACACACACACACACACACACACACACACATATATATATATATATATATATATATATATATATATATATATATATATATATATATATGGGTTTGGTTTCCATATACCATTAATGAGATCATATATATATATACGAATAAATGACATAGGCGGATATAAGACGGCTGCTACTCCCCTGTGGGCGTCCGGCCGCCCTTGACACACTCCCGCGCACTTCCGGTTCCCGTGACGCCCTCCAAGTGTGAAGGGACGTCCGGACCGAGTTCCCGGGGTTTCCCCGCCGCGCCCCAAAGGTTGATGGTGTCATCTGCAGTTGTCTGTGGCGTCACAGGTCACCATGATTGGGAAAGGGGTCGTATTTGGAGTGTGTTATAATGTGTTGTCATAGCAACGAAAGCCGACAGGAGGTACCTATCTGATATGCATAAGGAGGTCGGGGGATTAAAAAAAGAA
>NC_134791.1:19287852-19300352 GCF_046742065.1 Oratosquilla oratoria | reverse complement strand
TAAAATAAAATAAAAATAATAAATAAATAAAAATAAAAATAAATAAAATAGAACAAATAGATAAATAAATGAATAGATAAATCAGCTGTTATGGAAAGGGTTAATTTCCTTAAAGGGGGTTCAAGACGCAGCGACTTACTTGCGCGTTACGAATTTGTGCAAACTATACGGAACACCCTTGCGTGTCCACACGTTACAAAAAAGTATGCACAATCGTCAGTCCATTTCTAGGTCTAGGTGGTGGTAGTCATGCCTGACGAAGAGCTTATTTGAGCGTTTTTATACTGTTTACTACATACCGTTTTCCCGTCCACACGCACGGGAATCCGTATACAAACCGGTTTGTGCAGGCAAGCCTACGGTAAAACATGCACGTGTGGAATCCCCTTAAGAGTAAAAATTCATCTCTGCTGAATAAAGTCGTCTGGGTAATCTTTAGCTCCAAGTGTGTTCATTTCTCGCTCTCGAAAATCAGGAAAATTCTGATTTTGGGGAACATTTTCACTTGTCTCTCGAAAATACGGAAATTTCTGATTTTGGGGAACATTTCAACTTGTCTCTCGAAAATACGGAAAATTCTGATTTTGGGGAACATTTCAACTTCTCTCTCTCGAAATTCCGGGAAATTCTGATTTGGGGAAGATTTTGACTTCCCTCTAGAAAATACGGAAAATTCCGATTTTGGGGAACATTTTGACCTTCTGAAATTCCGGAAAATTCAGATTTTGGGAAATATTATGACTTCTCAAAAATACGGAAAATTCTTATTCTGGGGGACGTTTTGACTTCCTTATCAAACTTCCGGAAAAAAAAAACTGATTTGGGGAAACATTTTGATTTCTTTCTCCAACTTCCGGAAAATCCTGATTTCGGGGAACATTTTGGCTTCTTTCCCCAAATTCAGGAAATTTCCGATTTAATTTTTTTTCAAATATTAGAGAGTCTTTTTCTTATTTGGAATTTTGTTTAGATTTTGAAAACTTTTCGGTTTCGAATGAAAGAGAACGTATATGTTTTTGTTGTCTTAGTTTTGTAGTCCACACTTCATCATTATTATACCCAACATTATATTCATCACTATGTAATCATTATCAAATAACAAATTACGTTGGAAAAGAATCATCATATTCTCTTGGAACAAAGTCATCACAAAATATATTTTTACTTTATCATCACATTTGTCTTGGAACATCATCACCACATTCTCTTGACAGATACGCCATCATTATTCTTCATCATCTGCAACAACTGAATATGATAAAATGGAGCAAACCATACAAGACAGTTATTGATCTACTTGATACAAACACACACGTTATGGACAGTTATTTATTTATCGTCTTCAGTGGTGGGATTCAACCGGGTCTTACTGGTTTGAACCGGTTATCAAAAATTGGCTTATACAGGCTATAATACAGTCTAAGTGATATTTGCACGCTACTGGGCTAGTGAGAGAACCTACTGTTAATTTTTTTACATCTCAGCATTGTCTGTCTTCATTCTGAGTTTCATCTTATACTGAGTCTCATGGTCTCCGTATTTAGATTCACTACATTATCGCTTTCGCAAGGGTTTTGAATATTTATAATTTTACGCAATATACATGTATATATATATATATATATATATATATATATATATATATATATATATATATATATATGACGTAAGCGGAGTAGGAAACACAGGAGTCTTAGTCTTGAGTTTATTCCTGACTAGGATTCCTGTGTTTCCTACTCCGCTTACGTCAACCTGTCAGAATGTCTCAACATATATATATATATATATATATATATATATATGTATATATATATATAATATATACACACACATATATATATATATATATATATATATATATATGTGTGTGTGTGTGTGTGTGTGTGTGTGTGTGTGTGTGTGTGTGTGTGTGTGTGTGTATAAAACCAAAAATCGTATCTGACTTGTCATTGTTACAAAACTTGATGTTCACTGAATAATGACCAGCTTATTGAAATACAGACATTATTCCATGGCCACAGGGGGAAGGTCGTCATGGAAACTGGTTTCGGAGGCCCACCGTCCTAACTGAGCTTGTCCTGAGCAATGTCCTGCTAAAGAACAACGTCTGTCTTTGTCGTTTGACATCTAGAAGTTTACATCGAGGGATACTGGCGGGCTACCAAATCCCCTTTACACGGGGAAGATCCTACCCTGCGTGGCTACAAACTTCGCGGCTTCTCGTGACATGTATGCGTTCACTGGCACCGGTTTGTCAAACCATTTCCGAGTTATTATCCCAAATTTCATGAAACTCCACGTCACTCGTAATGCCATGATAATATAAAAAAGGATTTCAATTTATGGAGTCGAGATAGAAAACAACGAGTACTCAAAACTCTCGACAGCAGTTCCTCATCGCTACTGAGCGCTATGGTCTCCTCTTCCGTGAGTGTGGGTGGCGAGGAAAAGTTTCCTTTTTTCTAATTCGATATACAGTATATATATATATATATATATATATATATATATATATATATATATATATTATATATATATATATACATACTTTTTGGAGAATGTAGTAAAAAAGTGTAGGTGTTGACTGAGTTATTACACACACACACACACACACACACGCACACACACACATATATATATATATATATATATGTATATATATAAGATTTGGCTGTCAAGCATGATCATCAGACGACTATTCTGAACTATACTGCCTATCGACAGCTAACGATTGGAAACGAGACATGTTTGAATAAAGTGTAATTTTAACCTTTCATTTTTTGCAAGGACTACAAGTCTTTGTGCTTTCCTAAGTTATATAACCAACAGAAGGAGTGTCATAACCAGAAATAGAAAACAAATTGAGGATTAGAGTATATAGCGTAGAACCCAAAGTAAATTGTTATACATACATCCTGTGGTCAGATGTCCATCCTGCGACGTGACGTCAAGTCGAGTGAACTGGTGCGTCCCCGCTCAATCCAAACGTGTTCTTACTGTAAAGCAGAAACGGTTATGTTTTCGTTTGTCTTGTCACATTCATAAGGAAAATACGCTGATACGTACGCAGAAGGGGTCTATCTTCCCTATGTGGAGAAGATACTTTTGTCCCGATTTTCCGTAGAAACAGGAGGGATGTCCCGTCCCCATTCACGACACAAGGGGAACATGGTAAATGTAGTCTTTTCCTTTACTATGGGTGTTAAAACGAATAAAAAAGAAATAAAGAAAAAATCACATTCGTAATAGAAAAAAGACTACCAATAAAAAGCATGAATTCCTCTGTTGTGTTTCTTCCAGTTGCCGGCAAACGATATATTGAAGAACTTAAGATTATTTCAACTCATTTGAGCAATAGAAGTTTCTCTCGGCGCTGGACGAAATTAAATGATTAAACCTGTCCTTTTTGTGTAAAATAAATAGATAAATAAATAAATGAAATAAATAAATAAGATAAAATAAATGAACAACACAAATAAATGAATAAATGAAATAAAATAGATAAATAACACATTTTTCATTCCTGCCGACTTCAGCTGGTTTTTCTAAGTTTGGTGCAAGTCACCATAGCGCAGCCTAGGGATTAAGTTTCATGTCTGAATTACATATATGCACACACACACACACACACACACACACACACACACACACACACATATGTGTATATATATATACACATAAATATACCAACAGCTTTTTCCTCTTACAAGTGAGGTAGCCAAAGTCGAAGGCATAAATCCACTCCCACCCATTTCATTCCCACATACTCCACTCCCATTCACCACCCTTCCCCCCCACCTCTTTTCTTGGCTCCTCCTGCATCTCGTTCCTCCTCTCTTTAAATTCTAAGTCTCTGCCCCATACAATGTCGTTGGCACAATCACCCCTTCATACAATATCCTCTGTGTCCATACCCAGATGCCTATTTCTCATCACATATACATACATACATATATATATATATATATATATATATATATATATATATATATATATATGTGTGTGTGTGTGTGTGTGTGTGTGTGTGTGTGTGTGTGAGTGTGTATACATGAATATATACACATAAGTGAGAAATTCGCTAATGAACAGCGACACCAATCAGATAATTTTTATGGCCGTCGCGCACAGGACTCGAACCTACCGTGGTTTAAGGCACTGTCTCGGTAGGCTCTTGGCCTCAGAGTGGGTTTGAGTCCAATGCGCGACGGCCATAAAATTTATCTGATGTACACATAAATTTATTTTTGGTCATTCATTTTTGCCGTCTCAACTCTAAAGTCATATACTACTGGTTGTCTCGTGGTGTACCTATTAAGAAGTATGTTAGAAATATTTTGGGATAATGGAATCACATTACATTATGATTAAGTAGCGTAATATCATACAAAGATTATTCATTTACAGAAAAAAAAAATGGACTAAAATTGTCATCGTCACCACTTCTTTTTATATTTTCGTAAAAGGAGAAAAATCTTTCTTTTAAAAAGAATAAAATATACGTAAAGAACCGCTGCGTTAACAAGAGAAAGAATAAAAATTGCCTTCGAAATGAAACGAAATTACCTTTGCCTAGCCGTCGTTGTCGTTGTGATTGTCATCACTCGTAAAAAAAAAAAAAAAAAAAAAAAAAAAAGGAGAGAGAGAGAGAGAGAGAACGAGATCCATGAGAAGACTTCTGTTGATTCTTCCTCTCCTCTTACATCTTCAGGATGACGTCCACCGACCTTCGTTTCCTCCGGCAGTGACGCTCGTGGTGCCCCGCAGTCTTTAGTCATAGGACCTTCGGGAGTCTCCCCCATCCTTGAGGATTCCTCCCACTGTTCCCTTGGGAAGAGTCTGAGCCGGATGACCTACGCTCCCACTCCCCACCCGCCTCCTTTTGGGAAGATCAACAACCTGGAGGAATGACCGAATAGGGCTTCCTCTCTCTCTCATATAATGTCTTGACATCACAAGGGGCATTTGATAAGACTACCTAATCTAACCTGCCTGATTTATACAAATATAAATAAATACATAAATAAATGAAAAATTAAATTATTAAACAGAGTAGGTGAATAAATGAAAATAGAAAGTAAATAAAGAAATAATTTGATAGACTACTTAATGGTAACCTGCCTGATAAGGTCTTAAAAAAAAAAAAAAAAAAAAATCATTATTCTTTATCGCACCAGTCCATTTAAGTCAATCATTAGAGTACCCTCTCCCAGATAGACAGCTAATTCATCTCTTTCTCTTTATTATTATTTTATTCATTTGTGTATGTGTATATGGGAGGGGAGGTGTAGTCTCCATACGTTAAAAAGCGTAGAGTTGGAGATTCATATCCCATCGCTGCCACCAGAATACACAAGAACACAAGAATGAAGGAGACTGCAAGAGACCACAAGCCCCGCACTAGGCAGTTCCATGTCCATTATCACCTGTCATCCCCATCCATAAAGTTGTCTAATCATTTCTTAAAAGAACTGATAGTTTCAGCGCTCACTAAATGGTTACTAAGTCCATTCCATTCGTTGACCACCCTATTAATAAACCAATTATTGCCTGTTTCCTTTAAAATCTAAAATAGTCCATTTTAAATTCATTACTACGAGTCCTGCCTGTTGTCTTAATATGATGACCTTGTTTGCGTCACCATATTGGTGGTGAGCGGTTGATACCAAACTCCAAATCTACACAAATGAATCGAAATATTGTCCTGGAATTAACAACGATGCAACCTAAACCATTTAATGGATCAATCCTGGTTAAACCAGGATAGAGTGAGTTACAGTGAAGGAAAAGGTTGACAAGAGACCTTTTGGTTCATAACAAGGCGGCGTGTCACCAGACAGGCCCATGGTGTTAACGCCAAAACTAAAAGACAAAGACAAAAAAAAAAAAAAAAAAAAATAAATAGATAAATAGATAAATAAAATAAATAATAAAATAAATATAATAAAATAGAAACAAAAAATAAAATAAAATAACAATAAAATAAATAAATAAGTAAAATAATAATAATAATAAAATGAATAAAATAAATTGCCCCGAGGTCTTGCACTCAATGGAATAACAATCTAAGCCAAAACGCGTTAAGTCCAGCTGTTGTCAGGCGATTTTATTCGTAGAGCGCAAACTTGCCTCTCTTCAACTCCCTCCGTTCCTCGTGGTACTTTTCATTTTATTGTTTGTCGTCGTGTGGTTTAATTCGACTCCGTGGCGTTCCCTCTTCGGGAAGGGGAGGAAGAAGAGGAGGAGGAGAAGAAAGAAGAGTTAGAATAGGAGGAAAAGGAGGAGGAAGAAGAGGAGATATAACAGGAAGAGGAGGAAAAAAAGGAGGAAGAGGAGGTGGAGGGGGAAGATAAAGATGAGGAGAAGGAAGAGGAGGAGGAAGAGGAGGAAGAGGGGGAGATGAGGAGGTGGAGAATAAAGAGGAGGAGGAGGAAGAGAAGGGAGATGAGGAAGAGGAAGAGGTGGAAGAGGAGGGAGATGAGGAGGTGGAGAAGGAAGAGGAGGAGGAAGAGGAGGAAGAGGAAGGAGATGAGGAGGAGGAAGAGGAGGAGGAGGAGAAGGAGGAAGAGGAGGAGGAGGAGGAGGAGGGAGATGAGGAGGAGGAAGAGGAGGTGGAGGAAGAGGAGGAGTAGGAGGCACTCGATGGAACCCAACCGAACCTCTAACCTCTGACCTGACCTACCTTGACCTTACCTGAAGAATTGTTATCAGATAATACAAAAAACACTTATAAAGTCTTCATGACTACAGAAAGATTTCCATTGTTGTTGTTTTTTATCAATTAATTAATTAATTGATTTTTTATAAAACGAATCCATGAAGACTCGAACTTGGGTATCATGAGTTATGAGTCATTAGTGATACCAAAGTCAGTAAGGACGTCATTGTTGTCCTTCTTCAAGATCATGTGGGAAAAAAATCGGAACCGTATGCATTCTAAAGTAATCAAATTTCATTGAAATGGTACCCATAAGACTGACACTGTAACTCCATTAAAAAAGATTAAAGTTATTTCCAATGCAAACAAAACAAGAGGTTTCGAAAACTTAAGGACCAAAGACGTTATGAATCGTCTACTTGTGGCTTCCATTCATCAAAATGGGGGGGAAAACTTCTGAATGTTTGCTGGATTTCCTCTATATCTTCCCTTGGAACGAAGAGAAGAACGTAATGTCCAAATATAAATTGTTGTTGAGTTTTATAACATCGTGGCTTGAAATCCGGTGTTCTTGACTGGCACTGTCATCCCTTTCCTGTCAGTGTTGATGTTATCGCTACACGTCTCTCCCTCTCTCTCTCTCTCCCATCGTTACACGTCTCTCCCTCTCTCTCTCTCTCTCTCTCTCCCCTACTCTCTCTTTCTCCTATGTTTCCACCATATCCTCCTCTTTATTTGCCCTCCTCTACCGTTAGCTCTCAAACCACACCTTTGTTTTCTTATATTTTTTTCCACTTTGTTATGATTCTTCTTTCTTTGCTCTCTATCTCATGACACAGGCAGATCTCTCCCTCTCTCTCTCTCTCTTTCTCCCTCTCTCTTTCTGTGAACACACGCAACAGAAAGCCTGTAAAGTTCAAACCTAAACCAAACAATGTCTTGCAGTCTTCACTTGACACCTAATTTCATCCTTGTTATCAAGTCTGTTTAGACGATCAGACAAATCCTTCACTTGTTGATTTTGGAAAATTTATTCCCGCTATCTGTTTGGTCAGTCAGTCACTGGGAACTCGTGACCATTTATTGTTTTTTAATGCCTCTCAATTGATGCACATATTTTCACTATTTTCTTTTTATTTGCTCACATAATAAGATTTCACGGACTTTTTTTTTTTTTTTTTTTTTGTACGTTTCTTCTTTGTTTCTTCTTTGTAAGTGTTGGGGTTCCCGACGTAGAACCTTGCGCTCTTCCCATTTTCCGTTCAATTTATTATTAATGACATTTAATTAATTAATTAGTTCAATTTATTATTAATGACATCAATATTGTTCTTGAGGCAAGCTTATACAGCTGATTTATGTAACGGTATTTTTAAATGTGATTTTAGACTTTCCATCAATTTATAAGAAGGTACACTAAACATAAATATGGAGGTTTTTCAAAATTATAAAAAATGTTGTTCAAGACGATATGAAATCATTAATATAACCTAACCTAATCTAACCTGACCTAAGCTAGCCTAATCTAGCCTAACCTAATCAAACATAACCTTTTATATATATATATATATATATATATATATATATATATATATATATATATATTGTGTGTGTGTGTGTGTGTGTGTGTGTGTGTGTGTGTGTGTGTGTGTGTGTGTGTGTGTGTATGTGTGTTGAGACATTCTGATAGGCTGACTTACTAAGTGGGGGTATGAAACACAGGAGTCTTTTTCTGAGATTATTCGTGACTAGTTTCGCAGATATACTTTTCCAAAGGAATGGTGAACAGAATGAGTTGTGGACATTTACACATAACGGAGACCCACCTTTCCGCGTTGCCAGTGTTGGCAACCCACGTGGGTATCACCAGCAAATGTTAATGAAATTATCACATAGAATAAATATTGAAAATGAATCAAAATATTATGTAAAAAGAATAGAGTATGGATGTGGTGATAACAAAGATAAAATAAATGTGATTAAAGGATACGTTAGGTGGTAAGACAACAGTGATAAATTGATAAGAATTCATGTAAATTAATAAAAGCATGGTACGTGGTATTTACAGATCAAAATATTTTTGAACATGGTACAGTCATTTAATGATGAAATACAGGGAAAACACAAAATAATAAATATCTATTAATGAATAGAAATATGAATAAAAATGAAATAAAATAAAAATAAGATTAAATAAAACATGTATAATGAAATAATAGAACAAATAAATAAATAAAAATTCTGAAGAGAAAGAGAAGATTAAGGGAAAGTGGTGATGGTAGGTTGTGATGAGAGGAACAGTGTAGCATTCAATTACATTCAGGAGGTCTAAAATGTCATTCCTCAGGGGGCAAATGTCCACATCCATTTTGTCTACCATCCCCACAATCTTATCAATTTACATGTATCTGAATAGAATCACCAGTGACGGTGATGTCGATCAAATAATTCCGACTGTCGTTCCCGGATTCGAGCCGAGACTCGTGAAATCACAGAGCCATCGCTCTACCAATTGAGCTAGCGGTCCTATAAAATTCTCTTTCCTGGGAGTTAATCTACTCCCGAGGAACTAAGTCGACTGCTAACTGCCGTCCGTACTTAATTTTACAGAGAACCAAGACCAACTTGTAGCTCGTGGTTAAGCTGGTACGTTTCTATGTATCTATCATCAACCCGCCTAACATACCCTCTAATCATATTGATACAGGAAGCTGCATTGAACAACATATCCCTTTTAATCCATTGTTGAAAATCAATATTTATCTGCTGCTGTAGGGCAAGGTTATGCCTGGTACTACCTGTTTGTGACTGTTTTGTCATCCTTCCACGCTAGGATGATGCCACGTTTGCATTAGATCTTTCCTCTACGAATGTGAGAGCAGATCAAAATTACGCCATCCTATCTGCCCGGGAGAGAGGAGGAAAACATAAAAAAATGTAAAGTGGAATTTGGGATACGACGACGAGGGAAGAATGTAATATTATAACGATATGATGGAGTTATTAAATGTTATTTTTGTTTGTTTATTATTTATTTTTATGTATTTATTTCATTTATTCATTTACTTATATATTTATCTATTTTTTTTTTCTTGTATTCGACCTAGCTATGGACCAAAAGGTCTCCTGTCGGCATGCTCTTCTTTTGTAACCTTTTGTATACCCTTTGTAACGAGTTCTTTTTGTTTATGATATTTTTTCTCGTAAGTTGACATTAATCTATGTTTTATTTATATATATTTATCCTTAAGAGAATTTGTTAACCTTTGAGCTTCTTTAACAGAATACTCGTATCCTCTGCTCAGGATATGAAAAGGTTAAGATGGCAAGGATCATAGAATTATATCTATTAGATTTGATATCTATGTGTAGTCACTGGGTGTTAGATAAAGCTTGAGTCATGGGTGGGCAACCTTTGGCACGCGTGCTAAATGTGACACGTTAATTACTTTTCTAAGGTATGATTGGCAGATTTTGGCACGCGCGCATCAAAAGGCTGCACACTCCTTGTTTAGTTAAGTGGTTATACGGATTACGTTAGTTTATTAATTATTTTCTTTCCATTTTCAATATTTTTTCTATACTTATGCAAATATAATTATAAAAGAATATTTAATTTATTTATTTTTATTTATTTATTTTATCATTATCATTTTTAGTTATCGGTTACTAACTGAAAGGGATGTCCAAAGGTACTGAAATTAGGTTAGTTCAAGCCTACACACACACACACACACACACACACACACACACACACACACACATATAATGTATATATATATATACATATATATATATATACATATATATATATATACATGTATATATATATACATATATATATATATATATATATATATATATATATATACAGTATCTTCTTTCTTTTCTATATTATGGGGGACTGCTGTTGACAGTGATAGCAGATTCATTTCATAATAATAATAATAATGATAATAATAACAAAAATAATAAATAATAATAATAAATAGTCAATAAGACTTGTAAGATATGTACAAAACTCTTTAAAAGCAATACGTTAAATTATAAGCTAATGTTTTTCATTACTTGTGTATTTAATGACCAAGCTTTTTTTTGCCAAATTTACTTAAATACAAGAATCTCTGGATGTTTGTACATTGATCAACTAGTCATTATTGTGATAAACTAGGTGCTTTTACAACATTAAATATACTAAAAAAAATTAATTTTCAAGTACATTTCATAGTGATGTACTGTGCGACCTGTTGCAAGATGATTTCTATTCTCTTGTGTACACATGTTGCACATCATCTTGCAGCTCCGAAATTTAATGTTATATCTGAAACTTTGCAAATTATATAATTTACATGACCATTTAAGAATTTGGAGAAAATAGAAGAGAAGTAGAAACGCTGGTAAACTACACCTCTACACTTTCCATCCCTCCCACGGAGTGGGAAGTGAGAAACCCTTGATAGGGCAAGCCCTGTCAATTGCGGCAAGAAGCATGCAGCGAGTCCGGGAATCGAACTCACGACCACCTACTCATAAGTTCGACGCGATATCCACTGGGCTTGGCCTTAAGTCCACAACAACAAATGCAAAATTCATTATGGTTTAACGTCTTCACATTAATGACCTTTTGACTGATTGACTGTTTCACTGATTGACTGACTGATTGATTGAAGTAGAAAACTAAAACCTCGACTCTGAACGCAAGATTCCATTCAAACATAAACACATCCCTCGGCGGTGCAGTGGTACCGCTCTCGACCGCAATTCGGTGATCCAAGTTCGAGTTCTACTTAGGGCTGAAATTTTCAGTATCGTTGTAATGCGAGCCGGTACTCCAACTCGGGTGGGCACGAGAGTTGAGTGTGAGTGTATGTGTGTATGTCACAAACATTACCCATAGATCGGGCCATAGATGACCTTTGAACTCTCATCTGTGAGGGTAATACTTGTCGATCACGTGCCCAACACATGATCTAAGACTGTAGTGAATGAGTCCTGGGTGGGGACTCGAACTCAGATCATTGAATTAGCGATCAAGCGTGGCGTGTGTGTGTGTGTGTGTGTGTGTGTGTGTGTGTGTGTTCTTGCACAATTCATTTGTAAATACTTAGGGCGTAAATCATACAGAGGGCAGTTATATGGCTGCGTATGGGCTTACTGCTGACTTTACAAATGCCCTTACATTCATTTATTCATTCTGTGGAGCGTCTCCAGGTGTATTCCGGGTCCCAGACCACCAACACCAGCTGCGGAGAACGGAAGTTCCTCCGACATGGAGACTCTTCCTTATCGAACTCCAAAGCCGGCCGCCGCTCTTGACTTCGATTCAATACTTCGGGCGAAGTCGCCGCCGATCTTCGTTCTTGGGCAGGCGCCCTCGAGTTTTGGCACCTGCCGTGGGATGCCGCACAGGAACCGACGCCCGCTGGGGACAAAGGCCCGGCTGCCTTTGATCCCGATAAGCTTCTCGTGAGGACACAGGTTTCTCTACTTGTGTTGTGTTGGTGGAACCGGGGTGAGCACGCATGTGTGAAGATATTGTTATGTGGACTTGGCGAGTTTTGAATGTGTCATTGTGTATTAATGTTTTATCTCGTTTTCATACTCCTATTTACGTGGATGTACTCATGTATGCTGTAATAAGGTGTTTAGTTTGCATTCCTGTAGGTGTTCTTATATAGTGTAATAATTTTCACTACGTGGTTTACAAAATGGATATATATATACATATATATATATACATATATATACATATACATATATATACATATATATATACATATATATATATACACATATATACATATACATATATGTATATACATATACACACACACACACACACATA
>NC_134791.1:19277852-19280352 GCF_046742065.1 Oratosquilla oratoria | reverse complement strand
TATCTACCCCCCACCTACCATGTAATTTTTCTACCCTCGACGTGATAAATCTACCCCCAACTGAAAATCACAGAAGATAGGTTTTTTGATAAATATGTGAATGAACGAATAATAACTAGATACCAAATAAATAGATAATAGATAAATTAAATAGATAAAAGAATAAACATTACGTAAATGAATAATAAAATAATAAACAATAGATTAATAAATTGGACAATAAGTCAGAAGGCACACTGGGACAAGTCATTCACACTTCTGAGCATATATACCCCGATTTTTTTACATTTATAATATTCCACCACAGCTGAAGAAGAGACATGAAGCTTCGAAATCTGCAGATTCTGGTCCAACAGATAGATACTGAAAACTTCTGTTCCAGGTTCAACTATAGAAATAAATAAATAAATAAATAAATAAATAAAAAAAATCGTAATTTTGAGCGATCAGCTACACAGAACGTCAGAAGCTATTTAATTTATTAATATCAAATAAACAAAAAATAAAATGTTTCCGCAATTTTGGCCGGTCAGCTATACAGAACATCAGATACAATCCAATTTATTAAAAAAAAAAAAAAAAAAAAAATAATAATAATAATAATAAAAAAATAAAAAATAAATCTCGATTAGTTTTTCGATTAAGTGATTACTCTGATGATATTCTTAAGGTTAACGATTTTCTTTTTAATGTTAATATAAGGGAAACTGTTGGTTAAAAAGTTAGAATTATTTTTTGTACAAAGCGAAGTGACAACCAAACTGGCCCGCCCATTGTTAGTGCGGGCGTCGAGATACAAGCTGTCACTACACAAATATTATTTTCTATTATTAAATTTCTTCTTTTATTTTTATATGAATTTATTTTTGTTTCCCTCCAGCTTTTATTTTCTGTCTAATGTCTTTTATTATCTCATTTTCCAGTCTAGTATTCTTTTAGTTTTATTTATTCATTTATTTATTTATTCATTTATTACTTATTTTGTTCTATTTGCGTTCCTTTTCTTTTAGTTTCGTTTTTGTTTTCGTTTTTTTCGTTGCCTTTGTTTTTGTTTTTTATTCGTCTTTTTTTCCCCTTTGTCTTCTCTTTCCCTCTCTCTTTCCTTTCACTCTCGAATTTCTCTTCATTTTCTTCACGTTTTCCGTATTCTTCTCTCTATTTTTCTTCTTATTTATCACGACTCTTTTTTTTCCTTTGTCCCTTTCCCCTTCTCTCTCTTTCACGGCGAGCGTGACACCTTCATCTGCAGCCTCTTTTTCTCTCTCTTTTTCTCTCTCTTTTCCTACTCTTTTAATCAGCTCCTTTATTACTGTCATCATTATGTTCATCTTTTTTCTTTAGCCATTTTTCTCATCCTTGTGTTATTTTCTTAATTTTTACCTTCTTCGTTTTCTTCTTGACGAGTATTATCATTACAGTTATCATGATCAATATTCTTATTTTCATTATCTTAATATTCTATTATTGAGTATTGTTATTATCATTATCATTATTATCATCATTATTATTACCATTTTCGGTGGTAGTAGTAGTAGTAGTAGTAGTAGTAGTAGTAGTAGTAGTTGTTGTAGTACTATTGGTAGTAGTAGTAGTAGTAGTAGTAGTAGTAGTAGTAGTAGTAGTAGTTGTTGTAGTACTATTGGTAGTAGTAGTTGTAGTACTATTGGTAGTAGTCGTAGCAGTAATAGTAGTTGTATTAATAATGGTAATAGTAATGGTAACAATAACACTAGTAACTATAGTTGCAGTGATACTAGTAGTAGTAGTGATGGTGGTAGTAATAGTAGTATTAATGATGATATTAGAATGGTACAAGAAATGGTAGTAAAAGTAGCAAAAGTAGTTGAAATAGATGTGGCTAGAGTAGTAGAAGAAGCGGCATTGGTGGTGGATGGTGGTGAGTGGATGGTGGTGGGAACAGCCATCATCACATCTAATGTGCATCATTACAATCATCATTAAAACGTAGACCAAACCTTCCACAGATCTCCTCCACCTCCTCACCAAGTCTTCAAGTAACCAATCTGAACTAGTACAAAGACCTGTTGAGGAGGAGGAGGAGGAAGAGGAGGAGGAGGAAGAGGAGGAGGAGGAGGAGGAGGAGGAGGAGGAGGAGATGGTAGTGGAGGCAACACTCATTAACCGAGATAACCGACCGCAATCAGCGCGGTTGCGGTTGCGGTTGCGGTATCAAGACCAAACCGGGACCCGAAGGTGGGAACAAGAATCAGGGGAGGAGGGGAGGGGAGGGGAGGGGAGGGGGGAGGACGTTCCCGGCACCCCCCTCCCCCCACGTTCACACGATGTGGGTAATCAGGTACGATTAAGGCAAGTGGGTGATGAAGATAATGATGATAACGTAATAATGATGGTGGTGGGGGTGGGGGAGGGAGTGGTGGGAGTGGTGATGATGATTATAGTGGTGATGATGATAATGATGTGATGATGATGATGATGATGATGATGATGATGATGATGATGATGGGTGATTATGATGATG
>NC_134791.1:19255352-19272852 GCF_046742065.1 Oratosquilla oratoria | reverse complement strand
TTCATCCCATTTATCAACTGTCCTGTTCTGAAATAAATAATTCCTTGACGTTCTTTTTACTTTTACTTAATTTCTAGATCTAGATTACAATATTCTTGATCAGCAGACAGCCTAAAGCAATTCGGCGAATCCAGTCTTGGATGTTTTTGTAAGGTAAAATTATCTTGATCCTTTCAGTTTAGTTTCAATTAGTGCTAACACATCCATCTTCTTTCTCACAAACACATTACCAATCTCCCCATTTTTTGGTTTCGCTTGATCCATATCAACTCACATTCAAACACTTGAAAACGAAATGTGATTTTGAATTTGGGACTGAGATAAGTAGGGTATCGGGTGTGGAGAGAGGGGAGGGAAAAGGATTGACTTTATTGATAAGAGATGAAATAGTACATAGTTGAAAACAATATGTCATCAAAGATAGTGTGAATAAGAATGAGGATAGTGTGGGAGGTGGGTGCCTGTGGAAGTACGGTGTGTCGGAAAGAGAGAGAGAGAAAAAAAGGAGATAAAATGTTTGAGGTATATACTGAAAGAGACACAGTAATCAAAAAGAAATATGTACATAATATATGCACATGGTGTGTACATGATATTGGATGGTGGAAGGGTAGTTGAAGTACTAATGTACTCGTGTCCGAGAGGGTGAGTGGAAGAGAGAGCTGAGAAAAGCTTGATCATCTGGTGTAAGTTTAGATTAGGTTAGGTTAGGTTAGGTTAGGTCAAATAAAGATAAAGGAGGCAAAAAGAGGCTAAAAATGAGTCAGGTGAGACGGGAAAAGAGGATGAATATCAGGCGAAACAGAGAAATGGATGGCATGGAGTGAAAAAGAACAGGGAGTGGGAGTGGAACAAGAATGGATGTGCTTAAAGGAGGATGAATTAAAGTGTGCAAAATGATGTACAGGATGAGGCGAATGGATGAAAATGGAGGGAAGGACAATAAATGGGGAATGGATAGATAAGTACATTTTTTTTCGGAAAAGAGGTGAGCGTACAAGAAATTGTTATGAAGGTGAGATGAGAAAACAAGAGATGTATAAAGAAGTTGGAAGCGAATTGTGAGGTGAGGGAGGCCAAAGGAAAAATGATGTATTGTGAGGTGTTGATGTTTGAAAAAATTGAAAGGAACGAAAAATAAATAAATAAATATATAAATAAAGTGAGGAGGATAAAGAAGAGGGTAAAGGGAGAAGATGGATAGTTGTTAGTGGATATTAGTGGAGGAGATTCCATTAGGAGGGAAGATGGACGTAGTATTTCAAGAGTCTGTTGAATATAGAGGAAAAATGTTGAGGTGTGAAGACAGAATGAGTGGTAGGCTGGTGAGTTTAAACGCCAAGAATCCGTTGAAGTTTTATTGCTGACGTTTCGTCCAACTAGGACTTCTTCAGAGTGTACACATAAAAGACATTGACAACTTATATATTCACACAGTTCACCCCGTTCCTCCCCGGTAAATGTTGTTGTCATCTCGCTTTCACCTTGCTTCGTGGAGGATTAGGCTGCTTGCTACCCTCGCTAACTTGACAAAAGTGAAGTATTGGGAGATGCTACGAGAATGATTACGATGGGTGAGGAGAATACAAAGACTATTACAAAGAGGTAGGTGTAGCATTGAAAGATATGAAACCTGAAAAGGCACCAGGACTGGACGGATGTGGTGGAATGTCTGACAAGGTGTGGAGTAGTAATAGTAGTGGCTGGCGAGATTGCTCAATGTGAGCCTAAGAGAAAGATGTCCCGGTAGATTGTAGGAGGGCATGCATATGTCCGTTCTACAAGATGAAGGGAAACGAGTTATGAGTGTAGTACTTTTAGAATGTAGTTGGTGAAGTGCATGGGCGTTGTGTTGATTGAGAGGATAAAGATGTTATCATACTGAGCTTCCGCGGGCTTTACCAGCGTCGACAGTTCAGAGTTCGTTTGAGCAAGACGACTTCGGTTATAATATTTATTTTTTCAAATCTCCAAATATCAAATTATCTTTTCGTCATATATAGCACAGCTGAATGATGAACTACGAGATTGTAAACCTATACGAATGTTAGACATAATGTTGAAATGCTCTTAGAGAAGTCTAGATGTCTATAAATGAAGTTATATTCTAGTTATTCAAATGGAGGTTGGAGGTAAGATGTGTGAGGAAAAATAGCCTGGTGTGATTATCTTTTAACCAGGGGAACAAAGCAGAATGAGTTTAGGAGAGGAAGATGGGGAGAGACCTTTTGGTATACAAGAAAGATCACGTCGGCCTTTTCCCGTCTTTCCCCCGGCGTAGTTAGACCCACAATTACTCTTCTCTCTTCATCTGAAAATTACAGCAAACTCTAAACCCATCTCGCACAATGTCGTTGTATCTTCTCTAATTATATTATTCAACGTACAGCGCATCTTTTGTGTATCTGTCTGTATATGAATACACTCTAATTATTCAATGTACATTTTTGTATGCGTTTGTTATGTCTGAATGTGAGTATATGCACATGTGTGCGAGTGTGTGTATGTATGTGTGTATGTGTGTGTGTGTGTGTGTGTGTGTGTGTGTGTGTGTGTGTGTGTGTGTGTATGCGTGCGTGTGTATGTATGTGTGTGCGTGCGGTGGTCAAGGACGTAGTAATGATACTTGTAAGGTCCAGGGAATCAAAGTTATATGAAAGGGTCCAGGCTCCCAAATTACACGTGGGATAAAAGGTCCAACATTACCACCCTGAAAGGGGGAACGTTCCAGCGGCTGCCTGGAGGAGAAGGAGGACGAGGAGGAGGAGGAAGAGGAGGAAGAGTAGGAGGAAGAAGAGGAATAGGAGGAAGAGCAGAAGCAAGAGAAACAGGAAGATCAGGGACAGGAGAGGTAAGAAGAACTGAGGGAAGAGGAGGAGGAGGGGAGGAGGAGGAGGAGAAGCAAGAGGAGGAGGAGCAGGAGTAGGAACAGAAGCAGGAGCAGAAGGAGCAGTCTCAGGTGGAGAAGGACGATCAAGCGAAGGAAGATGAAGAGGAGGAGGAGTTTTCAGTTCGGTCGATGAGCGATAAGCCTAATGAACGGTGGCTACATTGCTGGAAGCGCGAGGTTCCATGGGGACGAAAGAAAAGGAGAAAGAGGAGGAGGGGGGCGAAAGGGCAGCAATAGAAGCGCTGGAAGAGGAAGGGCATGGCCCTAAGGAGGAGGAGGAGGAGGGAAGGAGGAGAAGGAGGAGGAGGAGGAGGAGGAGGAGGCTAAGCAGCGGTCAGGGCTGACGATCTCCCGCCCGGGCGGCGGCGGCACGACCGACCCTTCGTCGTCTTCTTCGTTCTGGGCCGGCTGCATGGAGGTGGCTCGGCCAGCGCGCGTGGGAACGGGGCAAGTTGCTTCTGCTTTGTTATTGTCATTGGTGTACCTGTTGTTGTTGTTGGTGGTGGTGCTGTTGTTACTGTTGTTGTTGTTGTTCTTCTTCTTCATCTTCTTCATCTTCCTTCTACTTTTTCTTCTTTTTTCTTCTTCTCCTCCTATTTCTTCTTTTTCTTCCTCTTTCTCTTTCTTCTTCCTCTTGTTTTTCTTCTTTTTAATTTAGACTTGTTCTTTCAGCTCGCCTTCGGCCTGTCTTCATCTGCAAACTCATTGTCGTTGATTCTGCTCTCGTAGAAGAACATGCAACGCGAAATGAGACTCTTGATAACTAAGAAGTTGATTTACCGATGTAAACTTAACTTAATACATTTTCAACTTCCAGGTGAGGAGCCTACGCCAGGAGGCGTGTGGTTGCGGCCGAAGCCGTCACTTTCGCCCTATGATGAGCTTTGGGGCCGTTGAGAAAGGTAACAGTCGATCGGAAAGGAGTGCGGGATTCGAACCCACAAGTAAGCTAATGCGAGGCCAGCACGTTTCCGATTACGCTACCAGCGATGAATGTCTATGTTTCAGTTAAATATTTTTTATTTGACTATTCAACTTTTATATCGTATCGTGAATCTTGCAAGTCATTTAGTTTCTAGACTAGATATATATTCATTCTTCTTGTGTACAGTCGCGAGTATAAGTTTCGACACATGTCAAAGTCAATAAACAGATTTTTGTCCAATATTCGCTGGCCGAGCGGGTTAGGGCGTCGTTACTTGCGGGGAAGGTCGAGGTGATGGCGGTTCGAATGCTGCCACCGACGAGTTGAACCAAGGACATGGTTAGTTAAATTCCACGCCACAAAGTCCTCTGTAAGGGGCACCGTCCTAGCCTCCTAATAGGGGGAGTTTGTGACGTTTATCCAAATCATCATCAACACGTAATATACTTTTCTACGTTATATTTAACTTTGATAAATTTTATGAATAAAGAAAAAAATGTCAAACAAAATTAAATAATTTTGTATGATGAAAAACTCTGGGTGGATCAAAACTTTTGCTTGTGGCTGTATATATGAGTCTATTCACTGAGTGATTTTGTATCTGGCCTTACTATGGACCTATTGGTCTCCTGTCAGTGTATTAACCATTGCATCTGGAGTCTGAGACAGAGAAAACATTACTGGTAACGTCTAACATATGGAGTTCTAGCTCAGTTTCACTGTTGGTGGAAGTTCTGGTGTCAGTAATAGTAATGGCTCTGGTGCTCATGGTGAAAGTAATATAACTGGTGTCCATTAGGACGACGATGGCTGCGCACGCGGTGAAAATGGTGATAATCATTGGTGTGGTGGCAAAGGTGGTGGCAGTAGTGGTGGTTATAGTGGTGGTGGTGGTAGTGATGTTGGCAGAGGTGGAAGTGGTGGTGATATTGTGGAAGTGGTGGTAAAGGTGGTGGTGGTGGTGGAGGTGGTGGTAGTGATGGTGGTAGGTGGTTGTAATAGTGGAGCTGTTGGAAGTGGTGGAGGTGCTGGTAGTGATAGTGGCAGTGGTGGTGTAGGTGGTGGAGGTGATGGTGGCAGTGTTGGTGAAGGTGGTGGTTGTAATAGTGGAACTGTTGGAAGTGGTGGTGGTGGTAGTAGTGATGTTGGTAGTGATGGTAGGCGTGGAAGTGGTGGTGGTTGTAGTAGTGGAGCTGTTGGAAGTGGTGGTGGTAGTGGTGGTTGTGGTTGTGGTAGTGGTAGTGGTGGTGGCACTGTTGTCAGCTGCTCCTGCGGTGTCACATGTTCTTCTCATGATGGCAAAGGGTAAGATGATGTCATAAGTCTTGGTATTCAAGGAGCTTGTCATTGTGGTCAGGAAGCAATGGGGCCTCACTCTACGTCATAGGAAGAGGAGGAGGAGGAGGACAGGAGGAGGAGGAGGACAGGAGGAGGAGGACAGGAGGAGGAGGAGGAGGACAGGGGGAGAGGAAGAGGAAAGGAGGACAGGAGGAGGAGAAGAGGAAGAGAAAAGGACAGGAGGAGGAGGAGGAGAAAAGGAGGACAGGAGGAAAAGAGATGGAAGTGAGGAGGGGAGAGCAAGAGAAGAGGAGGAGGAGGAGAAGGAAGAGGAGGAGGAGGAGAAGGAGGAGGAGAATAAGGAAGAAGAGGAAGAGGGAGGAGGAAGAGGAGGAGGAGGAGGAAGAGGAGGGGGAAGAGGAAGAGAGGGAAGAGGACGAGGGGGGAAGAGGAAGAGAAGGAAGAAGACGAGGAGGATGAGGAAGAGAAAGAAGAGGATGAGGAAGAAGAAGAGGAGGAGGAAGAGGAGGAGGAGGAGGAAGAGGACGAGGAGGAAGAGGAGGAGGAGGAAGAGGAGGAGGAAGAGGAGGAGGAAGAGGAGGAGACAACATTGTAGGTTGGGGGGGAGGAGTTGTAGTGTGTGTGGTTATGTAAACACGAACAAAGAAAGCATAGACAGACAGACTGACTACACGACTGCATACAGATACAGACGGAGACAGACAGACAGACAGACTGGCATACAATATACACACAGACAGACAGGCAGACAGACAGACAGACATAAATCTTCCTTCTTCAGAGTTAAGATGATTTGAGCAGAGAATAGAGATAGGAATTTATGCGTGTGTGTGTGTGTGTGTGTGTGTGTGTGTGTGTGTGTGTGTGTGTGTGTGTGTGTGTGTGTGTGTGTGTGTGTGTGTGTGTATTAGTACCTTGTGCCCGAAGACGTGTCGATTCCACGGGTATGTAGCGAATGCATCCCATGAAAGATGGAGATTGGGTGGTGCCTCCGCATGTTAATGGCCGAAGCTGGCTGTCATCGTGCCTGCTTAGTAAACACACTGCAGAAGAAGGTGGACGAGGAGGAGGAGGAGGAGGAGGAGGAGGAGGAGGAGGAAGAAGAAGAGGAGGAGGAAGAGGAGGAGGGGGAAGAGGAGGAACAGGAGGAGGAGGAAAAGGAGAAGGTGGAGGGGGAGGGGAAGGAGGAAGAAGAGGAGGGGGAAGAGAAGGGGGAGGACGAGGAGAGGGAAGAGGAGGACAAGGAGGTGGACGAGGAGGAGGAGCAGGAGGAGGAGCAGGAGGAGGAAGAGGAGAGGAGTAGGGGAGGAGGAGGAGGGGGAACAGGAGAATGAGGAGGAAGATGAAGAAAAGGAGCTGAAGAAGAAAGGGGAGGAGGGATAGAGGGAGGGAGGAGGAACGAAGGGAGGAGGGAGGAGGAACGAAGGGAGGAGGGAGGAGGAACGAAGGGAGGAGGGAGGAGGAACGAAGAGAGGAGGAGGAGGAAGAGGAGGAGGGAGAGGAGGAGGGAGAGGAGGTGGAGGAGGAAGAAGAGTAGCAGGAAGAGAGAGGGAGAGTGGGAGGAGAAAGGAAGATGAAGAAGAAGAGGTTGAAGGAGAGCAGGAGGAGGATCAGTAGGATGAGGAGGAAGAAGAGGAAGAGAAATAGGAGGATGAGGACGAGGAAGAGGCTGAGAAAAGGACGCATTTTGAATCGGTTTCCTTAATATTGTGAGAGTTGCCCTGGTCAGACTAGCGGTTTGAACCGCGCGGAAACCGCGGTGGTACCACATAGTCAAGGAAAATTTGCGCGGTTGTGTGTGAACGCCTCCATTAACTTATACTGTAATTGGACCACCGCGGTTCAAACCGCTAGTGTGAACAGGACCTATCTGAGCACAAATTGGCGCATGCGTACTTTCAAAAACCTCTCAACTCAAAAATGAGGTCAAGTATGAAAGTGGTCCCTTGACTAAGCCAAATGTCACAGAAAGCTTCTACTGTTCTCTCACCCTGGCCAGGTGGGGAAGTGACCCAACGTCGGGCTATAAACCTAGCGGCTTGCCGTAACTGACAGGGCGTTGCCCTTCTAGGGGTTTCTCACTTCCCACTACGTGGGAACGAGAAGGTGAGTTGACTTGTTCACCCTTTATCTATCCATTCATCTATTCTTCTATCGTGGGATGGATGGGTCCCCAGAAGTCTACGGATCTGCACGCCTTCATCACTGTCGTTATCGTCGTCGTGGGGACCTTTACGTTCGCGGGTTCGAGTCTTCAGAAAAGAAGACTTAAAAAAAAAAAAAAAAAACGCTGGCGTGCCCTCAGGTGTCAATAGGACTCAGGTAATTCTTGAAAAATGTAAGAAAAAAATAACAATGTGGACTAGGAAATCCATATTAACCCAATGGGAGCAGCATCCTTTATGTGAACGATACCGACACTGCAAAAAGAAAAAAGAAGAAAGAAAAAAAAAAAAAAAAAAAAAAAACACAATCTGCAATTTTCCCAGCCCCAA
The DNA here is from genome assembly GCF_046742065.1 of Oratosquilla oratoria. Classification (NCBI taxonomy): domain Eukaryota; kingdom Metazoa; phylum Arthropoda; class Malacostraca; order Stomatopoda; family Squillidae; genus Oratosquilla; species Oratosquilla oratoria. Next base: position 19,265,243 of record NC_134791.1, on the reverse strand, counting down.
CTTGCCCAGGACATACCATCTTCATTATACCAAGCATACCACTCATACCTCGACTGGATGCAGCATACCGATCATGCCTCGTCTTCACAAGGCATATCTCTCATACCAAACCATCATTGCTAAGCCTGCCATGCGTGTTCTGCAGATAACACATTACCGGTACCAAACCGGACAACTGGACAATCACCGGTGACCGATACGGTACCGGGTAACTGAATAAAATCGTCTGGCGACAGAATAGAGACAGTCTTCAGGACCCAAGGGGGGATTAGAATACTGTAGCTGTGTTTCAGAGTCTGTCGTTGTAAGATTGGTCATATATGAAGGCGCGGGTATCACAACAAATACGAAGCATTCTTTATACATAAACTCCTAACTTATGAAATTCTGTTCCTAATAACCTAAATTACCAAATATATATTTATTTATTTTTGCGGAATTTGTTGTTAGTTATCATACTAAAGGATTCTATATATCTATATGACAAGAGCTTTTTCCCCGTTATAAGGGTAACATAGAAAAATATATTAGTTGACAAAATATTGCGATTGAGAAATTATCGCTCACTGATGCTCGATAGTGTTACCTAAAAGACCTTTCCAAAACTGAGAAACATAATTTAGCATCCAATAACTATTTCTAGTTTACAAGTTGAAGAACTTTCTAGAAACTTCTAAAGACCCCTTAGGGAAAGGAAAGTGGCGTGGCTAAAAAAAAAAAAAAAAAAAAAAAAATCATTACTTAGATTGACAGCACGCCATTTCCTCTTGATGACTAGAACATTCTGAACACTGCTGTGTCACTTTTGTGGTTGACTGTGCCGTGCCCCAAACGACACTCCCATCCTCCACCCCACCTCCCACACCTACTCCCGATTCATCTCATCACCTACTTTCCTTGTGCTGGTCTCGCATTCGCTTAGTTCTGGGTTCGAACTGCGGAATTTGCTATTAGATATCATTACCCACCCAGCGGTGGGTGGGTAATGGACATGGAACTACCTAATGTAGGCCTTATGGTCTCTAGTAGTCTCCTCCATTCTTATGTTCGTGTGTTCTGCCCCAACAGTGCAAGCGCATAATAGAGTAAAGGTGACGGCTTCGGCCGCAGCTACTCAGCGCCCCCTGGGGTAGGCTCCATACAACCTATCTCCCTGTGAACTTTACAACCCAAATTCCGTTTTTTATTCCTTTACCTATCAGAGCGCTGAAACTATCGGTTGTTTTAAGAAACGGTTAGACAGCTCTATGGATGGTGATGACAGGTGGTAATATACATGGAACTGCCTAGTGTGGGCCTTATGGTCTCTTACAGTCTCCTTCATTCTTATGGTCTTACGTCCACCTTGCATAAATGGATTTTGTCTGTCTGTTTGTATATTTGTTTCCTTGTTAGCAACATAACGACAATGTAGTTGCATCAGTTAAAATGAAACTTTCATAAAGGTCACTCGAAAATGACCTTATCAGAACTGTTTCAAGCTCAAGGTCACTGAAAATGTAAAAGATATATATATATATATTTGGATGTAACCTCTTTAAACTATACAATTTACTTCAAACTATACCAGACAACTATCTTTATCCTATTTCTCATTTACGACATTACACATAATATAATTTGACCTTGAGAGACTTAGAAAGGTCAGCCTCAAGGTCACATGTATTTGGAAGACCTTATTTAAAAATGGCAGTGGACAGAAGCTTAACATTGCCATCACTTAGAAAAATCGCTTTGGGGGACTTTTTTCGCATACAGACTGTTGACCTTAGGTGACCTTGAAATGTCATACTCAAGGTCAAACGCGTTTGGAGTGCTAAAAAAAGAGAGAGAAAAAAAAACATATATATATATATACACGGTATAAACTCTTCCATCAAACACGGGGTTTCCATTAACTGAGCATAAGAACATAAGAATGGAGGAGACTGCAAGAGACCATAAGGCCTACACTAGGTAGTTCTATGTCTATCACCACTTTTCATTCCTATCTATAAAGTTATCTAATCTCTTAAAACAACCAGTTGTTTCAGTGTTTTCTATATTGTTACTAAATCTATTTCATTCGTTAACCGTTCTGTGGATAAACCAATTCTTGCCTATTTCTTTCTTAAAATGAATAAAATAAATTGACGGCTGACAGAGCATGACATGAATAGAGATTTCCACGAGAAATGATTATATCTTAAACAGCACAGAGATCTCCAACACCTGAAGAAAATCACCCAACAGGAGCGAAATTTAACGTACAAGTCTCAAATACCATAACCATATGGAAATGCGTGGTATACCGGTACGCCACTTGTCCCCAGGCTACAGAACCAAAGGTTCGAAACTCTCCCTGACGTCAGAGATGGATTGCTTCACGACCTACGAAGGTCCGGGTTCGATCCCCGCAAGTACGCAAAAGTATTTCCGTTGCGTGTTCTCGCGAGTGACGCAAGGAGCTCACAAAAAATGGTCCTCTGTTGGTCTTTTTTGGGGATCCAGGACGATGTCCTGGAGGGCACCGAGAGGTTCCTCTCCATACCAGACACTTTGACGTTGAGGTATTGATGGTGTAGCTGTGATGAAAAATATTCAGATCTTCTTCAACCTTGGTTGTTGATTTCATGGATGTGGACAAAGTAAAGGATACCATTCATTGGACACACACACACACACACACACACAGAGAGAGAGAGAGAGAGAGAGAGAGAGAGAGAGAGAGAGAGAGAGAGAGGAAAAATATATATTAATTTATTAGTCGTTGGTCATTCTTTATGTAAAGAAGAATATCTACATGTATCTCTTCGACCAATAGGCGATCCCTTTTTTCGTATTCGTCAAGTTTCCTTGTGTATGAATTGTGTGTCTGTGCTCGGAATTCCTTCTCGCCTTGCATGCCAAAGTCCCGAGTTCGAATCCTTCTGGTATCTGAAAGCTACTCCCCCTGGAAGAACGAACACAATGGGCAAAGGTGACGACCCTGACAGCAGGTTGTTTTTTTTTTCTTTTTTTTTACTGTCATCTCACTACACTTGGTATCGTTTTCCATAATGTTTGTTCTACTCCCCTTGTATTCTACCAACCAAAATTGGTTCCCCCCAAATAAAAATACTCCCCTCTGCTACTCTTTCTCCCCTCACCAAAATACACGAAGTACTCCAGAAACCTCCCTACTTCATTTTCTCCCCAAGCACGACTTTCCCCCAAACCTCTCCTCCTTCATTTTCTCCCCAACTGGTACACAGGACTTCCCCCCGTACCTCTCCTCCCTACCAATACCTAAAACTCTCTCCCAAATCTCCCCCTCCCTACCTCTTCTCTATTATTAATACACAGGACTCTCTCCCCCCATACTTTCCTCCCCATCAATACATGAGACCCTTACGAAACCTCTTTTCCCCCAACCAATGCATAAGGATCCCCCCCCGAAAAAATCCCTATTTCTTCTACTATCAATACATAGGACTCCCCATCCCATTCCTCCCCTCCCTCTCCCTCGCTTTTCTCCTAAATCATTGCGTAGAACTCTCCCCACTCCCTCTCCCACCAATACATGAGCCTCTCCCAAAAACTCCCTTCCCTCCCTCATTCCTCCCACAGCAAATACATAGGACTCCCTCCCATCCTAACCTCAAACCTTCCCATCTTGACCTCTCTCCACTCCTTTTCTCCTTCACCAATACATGACTCTCCCAAAACCTCCTCTCCCTCCCACCCACCAACACACAGGCCTCGCTTCCTCCCTCCCTCCCGTCCCGAACCTTCCCAATCCCACGCTGACCCACGACCTCCGCCTCCTCCCACACGTGCAGCAGCGCGCTCGGCCCTTCTTCAGCCTCGGGGGCAGGTCGTGCCAAGCAAGGGTGACAGGCAACTGCGGCCCGAGCAAGGGCGAAACCGGCCAAGGGTGAAGGAACGGGACGGTGGAGCGAAGTCCAGAAGCGGGCCGGACAGGTTCCTCCGCGTGGGCACGCCCGGATGCACGCCCCAGCGGCCTCAGTTGTCTTCTGCCGCCCGCAGGCTGAGACGGGTCTACACGCAGCCTTCATTATGGGCGGTTGGGTATTCCCCCCCGCCTTCCCCCCCCCATCAGCCGCTGCCCGCTCACTGCCCAGACTCGGCCAGTCTGCAACAAGAAAACTAGCCGACTCCTTCTTACAAGATGGCATCGATTTTCCTTTCTTGTCTTTAGAAGATTCCGTCACAAGCCTCTGAGGCAGATTTTTTCTAAGTCTTTTTCTTACTCTTTTCTCCCTCCAATTTGCCGGCCCGGTGCTGTCACTGCACATCTTCGGCAAATCAGGGCTTTGTGTTCGGGTGTTGATGAAGATTCGATAATGGAAGGCGGGGCTTGCTTCTTTCTTCGTTCTGACCGATCCGGGGCTCCAATTTGGCGGGAAATAAAAGAATCGAAGGCGGGGAGGGAGGGGTGGAGGAGGGAAGGGAGGGGTGGAGGAGGGTGGGGCACCAAAGTGGATGAATAAAGGAGTCTCCTCAGTGCCTGTCCACAACATACGCGACCATGTGATCTCAACAGAGTCGAAAGGGAAGCGGGTTTGACGGCCGGGAAGATGGATGCCTCGACGGGGTAATTATTCGAGAAGAGATTATTCATTCGTGCGGGAGGAAGGCAAATCACACTGAGACCGGTAAAGGACAGAGGCTTTGGTCTCCGCATTCACGCTTGGCGGACGCCATCAAGTGGAGGACAATGGGAGGCAGGGTCAAGGGGAGCGATCCGGCAGGCGCGGCGGCGCGGCCGTCCAGTCCCGCCCGCTACTTCCAGCGTCAATACAATGTTCCGTGTAATTCACACAAAGGATGTCAGGTCTGAGAACGATTTAATTAGCTTGGAGTACAACGGGGATTGTAGGCACATGCACGCACACGCACGTACACACGCACACACACACACACACACACACACACACACACACACACACACACACATCCCGCCCAGAGCTGAATCTAATTTCAGTATGGCTGCGCTGCGGGTTGTTACTCCAACTCTCGTGGGCGGAGGAGATGGGTGTGTGTGTGCGTGTAAGGTCACAGCATTACCCATAGATTGGTCATATATAAGCTCTGAGCTCTTTTCCGGGAGGGAAATAGCTGTCGATCACGAGTTCAACACGTGATCCAAGATCATGGTGAATCACACACACACATATATAGAATTGAAGCTAGGTATAATATATTAAAGTAGGAGACGGGTACCACGCTCGTTGCTCCTTTCCTGTATAATACAATTAGGTAAACACACAAACACAAACGCGCGCGCGAAAAGTGAGGTAGCGTTTGTGCAAGTATTCGTACATTTTCATACTGCAACAATATATACAAACACACAATATCATATATATATATATATTATATATATATATATATATATATATATATATATATATATATATATATATATATTCATATGTATATATATATGTATATACATATATACATATGAATATATATATATATATATATAAATATATATATATATATATATATATATATATATATATTCCTAAATCTTCGGCTGGCTGATATTTTGAAAATACGAATAAAAATAATTATTCTTTTATATCAGTTGCTTTCAAAGACTACGCCATTACTATTCCATACATGAACCAATAATTTATTTCTATTCCGCACACAATACAATTTTACATTTTTCACGCAAAACTTCAAAATGAAGTTATGTACGCTTGATTTCACACATGTATTTGAATTCTTGGAAATGCATCTAATGAAAGGCACTTCAGTAATTATTCTTTGTATGATGGTTTTTTAGAGAGATAGAAAGAGAGAGAGAGAGAGAGGAGAGAAAGAGAGAGGAGAGAGATAGAGAGAGAGAGAGAGAGAGAGAGAGAGAGAGAGAGAGAGAGAGAGAGAGAGAGAGAGAGAGAGAGAGAGAGAGAGAGAGAGAGAGAAAGGGAGAGAGAGAGAAAGAGACAGAGAGAGGAGAAAGAGAGAGAGAGAGAGAGAGAGAGAGAGAGAGAGAGAGAGAGAGAGAGAGAGAGAGAGAGAGAGAGAGAGAGAGAGAGAGAGAGAGAGAGAGGGGAGAAAGACAGAGACAGAGAAAGAGACAGACAGAGAGAGAGAGAGAGAGAGAGAGAGAGAGAGAGAGAGAGAGAGAGAGAGAGAGAGAGAGAGAGAGAGAGAGAGAGAGAGAGACAGAGAGAGAGGAGAAACAGAGATTCATCTAACTGTAGTATATAAGATACTCTGTGATTCTGTCTTAGGTCCCACAAAGGTCAAAATTGGCTATTCGCTTATTGTCTCCCTGTACACAATTTCTTCCAAATTACACACACGCGTGTGTGCGTATGTGTGTGTGTTTTAATGTCCATTTGCTGTCTGAGCATAGGCATGTCCATTATCAGATATTATTAGGTTATCATTAATCGTATATGTCTATAAATAGTTGGGAGAAACAGGAAATCGGCCTGGAAGCTCGCCAGCTTGTAGGATTGGAGAAGGACAATGGGATTGTGTGTTCTCGCCATGTTTGTCCCCAAGGGATGTCTACTCTATTCACTTTTGCTATCCATATTAGGAATTCGGAACAGATGAAAATTGCGAAGAAAATATGATTCAATAGTCTTGTCTTGTTCCTAGAAAAGGGAGAAATCTTTCAGTGAATACTCTTACAGGTCTTTCGAAGATGTAGATTATAAGTAGTTCGATACAAGACTTGTCCGATGATTTGATTTTCCTATGAAGTCCAAGACATTCTTCCGAATTATGGCGATGGACTCGAAGTTGCCTAAAGGGTCATCTTCACCGACATGACGTCATCATCGGTGTTCCTGATCTCTCTTGAGAGAGAATTGCACATTAAAAAATGTGGTTGCTGATGCGAGAATCGTTGTTGCATATGTCAGAAACGGAAGGAACATAAAATATACCTCATGACACTGTAAACTGTGTCATTTCGCAAACGGTGTCACGTTTAGTGCTTTCTATTAACCTTAAGGTGTTGTCAGATCGTTTGTTGAAGTATCCAGGTTGTAGCGATACGACCTAACAATCGCTAGTGACCTACGTATGAGTGATCAAACTGCTTCAGCAAGGTTTCCTAGGCAGAAAATAAAAAATCGTTTTCATGTGCGTGTATTCACATAGACATATGCTTTAACTAAGTCAATGAAGAGTTTGCAAATCTTTGTGTGACTCATTGGGTGCTGACCATCTGGCATACTGGCCTTCTTGGCGCCCCTACGGCCCAGAACCACTAGCCTCCTTCCTTTCAGTCATCTTCCTTTACCCTCTCTTTTGGTACTCCTATAATACCCCTTATTTCATTTCTACAAGTTGTCTCAGATATTATTATTCATTTGATTTCACAAAGTGCCTTTAGCTTTCGATGACCGATGCATTATGGAAATTGTTTCAGGGCTTTGGGGGTGCCGAGGCGTTTCCTGGGCGTTTCAGCCACCGCAAGAATGGCAGAGATGCGTTGTGGTTTACCAGAAGAAAATGATCATCCCAGTGCCTCGTGGCTCTGTTTTTGGGTGAACACCTGGTAAAGGGAGAAGAGGAGGAGGAGGAGGAGGAGGGGGGGAAGGGGGGGAGTAAAGATACAAAGCGAGAACGTTCTTTGCTGTCCGAGAGAAGCCCTAGAGTCATTTGTCGGACGAGGGGAGGAGGTCGACTTGGCCCAAGATGGAGACGCGATAAGCGAAGACGTCGATGGTGGAAGAAGACTTCTCGTTCTTGCGGGCCACTGTGATCTCTTTTCTCCTCTGCTGCGCAGTTCCTGATGCCCCCAGATTTCCTTCTGCACAGTCTCCAGGCCCGGTTGCAACGTGTTGTTGAAATCCTGATCGCGTGTCCTTTCCAGACTCGAACCTAAGATCTCTTCCGGAAACGTCCTGACAACTGAAGCCTCTGGAAAGAGTTCGGGGGGGGGGGGGGGGAGGTGGTGAAAGGGAATTTAATACATCACTACATAACCTCCTGGATCGCGTGTGCCATTGTGTCGACGATACTGGAAGCGCAGTAGCATGTGCTAATTTTGTCTTAGATGCGTCTGGAGGTCTGGAAAAGGCTCGACAGGCACGCTTCTCTTCCGTTCCCCGAAGAGTGTTCCTCGGACGCGAAAAGAACCTGAAGCTTCTTTCATGAAAGAAGAATTGTTTCCTTTCCAGTCTTGTTTCTTCGAGCACAATCGGATATTGTCCTTGGTAGAAAAGATTACATGTAATTTGTGAGATGGAAGGAGTAAATATGGTCATGAGGTTTTGTGTATGCGTATGCACGTGTGCATTCGCGATTGTGTATATTCCTGTGTGTTTGTTTGTATGTTCGTGTGTGTGCGTGTTTATGTATGTGTGTGTGTGTATGTGTGTGCGTGTGTTTCGTTTGTTGTATCTACCTAGTTGTAATATACTAGATAAGCACTATGCTCGTAGGTTCCCTTCAATGCGTTCTCAATGTGTGTGTGTGTGTGTGTGTGTGTGTGTGTGTGTGTACAGTATGTGTGTGCGTGCGTGCGTACAATCAAGAGAATTTTATGGTCTAATGGAACTAACTCAAAACATCATAAAAAGATTTATGGTTGAAAAATAGCCGCCCTTGTGAGATTGAAAATTAGATGTGTTTTCCTTGATGCCTGTGTAGCTCGTAACACATACATCCTAACATTTAGTCAAGAAATTATCCAAATGATGTTTTGTTGTGGCAACATTTTTGATGAGAGCTATAATGAACTGCAACTAGTAGATTTTTATCAAATGATTCTTGTGCATTGGACCAAAACATTTTGGGAAATACATCGAAGAGACAGAAACAGACGCCCAAACAAACAAAAATTTCTGCTCCAGTTTTTCCCCTTATGTATATTCGATGGTCAACAGAATTTCTAGTCGTTTGATACCTGGTGCTGATCATGACATTTAGGATACTATTGGGATAAAAAAAATTTTTAAATAAAATAAATAAAATTCACAAACTCGTTCACGTAATGAACATATAAGGAAAAACACGTCAAGTATTTATTGCACTGTAGGTTTTTATGCTGAACGCGCATTCTTCGCCTTCTCTTCGCCAAATTCGATGACGTCATGTCGGTGGTCTTTTTGAGATCAAAGCTAAAGTCGTCTGGATTTGAAAAATAAATAAATAAACAAATAAAAACAAAATACAGTCATATTGTCCTTCTTGTCGACCTCATTCACCGTAGACAATTATGTGCAACTTTTCCTTACATTTAAACGGACAACTGTAAAACTAGAGTACATGTTGGAAACAAGACTTAGAGATGAATATGTTTCGAATATTATCGAGCATAAAATATTCAAAATATTCACCATGAAATATTAATTACGAACTTTGGGTGAAGCTGAAAACAGCCAAAATTGGGTCTGTTAGCGACTCTAAAGTGTAAATAATATAGAGTAGACAGAAAATGAAAAAACGAAAATATTAGGCAACAAAATACTAACTCAAGTCTGCCCTCCATATATGAATATGTAACAAGAAAATGGCGACTGCCCAAGGGGGAGCGCGCACACACACACACACACACACACACACACACACACACGACTCGACGGCACAGTGGTAGCGTTCGCAACTGCTGCTACAGCGGTCCGAGTTCAAATCTCGCCCAGGGCTGAAATAATTTCAGTATTGCTGCGCTGCTGGTCGTTACTCCAACTCTTGTGGTCGGGGAGTTGGGTGTGTGTGTGTGCGTGTAATGTCACAACAGTACCCATAGATCGATCATATATGAGCTTTCAGCGTTAGACTGTTATCTGTGTTGTATTAATTTCCCATGGTCTTGGATCACGTGTTGGACTCGTGATCGAGAGCTATCCCCCCCCCCGAAGAGAGCTCAGAGCTCATGTATAACCGATCTATGGGTAATGCTGTGCCCTTACGCGCACACACCCACCCAAC
>NC_134791.1:19222852-19247852 GCF_046742065.1 Oratosquilla oratoria | reverse complement strand
ACTGAAGACGAACCAATCCAACCATATGAGGAGGGCACTTGTAAAAGACGCGGCATTGTAGTAATAGTAGTAGCAGCAGTAATAGTAGCAGTTGAAGTACATACGAACATAAGAATGGAGGAGACTACAAAAGACCACAAGGCCCACATCAGGCAGTCCCATGTCCATTTCCACCTAACATCCCCATCTATAAAGTAGTAGTAGTAGTAGCAGTAGTAGTAGTAGTAGTAGTAGTAGTAGTAGTAGAAGTAGTAGTAGTAGTAGTAGTAGTAGTGGTAATAGTAGTAGTAGTAGTAGCAGACGCTGTAGCAGCAGTAGTAGTAGTAGAAAGAAACAAAAGTAGAATAGAAAGAGTAACAAATGCAATATCAGGAACAGTAGTAGCAGATGCAAGAGGAAAAATCACAGTACCGGGAGTAGCAGTTGTAGAAATAGTAGTAGTAGCAGATGCAGTGGCAGAAGCAGACACAGGAATACTAGCAGTAGCAGTTGCGGTAGTAGAGATCAGAAGTACCATGAGCATCGGTAGCAGATACAGTGAATGCATGATAAACAACAGAAACAGCAGCAGTAGGAGCAGTTGCAGCAGAGAACAGTAAGAGTACAAGTATACATAACATATTAAACAAGAGACGCGAAAGTATCAGGTGTGGAAATAGCAGAAGTAATAGAAAAGACGCCATGAGCAGGGGCTGTAGCATTGACGTGAATAAGAGCAGAGCAAATAGCAGGTGGGGAGCATTAAGAGTAGCAGAACCAACATTAATAATCAACAGCATCAGTCTGAACTGGACGGGCAGAAGACAGATGACTATCGACAGAAAAACAGCAGAGGTTGCAGTTGTAGAGGCATAAGTAGCAACAAGAGTAGCAGTTACTGTCGAAAAACAGCAGTTGAAGTAGGAGCAGAGGCAGTAACACGAGCAGAGGCAACATAAGCATTTACATAAATCAAATAACAGCACATGCAGCAACAATAGCAGTTACAGTAGGAAAACAGCAGGTGGAGCAGTATGAGTAGCAGGTGAAGGGGTACCAGTAGTAGCAACAGCAGGTGAAAGAGAAGCAGAAACAGTAGCAAGTGAAGGAAGAGCAGTAGAAGCAGGAGAACCAGCAGTATCAACAACAGGTATAAAGTTAGCAGAAACAGTAGCAGGTGGAAGGGAAGCAGAAACGGCAGCAGGTGAAGGAGTAGCGACAGCAGAAGTAGCAGCAGAAGCAGGGGCAGAAGTAGCAGGAGCGACAGCAGTAGCAGGATCCACCCATCCCATCCTCCTCCTCCTCCTCCTCCTCTTCCTCCTCCTCCTCATCAACGTCTTTGGCTCTCAAGGGCCGAGAAGAAGTCCCGCCCGTCGATCGTGATCTCTTGGCCTCTTCCTACTCCCGTCCCCCCTCCCCCTCCCCTCTCCCCCTCCCTCCCCCTCTATCACCTTAGGCAGACTACAGACCGTGTGAATGCTGTTCAACTCCTCCTCCTCTTCCTCCACCTCCTCTTCCTCCTCCCCCTCCACCTTCGCCTCCTCTTCCACCACCTCCTCCTCCTCCTCCTCCTCCGCCTCTCTTTCATTTGGTACATGCGTATATGTGAACGTACACACGTGTACACATGTGAACATACACGCGTGTACACATGCGACCATACACACAAGTGAACACACATAAAAACACACAAACACACACGCTTTCGCTACTAGTACCATTTGTGATATTCTTTTTTATGACGTAGATCTTGTAGGCCACAATTAGGAGGACATCTCCTCCTCGTCCTCATCCTCCTGATCCTCCCTCCTCTTCACCCTCCATCCTCAACTAAACTCCCTCTCCTCCTCCTCTTCCTCCTTCCCCCTCCTCCCTACCCTCTCCTCCCTATTTTCTTATCTAAGACTTTTCAGCATGCAAGTCTTCTTCTCCTGGAGGAGGAGGAGGAGGAGGAGGAGGAGGAGGTGGTGGAGGAAGATGTGGTGGTGGTGGTGGAGGAGGAGGAGGGTGAGGAGAAGGAGGTGGTGGAAGAGGACATGGAGGAGAAAAAGGAGTAAAGGGAGGGAGTGGAAGAGGAGATGGAGAAGAAGGAGGAAGAGGAGATGGAGAAGGAAAAGGAGGAAGAGGAGCTGGAGGAATAGGAGGAGGAAGAACAGGAGGAGGAGGGAGAAGAATAGGAGGAGGAGGAGGAGGAGGAGGAGGATGGGGAGGAGGAGGAGGAGGAGGAGGAGGATGCTCCTTCGTGAGCGGCAGGCAGAGTTGGTTCCCATAGATTTTTGAGTCGCAACCTGTTCGTCTTGGCTTTATGAGTTTTCCAGTTCGTCTCATCCTGATGAACCTCGATCTCGGGAACCTCTTTGTCGTCGTCGTCGTCTTCGACGATTCCGGAGACCAAAGATAAGACCTGTTCCTCTTTTTTTTTTTTTTTTTTTTTTTTCTTCTTCTTCCGTGTTTTACTTGACCTTTCTTTTTATCACTCTATTCTCAGAATCTATCGTTCATTCTTTTCTTTTTATTTTGCCCTTGATCATCTTCTTCACGACTCTCCTCCTCCTGCTCCTTCATTCTCCCTGGGCATCCTCCATACATTTCAACAATATTAAAATACACCATTAGCAATCCTTTTCTCAGCCTTTCTTCCATTCTTCCCTCCTACTCCCATGGGATCTGTTTTTTTCCCTATTGCCGTTTTTTTTTTGTTTTTTTTTTGAAGGTCGAGTCCGATTCAAAATGGCGGTCCCTCGAGGGAATCTCATCCTCTTTTTGTCCATCTTCTTCTTTATCCTCCTCCTCCTCCTCCTATCCTTCCTCCTCCATCCCCAATCCCTCCTCCTCTTCCTCCTCCACGTTTACCTTTTCTTCCTCTTTTTGTTCATCTTTTTCTTCTACCTCCTCCTCCTCCTATTCTTCCTCCTCCATCTTCAATCCCTCTTCCTCCTTCTCTTCATCCTCCACGTTACCTCTTCTTCCTCTTTTGACTTCTCCCGTTTCTCTTCCTCCCTTCATTCTTCTTTTCATCTCGCTTCTTCTTCTTCGCCGATCTAGGCCCCTCCTCCTCCTCCTCCTCCCTTTCTCCTCTTATTTTCCATTCTTTTCTTCCTCCTCTTCCTGTTCATTTCTCTACTCATTCTCCTCCTACTTTCTTCTTATCTATCCCTACTTATTACCCTCTTTCTTCCCTTTCCTCCTTCCTCCCCTACTCCTATCAAACACCACATATCCCTATCCGTACCTCCTATCTCTCTTGTACTCTCCTTCCCTCTCCATCCTCCTCCTCACTCCTCCTCCTCTTCCTCCCTCTCACTCTTTCTTCTCCCTCCTCCTCCACCCTCCTCTCCATTCTCCCTCCTCCTCATCTTCCTCCCTTTCACTCTTTCTTCCCCCTCCTCCTCCACCCTCCTCTCCATTCTCCCTCCTCCTCCTCTTCCTCCCTCTCACTCTTTCTTCTCCCTCCTCCTCCACCCTCCTCTCCATTCTCCCTCCTCCTCCTCTTCCTCCCTCTCACTCTTTCTTCTCCCTCCTCCTCCACCCTCCTCCCCATTCTCCCTCCTCCTCCTCTTCCTCCCTCTCACTCTTTCTTCTCCCTCCTCCTCCTCCTTTTTGTGTTTACACCTCTTTCTTCTGTGACACCTGTCTCAGACCTCACCTCTTACACCTGTGGTTCTTCGTACACCTTCTCCCCTTGTACTTGTTCATCTATTACACCTGTGCACTTCTTACACCTGCAATACACCAAACACTTGTACACTAGCTATACTTTGGCACTAGGTACACCTGCGTATTTGGTCCTCTACATTCAATCGCAATTGTACCCCCTCGTCCCCTCTTTGTCTGTCTGTCTCTCTCTCTCTCTCTCTCTCTCTCTCTATATATATATATATATATATATATATATATATATATATATACACACACACATCATGTATTTATCATCTACCTATATATGTACTTATTTATCTATTTATTCAATCATGTATTTTTTCATTTTATTCGTATTTTTTTCGAAAAGGATCTTCAACATCATGACCCTCATATACCCCTGTAATCTTAAATACTGAGATGCACTTTAACGGTTTTGTTCTGGCTAAAAACAGGTGATTCCAATCAGCCGTGGAAACCGAATCCAACTCAAACGGGGTCTCGATCAATAACAACTCTCTTCAGCACGAAGTCCGCCCCTTCAGATGCATAAATCGACAGCATAAAACCAGTGAAGAGTGGCATAGTATCGATGGAAGTCATTCGATATCTCAAGTCTGTCCTCAGCTTGTCCCTCGTGATCTTCGATCCTTAAACTACGAAAGGTTTCCAACTGAACAGAAGCGTCTGATATTTGGCGTCTCAGCGTCTGGCGTCTCGGCGTCTGGCGACAGGTCAGAATAAAAAAAAAAAAAAATTATATTGGCACTGCCGAACAGGTACCAGCATTCTAAGGAGGATCACCAAAATCAAAATTTAGACATAAAGAGTATTTTATACAAAGAAGATACCATGTGTCTCATTGGCGCTTACGGTGGTTTCCGTGACGTATAAAATCGTCTGGTGTCAGCCAGAACAAAGTATTTGAAGTTGTCTTATTGGATACAACGGTCACGAGAGAGGTTTATGTCCTCTCCTGGACACGAAGAGACGAGCTCTCGCAAATTGTCACAAAAAAGTCCAGAAACCAGAAGGCGCTTCGAAGAGCTGGAATTGAGAAACTGAAAGACATTTGGAAAAGCAGAAAATTCTAAAAGACAAGTCCGAAGGTTCTCAGTATCTAGATTCGAGAAACCAAAAGACATGTGGTGGAACGATAAAAAATTCTAAAAGACGGCAAGTCTTTTGGTTCGCAAGATCTATTGGCAGCTCACTCATCGTATATCGTCATTCTCTCTCCCTCTCTCTCTCTCTCTCTTTCTCTCTCTTTTCCTACCGTCCAGGGGTCAGGAGGTCATCATGAAGAAGTCTCGCGTTTGACGAGGACGTGAACTTGCCATAAATGACACGTAAATCACTTCGTCAGCTTCTCATGAGCGGCTATGAAGGGCCTCGATCATCCGTTATGTCGTCATCGTCGCGATCACTCATGCGAAACCTCTTTCTCCTTGTCTTAAAAATTATGAACCACACTGTCCATCTCATTACGCAAATACAGCTTTCATTACCAAGTATTATGAGAATAATTTCTACCGAGGACTTCTCTTAGGTCACAATACATTATCCTGTGCGGAATATATCAAATAGCGACATAATGAATATCTTCATAGAAGAAGCCACGCCATACCTGAAGAGTCTAGAC
This sequence comes from Oratosquilla oratoria, assembly GCF_046742065.1. Lineage (NCBI taxonomy): Eukaryota > Metazoa > Arthropoda > Malacostraca > Stomatopoda > Squillidae > Oratosquilla > Oratosquilla oratoria. The sequence continues at coordinate 19,242,592 of NC_134791.1, read as the reverse complement.
TTTAGCATCACAAGTAACCGATTACCCTGCTAAGGTACCCGCCTGGCTATCTGCTCGCGTACCCACTTACCCTACACCTGCTTGCTTGCCTTCTCCTTACCTACTGACCTCAAACAAGAGGTAGCCGGGTCCCTGGCGTTTCCCACGCTCGTCGACGGCGCCAGACTGACTGACATATTACACCAATTCATCATGAAGCCTTGGTCGTTCGGATTTGAATGTTCCTTCACAATCCACTCTCCGTGCTCGCAGAAACCTTCTCATCGCCTTCTGAAGTGGTCTGCGTGACTGCTAACCCCTTCAGCATCGAGTGACACTTAAACTTTGTCAGTTAAAGTTAACTGCCGTCAGGCGATATTATTCATTAACTTGAGGACACTTCGGTAGTATAGTGGTGGACCTTCATTCTCAACTTACATTTTTCAATCAAGCCATTCATTATGATGATACTAACAACAGGTTTAGTGTTTACTGACGCTAGACGAGCTCTGTTACCTTGAGGGATAGACTCGACACAAAATGGCGAGAGACAAAATGGCGCTCAATCCGTCAGCATTCTAAAGATGGCAACACGCTAAGCATTTCTTGCTAGCATGCTACTTGCTTTTGCTACCTACTTCGTTTGAGTAGAAACGACTTTGTTTTCAAAATTCTAGACTTTCGGAAGAACATCTGGACAATGTGTCTAACATTCGTATTCTAGGTTTAATTTCTCTTAGTTCGTCGTTCAGCTTCTCCCTATATGACGCAAGAGTAATTTGACATTTTGGAAATTTGAAAAAAAAAAAAAAAAAAAAAAAAAAAAAATAGTAACCGAAGTCGTTTCTACTCAGGGGAGCAAAAGTAAATAGCATGCTAGCAAGAAATGCCTAGTGTGCCGCCACCTTAAGCAGCCTCAATTGAACAAATCGTCTGGCTTCAACCAGAACAAAATGTGTAAAGTGTCATCTTGCCTTACGAGTTAAACCTTATGCGGGAGGTTTCCATGGTAACCAAGATTATTGTTATTATCATTACTATTATTATTATTATTATTATAATTTTATTTATTTTTTATTTATTTATTTCATTTATTTTTGCTTTTACTGAGCAAGAAAAATTCTAGACATCTTGCTGATTTCCACTTAAAGGGTCTTAAACAAAATATCCAAAATTGCAATTCTAAAAGGTCTGAGGTGCGTACACTAGGAAGCGCTTGGTTTCGACCCATGTCACCACCTGTACCCTATGTGCTTGGTGTGCCAGAGCGAGTAACAGACAGCGGTAGTAGAATGTTTCGAACTCGGGCTAACGGCATACGAGGTGAGACTGGATCCAGTTCACCAACGCTTCTTTCCATGTGAACGATCTCGACAGGATGTTCATAATAAATAAATGAATAAAAATATAAATCTTCATACATGTAAAGATATAAAGAAAAATATTTAACATTTGTATGATCCATTAGATGTATGAATATATAGAAAAATAAGTTATATGATCTATTAAAGGGAGTATTGTGGCCAAAGACACTCTAAGTCGAAGTAACTCACAATAGTTCCGAAGAACGACCCCAGGTGTAGAGAGGCGCTCCATACTTGCGATACGTGCACCATACGGGACAAGATCTTGATGATCGATGGACATTACAGCGCTGGTTGATGCCGTGGTCTCTTTCGCTCGCGAGGGACAGGGTAAAAGGGACGGTTATGATAATCGAGAAAGTCGGTTAGGTCGTGTATAGCCGGTGATTAATGAAGGCTTGGCTGCCAGAGGTCGACTTTGATGGCCATCTTAAGATAGCGTAGCGTCGTCAATTACGATAAATCGCGGGCGATCGGTCTCTCGTCTTATGTAAACGGGGACTCATTCAACGACCCGCTCTAACTGCCTGGTTAAGTCGAAGCAGACACCCATTAGCCAAGCCACCCAGAACCCTGGATTATATAAGCTGGCTACCGGACAAGTACGCCATGACGCCTCCACGTGACGTCACACCGTCGCCGTCACATCTGACCTGAAACGTGGCAGAGGAAGGAATGGAGTAGAGGTTTCCAATCGGTGTGCCGCGGCACCAAAGAGTGCCGTGAGATCAACTGAGGGTGCCGTCAAAATTCAGGGCAAAAATAATCTTCGTATTACCGCCTCTCTCTGTCATCCATTTTTGTTCATTAAATCAGCATCAGTGTAAAGATGAGTATTTTCATATTATCCAGGGAAAATTTTTTGTTGCACTGATGTTGAATCAGCAAAATACTGACAAACTAGAATTTTGATTTTCTAATAAGGGTGCCGGGGACTTCTGAAATGCTTGGTAAGGGTGCCTCAAGCCAGGAAAGGTTAGGAACCACTGGATTAGAGTCCTCTGTTGATTGTGAAGCTTCGAGGCCGCTTATACGACGCTGTTATGCACACCTTGGCTAGTCTCGAGCTAGCCCAAGTGTAGTCTTCGCACCTTGCACGATTGATGAGCCCCTCCCAACCCTACCAATACCTACAGTCGACCACAAAAGCACCTCGACCTCACCCTCATTACCACGAGGAAGGTAAAATATCCACTGCCACGTACTTCATCTACTTCTCTACACAGCGTCTACCCGACCGGAAAAGATATTTCACTGGAAAAAAGGACATAAGAAACAGTCAAAAACTAAACTCACATTCGAGAGGTGAGGGTCGCGACTTTTGTAGCCGACTGTACCCTGTCATGCCGTCGCTTTAACTCACGCTATTGTCCAATAACTCTTTTTCCCTGACGCCCATAAAACACGGCTACTTAGTCTCAGCCCCGGACAGTGTGGATAAGGGATTGCATCTTCGCCGGGTTCCATGCAAACAAAGCCTCACAGTCAACTCATCCATCAGGCCGTAACCCACACTCGGGGTCTCGTAAAGTTGCTTTTAGATGCAGTTCCTAGTGGCTCCATCTTGTGCCTCGAGCCCTCTGGGGTGGGTGCTCAGTCTGACCTTTTCGAAATAAACTTGCTTGGCTTATGTCCTCACCTTTGCTATTTTGCACTTTACCCCGTCCCTCCCCTTTTCCCTTTCCTTCTCCTCCTCTTACTATGTACTCTGCAGTCCATCAGGTCCTTGGGGATTTTATTCAGCTTGGGACATGTCACAGTTAGAGCCAAGATCCTGAGAACCTATGAGGTCCTGATCATCATCACAAAAAAAAAAAAAAAAAAAAAAAAAAAAAAAATAATAATAATAATAACGTGCACCCTTCACATGTTATCATCATCACTATCACCAGCGCTTCTGTCCTAGATGTAACGCTTAAGCCTGACGGAAAGATTTCTGAAAGGATACTAAACGACAGCCCAGTTTTACGATATTGAGAATAAGATAAGTAGCCGATAACGTACAATGGACTAAACTCACATCCGTATTGTGTAAGGATCTCACATATAGTGATTACTCTCCCTAATCTGGTTCAAACTAGTCTGCAAATCCACGGATGCATTATAGAATTCCCGAATGAAATAGTGAAATTAATTATTATAAAATAGTTCATTAGTCATAGTCGGGGGCGGCCATACAAAAAAAAAAAAAAAAAAAAAAAAAAAATCCTCCTTATAAGGATTTAATGAGTTTTACTCTAAATAGGGGTCGCGATCGAAGATAGACTGTTTCAACTGACGTAAGCCAGAATATAATCAACCTGGCTCTCAACCTATAGCTAATAATATTTTACAATATTGCTATACTTGGTCCCGATTCAGAAAGTACGTTGTAACTTACAGCGTCTTAATTAAGATACAATTTCTAACTTGCTCACCACACCAACCAAATCTCCATCCAGTGACGTCATTATTGGGACCAACTATGACGTAATAACGATGATGTCATGACCCAGTCCCTGTTGTGTAACGTCATAAGTGGTATATACCAGCAGAGGGGAACAACAAACATTATACATGGGAATTATACAAAATTTCATTATACTGAAATTAAATGACCCAAATTTATAATATATTAAAATCAAATTACTCAAAATTATACTATAGGCAAGACAAATTACTCAGTCATTCAGAGCTCCACCCCTCTCCGTGCTGACGTCAGAACCAAAAGCCTCTGCGATTGGTCAAGGAAAACACGACAGCCAATCACATCTACTCTTGGTCCTGCGTCACCAGAAGAGGGCGGAGTCTGCAGTAACGTCATTTCAGTAACGCATACGTAGCGCATCGTTACCGTAACACTTATGAGGTCACCTGCGTTACAAATATCATGACGAAGAAATATGTGAAACCCCATCAGCACCTAGGGCAAAGGTGACGTCACTGTTAAATGGTGATTGCCTTGACGGGTCGATGAAAGAAAATAAAAATCCTCTAAAATAATATACTGATAAAACAATGATAATGATAATAATAATAATAATAATAATAATAATAATAATAATAATAATAATGATAATAATAATAATAATAATAAAAGTAATAATAAAAGAAACTGCCTTTCACAATGTCAAATTAATCAATTCAATTGGGGATTTGTGACAAAGCCAAGTAGTCTACCTTACGTACCGTGTCACCCTTTACCTTCCCTTCTACATGCCGCCAGGTGATTTTATTCGTTCCCACGACTTTTCGTCGGCAGCAAAGGTGTTATCAGGTTAAAATGGGTCACGTAACACACATCAGAGTTTCCGTGGTGTAAGTAAAATCAGATGGCGACAGTTTGAACAAATGTATATATATCTACGCGTGGGTTAGACATAAATACAATAGCTTTTAATAAAACCTTTTGCATAGAACAATTAAAACAAGTGAACCAGTGAATTAATTAAATCAAAGCTGGTTTTTAGTCCTGTGTTGGGTTTCCTTTCATGAATAAAATCGTTTAGAGGCAGCCAGAATAAAGACAATATGTATAACACATACATAAACATAAACACATGTACACACACACACACATATAATGTATATAATATATACACACATACAAAGACGATACACATACATATACAAAAGCAACTACATACGCATGATGCATATACATATATACATGCACATACAGACGCACATACATATACATGTGCACAGTTGCAGAAAAAACTTCCCCACAGAGAGATGGCCAAAGTCGGGGGCGAGCGGCTCAAGTGAACTGGTTTGGCGCCTTGGGGGAGGGAGGGGGGAAGGGGAGGAAGGGAGAAGGGGGAAGGGAGGAGGGAAAAGGTGTGAGGGGGGCAGTAACCAACCCAACCCAGACTGAAGAAGAGCACCCATTACAGCTCTTGAACATCTTCCAGCCCTTACACACACACACACACACACACACACACACACACACACACACACACACATATATATATATATATATATATATATATATATATCAGCCATCACTTTCAATGATGTATGCGTAAGAGGAAACCCCCTGCCCATATATACCATTTATATATATATATATATATATATATATATATATATATATATATGTATATATATTGTATATATATATATATATATATATATATATATATATATATATATATACAGTATATACATATACGTTGTGTATGTTTCTTAAGACAAATTGAACATTTTTAGAAGCTCCGCCATGGGATACGAACCCTGACCCGTGCATCGAAAATCACGAGGGCAAGACGTGGTTGCTAACGTCTTGGCCTCGTGATTTTCGACGCACGGGTCAGGGTTCGTATCCCATGGTGGAGCTTCTGAAAATGTTCATATACATATACATATATATGTATATATATATACATATATATATTTATATATATATATACATTTACACACACACACACACACACACACACACACACACACACACACACACACACACATATATATATATATATATATATATATATATATATATATATATATATATATTATATACTAGCCATAATTTTCAATGATGTATGCGTAAGAGAAAATCTCCTGCCCATATATACCATTTATATATATATATATATAACTATGATTTGTATTTCAATATCGACCAAAGAATCAGTAGATCACCGTCGGATTTGCAGACACAGTTTAAGGTGACTATCATTATTGGAAATACCTGAAACACTCATGATATTCATTTTGCAGATACGGCGACGCATTGTACATTTATTCCATTTAATTTTATTCTATTTCGTATATTTAATTATTCATCTATCTATATAATTATTTATTCACTTACGCTTTTTGTTTATTTAATCTATTAATTTATTTCTATCTTCTAGTTGGGAGGATTTTATCTAATATGGAGTCTGAACCCCATCCCTACCCTTCCCCCGGATTTCGACCTGTATACGAAAACTTCACTCCATCATTGCGATGACACACGACTATTCTACTCAGCTGATGATCAGACCCCCGACCTTGAACAGATCCTGATTCGACCGAGACCCCGTTCGGAACACGTGGAAAATTTTCTATTTTATTTTTCAATTTATGATTATTATCACCATCATCATTATTATTGTTATTATTATCATTATTATTATTATTATTATTATTATTATTATTATTATCATTATTATTCTATTCAACTCTATCGATCCCCAACGGGGTATGAGAGTACATATATTGCTTCTGGCCCAGGGCAGTGGGCGGGATACAGGTACGACCCGTCATCCTTGAGGAGCTAAGATGGGAAGGGGGGAAGGATGGGTGGTGGATGGGAGTGAAATGGGTGGGAGTAGATAATACGTGCCTTTGACTTGGCTACCTCCCTCACAAGGTGGAAAAAGCTATCGGTATATAGACAGACATAATACATATGTTTCAGACAGTACATATACTACACAGGCACAGAAACCACATACGCCCATAAAAACTACAAAACATGAAATGGACAATTTCTCCTTTGAATTTAGCTAGGGAGCACAAAAAAATACAGGATCATATGTTAAACAAGAATTTGCTAGGAAGCATCTTTGAAGAAACAATTCTTTTTATGCTTTTTGTTAATTTCAGCAGAAAGGAAGGGAATAAATTTATTTACACCCACTTCGCTACCGTGTGTGTGTGTGATTCACCATGGTCTTGGATCACGTGTTGGGCTTATGATCGACAGATATTTCCCTCCCGAATGGGAGCTCTGAGCTCATAAATTACCGATCTATGGGTAATGCTGTGACCTTACAGGCACACACAACCCCAACTCCCCGCCCACGAGAGTTGGAGTAACGATTCGCAGCGCAGCGATACTGCAATTATTTCAGCCCTGGGCGGGATTCGAACCCGGACCACCGTAATGGCGGTCGGGAACTCTACCAACTGTGTGTGTGTGTGTGTGTGTGTGTGTGTGTGTGTGTGTGTGTGTGTGTGTGTGTAGATAAAAAAATCGCCCGTCGGCACTCAATATAAAATGAAAATTATCACCCAATACGGAGGGAATCAAAACTGTCTCTTCATAGGCGTATTGCTGTGAAGTATTGGGAAACGTTCTCGCCTCGTAACTACGTAGGATCGGGTTCGAGTCTCCACAGGGTACCGGTGACTACCACTTAGGGCAAAAGTGAGGGCTTGAGTAGCACAGCAAAGCGTCTCCTGGCGCTACCTCGTCCAATTTCGGCAAAAAAAAATCTTGACATGTTTGGGGCGGATTCTTGCCCTCCCCCCCGTCTTCCACCCTGAAACGAATAAAATTCTTCGTTTGACGAGAGCCAGAACTGACGGCGACATTTGTCTCAGAGCGAAGGAGGAAATGACGGCGAGTTCGCCATCCAATCGGCGAGGGCGACGGGAGATCATTCGAAGCAGCAATCATTGATTGGGGCCTTTGGGAGCGGAAGAAGAAAGAGAGGAGGAGGAGGAGGAAGAGAAAGAGGAGGAGGTGGAGGCGAAGAGAAGAAGAGGAGGAGTAGTGGAATAGGAGGAGGAGGAGAAATGGAATAGGAGGAGGAGAAGAAAAGAAGAGGAGGAGGGAGAGAAAAGAAGGGGAGGAAGAGGAGGAGATGGGGAAGAAGAGAAGAGGAGGAGGACGAGGAGGAGGAAATGAGAGAAGGAGGAGGAAGAAGAGGAGAATGGAAAAATATGAGGAGGATAGAGAAGAAATGGAGGAGGAAGAAAAAAGAGAAAAAGAGCAAGGAGGAGGAGGAGGAGGAAAAGGAGGAAGAAGAGAAAGGAGAAGAGAGAGAAAAAGGAGGAAAAGAAAAAAAATGATAAGAGTCGAATATGAAATAGAAAAAAAGAACGGATAAAGAAGACAAAGGAACACGAACACACACACACACACACACACACACACACACACATACACACACTCGTGGCGCAGTGGTATAGTTCTCGGCTGCCACTGCGGCGGTCCGTGTTCGAATCCCGCACAGGGGTGAAATAATTTCAGTTTCGCTGCGCTGCGCGTCGTTACTCCAACTCTCGTGGGCGGGGAGTTGGGTGTGTGTGTGTGAGTGTAAGGTCACAGCATTACCCATAGATCGGTCATATATGAGCTCTGAGCTCTCTTCCGGGAGGGAAATAGCTGTCGATCACGAGTCCAACACGTGATCCAAGACCATGGTGAATTACAATGGCACATAACTCGGGGCATCTTTTAAAAAAACAAGGCACCAGAAGCTTTCGAAAGTTCAAAGACAAATGTCATCGTTCATTAGGAGTAAGAGGCAGGTTTCTATGAGGTATGAATTTGCTTGCAAACCTCTTTATAGTTAGACTAAGAGGTAAATTCTAGATGTATTTCTGAAATTGATATCTGCACATGTATACATATACGTGTATATATATATATATATATATATATATATATATATATATATATATATATATATATACATAATCATATAAATTATAGAGATATTTCCGAAATTGATATCTGCACATGTATGTATACATATATGCATATACGTATACGTATATGTATATACGTAAAGAGAAGATATTTATTATGGGTCTGACGATAATATGTAGTTTGTATTACAGACAACGCCAAACACCTCATTCAAAGAATCTGTAGATCCTATATCTCCATTTACATGTGTGTGTGTGTGTGTGTGGGTGTGTACACATATACTACAATCCCTTTCCCTTTTATAAACTACACACCCACATCACACGCATGGGTGTGTAGCTGACCCTACACGACCCAAAATCTTGCACAACAAATCTTATTTTACTAAATCATTGACAGTGTAATGATTATATTGAAAGATCCATGCAGATGATTCAATACATTATGTCAATGTATTGTGTCAATATCAGTGACCGTATAGGGGGTAAATTAAAATGAATATAGATATCAAGCCAGTGAGGATTTATATTCAAAAGAATATGTTAAACAATGAAAAAATTAACGGAGAGTGAAAACTATGGAAAGAGTTAAGAAAATGGAAAAACAGGCGTCGACTCGACCAGTACCTGGATCCTTGGGGGAAGGGGAGAGAGGGAGAAAGTGATAAAGACAAAGAAAGAAAGATTGCATCAGAGCTAGTGGTCCGGTGAAAAAATGATTACACGACTGGGCTGGGAGGTCGAGGGGGGGGGGGGATTGTAGACTGAACCGACCAACCGAAGCCGGAGCTAGGAACCGGAACGATAGCCTGAGGCCGAAGACGGGTCTTCAGTATTTAAATTAAGTCGCAGCTTGGGAGGAGAAGAAGAAGAAGAAGGAGAAAGGAGGGAGGATGAAGAGGAAGCGTGTGAGAGCGCTTTCAGTTCGCTACGTTCCCACCGACCGTTCGCCTCCTTCTTGCGCGCGACCTGACGTCATATCGTCGTTTGCATCTTCTTGGGCGCGGCTCTGCCTGCATACATAACAGACCTACATCAGGTTGAAGCCACCAATGGCCACCTGACACGAGATCCCAATTTTGCCTCGTTTCGTCTCAGATGTTTGGGTTTCTATTGATTTCTTTATCTATACATATAGTTTTCCTTTCAGCAGCCGACCTCGTTAAGGGCCGCAAAGCCTCCTGTCGGCATATCTTATTACTAGATTCCAGTGTTATCTATTGTAAAACGCGCGTGCAAAAACGCATCCGCCCAGACCATTTGGAATTCAAAACAGATACAACGCGGTTTGGACTAAGAAGAAAACGAAGACGAAGAAAATAGCGACATATTACTAGTTTTACATAATCTTGTAACACAGACTAGTTGAACTCATAGTGTGAGTGCGCGCGCGCGCGCGTGTGTGTATGTGTGTGCGTGTGTGGGGTGTGTGCGCGTGTACACCTAATTTACCTAATCACTAAAAAAAAAAAAAAAAAAAAAACACTCGTAGAGTCCTGTCTCTGTCTTTACCGTCCAACCTTTGCTTTAAATTCTTTTTATATTTTTGGACAGGTATATTTCCTTTTCCACGGCCTTCGTCTCCTGTCTATATCTAAGATCCGCTCTGTCCAACCTGTCCACTCCTTTCATTGATCTAAACTCAGCGTTCACATCACCTCTTTCCCTTCTTTCTTCTAACGAAGTCAGGTCCAACATTTCCTTATATGGTCTGTATACTAAGCTGGGGACCAATTTGGTTCCTGCTTTTTGTGTGTGTGTGTGTGTGTGTGTGTGTGTGTGTGTGTGTGTGTGTGTGTGTGTGTGTGTGTGTGTGTGCGTGTGTGCACGTATACATGCATGCATGTGTACACTCCATATATATGTACACATGAAACCGTACATGTGTATATACCTGGGTGGTTGAACATGTATGTATGTACATGTGTGCATTTTGTCCATCGGGTTCGTTCAGTTCAGAGTCTCTGAGCTTCTGTGTGGGGCTCTCCCCCCCCCCTCGACGTCGTGTGATCGCTCCCCCCTCCCCCCCCCCCAAAAAAAAAGTCTTATCTTGTTTGTCCACTGAGGCATTGAATGGGACTCATGGACTCCTGCGTGGGCTGTTGTTGGTCTCACGCGGTTGGGAGGTTATGTATGTTGGGGATAGAGGGCAGGCGGGGTTGGAAGGGAGATGAAGGAGATGTAGGAAGATGAGGAGGAAAGTGGGAGAACGGAAGAGGGAGAATGGAAGAGGAAGATGAGGAGTATGGAGGGAGAGAGGAGGAGGAAGAGGAAGAGAAGTAGGTAGGAGAAGGAACCTGAGGTGGAGGTGAAGGAAGAAGAGGAACATGAGGAGGAAGGAGGGTAAGAGGAAGAGGAGGAAGAAGAGGATGAGGAGGAGGGGAAGAAGCAGAGGAGAAGGGGAAGGAAGAGGAGAAGGAGGAGGATGCAAGGAACAAAGTCGAGGAGGAGATGAAGAAGACGAGGAAGTGAAGGAGGAGGAGGAAGACAAGGAGGTGAAGGAGGAGATGCTGGAGAAAGATGGAAGACGAGGAAGAGATGTTAGTGAAAGAAGGAGCAGAAAGAAGACAAGGAGGAGGAAGAAGTAGGAGGACGAAGTAGGAGGAGGAGAAGGAGGAGGAGGAGGAGGATGACGAGGAAGAGGAGGAGGAGAAGGAGGAGGAGGAGGATGACGAGGAAGAGGAGGAGGAAGACAAGGGTGTGAAGAAGGAGATGCTGGAGAAAGATGGAAGACGAGGAAGAGATGTTTGTGAAAGAGGGAGCAGAAAGAAGACGAGGAGGAAGAAGAAGTAGGAGGAAGAAGTAGGAGGAGGGGGGAGGAGGAGGGGGAGGAGGAGGAGAGGAGGAGGAGGGGAGGGGTAGGAGGAGGAGGAGGAGGAGGCTTGTCGGTCGCACAATGCCGTGACCGTAATGGAGGCTGATAATCCGCCCTTTGCCTCCCGACAGCGGCGCAGGAGGAGGAGATGGAGGAGGAGGAGGAGGAGCTGCAGAACGAATCGTGACGTCATTTAGCCTCGGCTGAGCTCCTGGAGATGGAGGGCTGACACGAAAGAAGAAGAAGAGGAGGAGGAAGATGAGGCGGAAGATGAAGAGGAAGATGATGAGGAGCAAGATGGTAAAAGGAGGAAGAGGGGGAGGAAGAAGAGGAGGAGGAGGAGGAGGAGGAGGGGAGGAGGTGGAGGAGGAAGGGAGAAGGAGGAGGAGGAGGAGGAGGGGGGAGGAGGAGGAGGAGGGGAGAAGGAGGAGGAGGAAGAGGAGAGCAGGAGGAGGAGGAGGAGGAGGAGGAAGAGGACGAGGAATAAGTGATGGAGAAGATACCTGCTTACTAGTTTGCCACACATTGAGATCAATAAAATCACCTGGCGGCAGCCAGACCCAAAAGAAAAAAGTATCACCCTGTAGGGAAGGACCCGTAGGAGTCCCAATGAGATGAACATGGCAGTAATGACGTCACATGGGCCACAAGGGGTCAATCAAGGTCACGTTCTCCTTTGAATAGATTCATGAGGCAGTTCACAGTTCATTTAAAGCTGTTCTTTTGAACAAAGGGATTAATTAAGAGGTCAGTAATGACGTCACACGGGTCACAAGGGGTCAATCAAGGTCATGTTCCCTTTGCACAAATGAATAGATTAATGAGGCAGTTCATAGTTTCATTCAAGGCTGTTCTTTTAAACAAAGGGATTAAGAGTTTTAGTTCTTTGTTGAATAGAGAGTTGGATCCCTTTATGTCCTTCATGTATAATCATTAAAAGGAATTCAGTCCTATAAAGACAAGTGAAGGTACATCCTCTAAATTCTACGTAGACAAATGGCAGTGATAATCTGTTGCCCCCCCAAAAAAAAAAAATAATAATAATAATGATACATACATACGTACATACTTATACCAAAGGCTTTTTCCCCCTACATGGGGGGTAGCCAAAAAGAAAAAGGCATAGAAAACACTCCCACCCATTCCATTTCCTATATATTCCACTCCCCTCCACCCTCCTCCCTCCCTCTTATCTTGGTACCTCCTAGATGACGGGTCATCCCTGCATCCTGTCCACTGCCCTGGGTCAGAAGCAGTGTCGCAAGACACAGCACATAATGATAAAATAAAATAAAATAAAATAAAATAAAACAAAATAAGCAAATAAATAAAAAAAAAAAAATTAAACGAAAGGCCTGTAGATCAGATGTGGGAAATATTTCAAAATACGCTCACTAAGATGATTCAAACTTACATTCCTTTTAAGGACAGACGTCCCCCAAATCAGGCTCGCCCAAAGTGGCTCGACAAAGAAACTGAAAAAAGTATTGCTAAAAAGAGACAGGCTTATAAGAAATATAAGTGCTCGGGTGCATCTAATGACTATGAAAGTTATGTATCAATACAGAGAGATTTAAAAAAGACAATAAGAAAAAGAAAACGACAATACGAAATGAACATCGCTGAGAAATCCAAAGAGAATCCCAAAGAATTCTATAGTTATATTAGAGATAAAAAGGTTGTTAGGAATCACATTGGTCCACTATTATCTGCTGACGGTCAACTTGAATATTCAAATGAAGGAATGTGTAATCTCTTAAACAATTATTTTAGCTCGGTATTCGTAAACGAAACACCTCAAAGTGAATTCCAAACTGAAACCTGTGAAAAGTCTGGGGTAAACTTACTCACTACGGTAAATATAACAAAAGAAACAATTAAAAGGTGTATAGACAAACTCAAAGTTAATAAAACACCAGGGCCTGACGGTTGGCATCCAAGAATCTTAAAGGAAATGAAAAATGAGATTATTGTTCCATTAGAAATTATTTTCAAGAAATCCATCATATCCGGAGATGTCCCAAGAGAATGGAAGCTAGCTAACGTTACTCCCATATTCAAAAAAGGTGACAAAAAGAAACCAAATAACTATAGGCCTATTAGTTTGACTTCGATCGTAGGAAAAATAATGGAAACTATCATCAGAGATGCTATCGAATATCATTTAGAAAGTAACCGTTTGATAAATGATAGCCAACATGGTTTCAGACGGAAACGTTCTTGCGTGACTAACTTACTCGAATTCTACAACACAGTTGTCTCGAATTATGACAAAAGAAACAATATAGATTTAATATATCTAGACTTTGCAAAAGCTTTTGATACCGTCCCACACGAAAGACTACTTACTAAATTAGCTTTGCATGGAATAAGTGGTAGCCTATTAGGTTGGACTAGTAATTGGTTGAAAGGTCGAAAACAGAGAGTTGTTTTAAATGGAAAAACTTCTGGATGGAAAAGTGTTGCAAGTGGAGTTCCTCAGGGTTCCGTTCTTGGGCCACTTCTATTCATAGTATATATAAATGATATAGACCATGGACTAAAATCTACTGTTTCCAAATTTGCTGATGATACAAAACTGTGCGGAGTGGCAAATGATCACTCAAACCAATTAGATATTCAAGAAGATTTAGATCAATTACAGCAATGGTCTGAAAAGTGGCTAATGAAATTTAACACAAGTAAATGCAAGGTAATGCACATAGGTAAAAATAACAGCAAGTACGATTACAAGTTATTTGGAAATTCGTTAACAAAAGTGGATAGTGAAAAAGATCTCGGCGTAATTATCAGTAACGACCTAAAATCATCCAAACAGTGTATTTCAGCCTCTGAGAAAGCAAATAAGATTCTGGGATTGATTGCGCGATCTTTTGATTTCAAAAGTCCATCACTCATTAACAAGCTATATAAATCGTTAGTTCGTCCACATTTGGAATATGCTGTTTCCGTATGGTCACCGAATCTCATTAAAGACATTGACAGACTGGAAAAAGTACAACGGCGAGCCACAAAACTGATTCCAAATATCAAAAATAAATCATACGAAAATCGACTTAAGCACATGAATCTGTTTTCCCTAAAAAAGCGTAGACTCAGAGGTGACTTGATACAGGTCTTTAAGATTTTAAAGGGAATTGACAACATCAAAAGTGACAAAATTTTCACATTGAATGAGAATCAGACAAGAAACAATGGTCTCAAACTGTCCGGAAATAGATTCAATTTGGAAGTAGGTAGAAACAACTTTGCCAACCGTGTAGTTAATGAATGGAATAAACTTCCTGCACAGGTAGTGCAATGTAGTTCAGTTCGAAGCTTTAAGAATCATTTAGATAAATACCTAAGTAAGATGCTGTAATGATTATAATTTATGTTATATTATTTGTTTTTGTTTTGTTATAATTTGTCTGTCTGATTTTCATTTATTATTAGTTATATGTCAATTTATTATCATTTACTATTTACCTGTTTGTTATTCAACTATACCAATGCATTTATTTATGTATTTTAATTGTTATTTACATTGTTATAGTTTTAATTTATTATTAATATATATGTATATGTGTATATGTGTATATATATATATATATATATATATATATATATGTATATTTTTTTTTTTTTTTTTTTTTTGCATCCGACCTAGATATGGATCAAAAGGTCTCCTGTCGGCATGCTTTGCCTTTGTAATCCTTTGTAAAAATTAGCAAGTAAATGAATTAAAAGGTAAATGAATAATAGATAAGACAAATATCAAATAACCAGTCGACTAATTAATCAATTAGTTATTGGATAAATAGATGAATATATAATAAACAGGCAAAATAAAATAAACAATAGAAAACAAATAAGAATATATAAGTACATAAACGAATAAGAACACAATAATAAATAGATTAAACAAGACAAAGTTAACATATACTTGTAGCATAAAACATAATTGCATTGCATATCCAGGTGGTACGAACAGGTACATGGAGACCGTGCAATAACTATTAATTATTTATCTGTTTATTTATTATCATTTATTATCTGTTTGCTTATTATTTACTTGTATCATTACCTATTCATTTATTTATCTATTTATTTACTTATTTATTTGCATCCGACCTAGTTATGGACCAAATGGCTTGTCGGTATGCTCTTCCTTTGTAAAACAAAGGTAGGTGAATGGTACCGTTTTCTATGTTATTGGGCGGTATCTCTTCCCCCCCCCCCGTTTTTTTTTTTTTTTTTTTTTTTTGCGAAGAAGGCTAAGTTTACCCTCCACTTAATTTTGTGAGAAAAGAACAAGAAAAAATATATAGTACCTTTTATTGTGCAAGTCTGAAAATTGGAATTTTCCAATCTTTAGGCCATTTTTTTTTAATATACCCAGATATTATTATTATTATTATTATGATTATTATTATTATTATTATTATGATTATTATTATCATTATTATAATTATTATTACTATTATTTTTTGTTGTTTTATTTTATTTTTGTACTTCATCCTTTATATTTTTAAATCTGGAAACATTCTATTAAATTTTGGATTTCTTTGGATTTCAGACATTACCAACATCTAGTTCTAGTTTCCCTAGCATCTCAGTTTCCAAAAACTAAGAAATATATAATTTTGGAAAGTCTGTACAGCTGCTATCATTAATGCAGTGGCTGGAAAATTATGTTGAAAACTATATCTCTATCACTACGATAAAATATTTTATTTTATTCATAGGTTGATTTAGTAATAATTACAATGCGTTACAGGTCCATAACAATTTCGAAAAAAATAATAAAATAAAATAAAATAAAAATAAATAAATAAATAAATAAAAGATAAATCTGGATAACAACCTCTGTTGCCCAAAATGGCGTCTTCTTCGTCGGAAAAAATATATATTTGAGCATATCAGTGTAGCTGAGAGGATCTAAGTAAACAGTGACACATAAGTAAAAGCTTAAATTTACTCTGATATCACCGTGTACACACACACCAACACGATCGCATCGCAGATTCCATTACAATTCCAGTGCTGTACCGGGAACCGTGCCCATGGACGCGCCTTGTACCTGTTCTTTGCTTTTTCTTCTTCTTCTTCTTCAGCGCGGCTCGCTGTTACCCCGTTGGATTTGCATAATTGCACGGTCCTTAGGTGTTAGCCCAGCTTCCCGATTATGTACTCAGTTGTATCGCTCCTGAAGACGTTGTTGAATGCGTTAGAGAAGGCGTGGAAGTCTTCCCGAAGAACCAACACGACCCGGACTCTTCGACAATGATAGCGACGGACCCTGAGGAGCTCCGATTTATGGGTGTCAAAGATAGACGCTAATACCAGGCGTTAGAGGCATCAGCGATTTCGAAAACAAATGAAAGTAGACATCCGCATAAACACGAAAGGGGTTGAGTGCTGTAAAAATGCAAAAAGAGGCGAAGACATGGTCCTTTGGAGACTCCGCGACGAAGATTACAGTCACCGAGAATTGGGGCTCTTGAGCATAATAGAGTGCAATTGGAAGAAGAATTGACAAAACTGTCCGGGCGTAAAGAGGTACAAAAAAGGAAGGGAGGAGACGTAAGAACTGGATGGTATTTGCATAACTCAAACCACAAAAACCTCGAAGCTTGAGGTCTTCGCAGGTGTCCAAAGGTTTTTATTTCTTTTTTTCCTTTTAATAAAATACTACAATCTGAGTCAAGGACACCTATCGCTAACCACGAAAAATCTACGGTCACTACAAGAACGGGGCATTTGACCTAAAACACCTGAAAAATATATCTCCTAAAAAGAAGAAAAAGAAGAATAGAAGAAGAAGAAGAGAAGATGAAGAGAAAGAAGAAGAAGAGAAGATGAAGAAGAAGAGAAAGAACAATAAGATGATGATGAGGAAAAAGATGAAGTAGAGAAGACGAAGAATAAGAAAAGGGAGAAAAGGAAGAACTAGATACTGCTGCTGCTGGTGATGATGATGATGAGGAAGAAGAAAGAAGAAGAA
This sequence comes from Oratosquilla oratoria, assembly GCF_046742065.1. Taxonomy (NCBI): domain Eukaryota; kingdom Metazoa; phylum Arthropoda; class Malacostraca; order Stomatopoda; family Squillidae; genus Oratosquilla; species Oratosquilla oratoria. The sequence goes on along the minus strand of NC_134791.1, from coordinate 19,225,095 downwards.
ATAGAAGAAGAAGCCGAAAATAGAAGAAGAAAACGAAGAAAAAGAGGACGAAGAAGAGGAGGAATAATAAAAAAGAAGAAGAAGAAAAATGGAGAGGAAGAAGCAGAACCCTCTGAGCTCGCCTATCAATACTCATGAAGACCCTCCGGCAACCCTGAGGACCTCCTGGGAGATCGACGACAGCCCCGAAGAAGAGGAGGATGAGGAGGAGGAGGATGACGAGGGGGACGAGGAGGAGGAGGACGAGGAGGTCGAGGAATAGGACGAGGAGGAGGAAGTGGAGGGTGAGGAGGAGGACAGCCTCAAAGAAGAAGAGGAAGAGGAGTATCTGGGAACTACAGCTATCAGGAGCAGGAGTTCTGATGACCTCGGCGCTACAAACATCACAACAATCGACCCGCAGGCGCATCACGCAGACAGTTCACACGCTACGTCACGTCACCTCACTCCTGGCTCATTTGTGTCGGTCAGAGCGCGACCCCCAACACGTTCAAAGCGGGGGTCGCAAACGTTCATGCGAAGGGTGGACTTAATTATTTTTGCCATGATAGACTGGTCTCCAGCGGTTATTATATGTTTTTATTTTATTTTAAGAATTATTTAATTGCCAATGCCTTGCTTATGAAAATAAATAGATAGACAAATAAATAGATAAATAAATAAATAAATTAATGAATAAATAAAAGCTTCCATTATGTATCCAGCCAGGCCATTTTATTCATCTCAGTAACATCTATTCGACATCGAAGTAGGGGAGAGGTTAAGTCTCAAGCAGACTACTCTAATAGCCAGTGTAACCTGCAGGACTCCACACTCCACCTCTCCCCCTCCCTTTCCCCCCACCCCCCTCCCTTCCCCCTCTCCCCCCCTCCTTACCCTTCCCACTCACACACACGTTGGCGCCCCAAGCATCCCTTACCCCTTTTACGCACAAGCATCTTCATCCGCCTCCTCTCCCTCCTCCTCCTCGTCTTCCTCCTCCTTCTCTCACTATTCCTCCTCCTCCCCCTCGTCCTTCTCCTCTTTCTCCCACTACCTCCTTCCTCCTCCTCATTCTCCTCTTCCATCACCATCTTCTCCTCCAATTCTTCTTCCTCCTCCTCCTCTTCTTTCTTCTCCCTCTCCATCTCCACCTCCTCCTCTTTCTGCCCCATCTCCATCCTCCTCCTCCTCCCCCTACTCCGTTCCTTGGGGCGCAATGTGACCAACCCGCCAAAGACGAGGAGGCAGGCAGGCACGCCTGTTTTCGCCCCGTCTTCTTCCCCTTGAGGGCTTCTTCGACAGTTTCTCTTTCTTTCTTATTCCTTTCCTTTATTTTTCAATTTAATTTCTTCTTCTTTTCTTCTTCTTCTTCTTCTTCTTCTTCTTCTGCCGATTACCGCAAACACCCTTACCCTCTCCTCCCGCAGCCGCTAATGTCGCAGTTGCGGTTATCTGCGGACTTTACCAGACAATACAACGTTCTAGTGATATTGATGACTGTGTATTTGTTCTGGTTGCCGCCAGACGATTTTATTGATTGAAGGGTAGGGGGACCCATCTCCCGTCAACCCATATAACCCGAGTGGGCAAATTTAGGAATTTTAGGTATTTTTGGGGATTTTAGGGATTTTTAGGGATTTTGTTCTGACTAGCGCCAGGCTATTTCATTCATCCGAGAGGGAGCGGTCACGGTCTTTTAGGTCGTGTGAAGGAGAAAGAGGAAAAGGAGGAGGAGGAAGAACATTGGGAAAGGGAGGAGGAGGAGGAGGAGGAGGAGGAAGTGGTGATGGGGAGAGAGAGGAGGTGAAGGAGATAGACGAGAAGGACGAGGATGAAGAAGAGTGAGAGAAGGAGGAGGAGGAGGAAGAGGAGGTGGTGATGGAGGAGGTGGGGGAGATGAAGGAGGAGGACGAGGAGGTGGCGATAGAGGAGGAGGAGGAGGAGGAAGAGGGGGTGGTGATGGGGGAGGAGGAGGAAGAAGAGTGGAAGAAGGAGGAGGTGGAGGAGAGGAAGGAGGTGCAGGAGGGGAAGGAGGAGGAGGAGGGGGAGGAGGAGGAGGAGGAAGAGGAGGAGGAGGAGGAGGAGGGAGAGGTGGGGGGGAGCTTGTCCTGGTCACTTCTACTGACTTGTGTATTTGTTCTGTCTTCCATTATGTGATTTTATTCAGCAGATGTTAGGGGACAGGGGGTAGGGATAGGGGAGGTAGGGGTAGGAGGGATAGGGGGCATAGGGATAGGGAGATAAGGGGTAGGGGGATAGGG
>NC_134791.1:19185352-19220352 GCF_046742065.1 Oratosquilla oratoria | reverse complement strand
TCGTCCCACGCTCCTCTCGAACTGCTAATAGCCATACCGTGGAGGAAGAGGACGAGGAGGAAGAGGAGGAGGAGGAGGAGGAGGAGGAGGAGGTGGGAACACGTACAGGAGCTTGAAGGAGGGGCCAAGGAAAGGGATGAAGGGAGAAGGATGAGAAGTCATCATGGGCTGTATTTAACCAGCACTTCTATCCTTCTGGCCAATCTCGCGCACAAAGGTGAGAAGGTTACGTAGTCGAGTAGCGGGAGAAGAGGAAGAGAACATAAGAACATAAGAATGAAGGAGACTGCAAGAGACCATAAGGCCTACACTTTGCAGTCTCATGCCCATTACCACCTATAATCCCCATCCATAAAGTTATCTAACCTCTCGTACCAACCAATAGTTTCAACGCTCACTACATGGTTACTAAGTCTATTCCATTCGTTAACCACTACTGGTAAACCAGTCCTTGCCTATTCCATTCTTAAATCTAGACTTATCCAATTTAAATACATTACGACGAATCCTGCCTTGTTGTCTTAATATGATGACCTTGCCTGCATTACCTTTGTTAAAGCCCTTGACCCATTTGAATACCTCTATTAGATCACCCCGCACTCTACGTCTTTCCAGAGAGTGTAAGTTAAGGTGCCTAAACCGGTCATTGCAAATGAAAGAGGACTGGCAGAAGAGAAGTCAAAAGGAGAAACTACAGAAGGTGAGATAAAGACAGAAGGGTAGAGGAAGAAGGGAAGAAGGAGGGACCTGAGGGAGGGAGGGTGAGGAAGAGGGGAGGAGAAAGAATATGATAGAGGAGGAAGGAAGAGAGGGCGAGAAGAGGGAAGGGAGAGAAACCAAAGAACAGAAGTGAAGCAAATAACGAAAGAGGAAATGATAATTAAAGAAAGATGGAAGAGTGTCAGAAAGGTAAAAGATGATAGGATGAAGAAATGTCGGAAAAAGAACGTAAAGAGTGTATATATTACTAAAGAATAAAGAATAATGTTGAAACAGGTGAGGAATACATGTGTTGTATGAAGAGGAGGGATAGTAAGAACGAATAAAAAGAGGAAGATACAAAAAGGTGAGAAATAGACGTGTGTGATATTGTGTGTGTGTGTTTAATTAAACACCTCTGCCTACGGGATTCGAGCCCTAGGCTATGAGGCATTAGATCGCCAGTCTAGTGCGCTACAGACTATAACATAACGTAAATTAAATGAAATGTCCACAGAGGAACGTTTCGGAACTAATATGGACAAATCGAAATCATGTGACGGCTTATGGGATGTGCTTTGTAGAAAAAAAAAAAAAAATTCTTATAAGATTCATAGGCAAGGTTCTAAGAGAGTTTCAGTCTCTCCCAGTCCAAAGATAGAAGGCACTAATTGAGTTTTGTAAAAGATATTTATTTCCACTTAAAAGGGGCGAGACGTGATACCCCAGACACACACACGCACACACACACACACACACACACACACACACACACACACACACACACATATATATATATATATATATATATATATATGTATATATATATATAATATAGGCTTACATGAAACAAATCGAAAAATGCATCTATTTCTTCTGGAACAAGCGAGAGCATCTGGATAAAGTAAAAAGTCAACTTCCAGACCAAGACCCATTCGAGGTAGTTAACAAGCTCCTTAACTACTAAAGGGGTTATCACACTGGGCTTCCGCGGTCTTCAGCAGCGCCGACAATTGGATGAAAATAACTTTGATAACAATGTTTTACTGTTCAAATCTCCAAATATCAAATTATCTTTCATGTAAATATATATATACCAAAGCTAAATGATAAAAAGATCGTCAACTTGTACGAATATTACATACTGTTGAAATCTTTGAGAAGTCTAGATTCCTGTAAGCGAGGCCATATTCTAATTACTCAAATGGAGGTTGGAGGTAGGATGTTGGAGGTAAAATAGCTCAGTGTGATAACCCCTAAGGGGGTCCCCTCGGAGTTGAGGGAAAATATCATCTGGCACAGAAAGGGTTATGACAACGCCTGCCAACAGGCTTCTACTGCCAACAAGCGACCACACACACAGTCATAAACACTACCACGTCCATAAACAGGCTTCCCACTAGAAATGCCACCATATCGGACCAGACCAGACCTACTCCGTTCTTATCCTGGAATACCACCCTGATGGCGAGAAGGTCGAGGTTTGAGAATTCCGAGGGTGAGCAGAGAATCCTTATAACCCTCTCTCACCCTTGACTCTCTCAGCCCTCAACCACCCACCCACCCGTGCCCAAGGGTGAGCAGAGAATTCTATACCCCCCTCTCACCCTTGACTCTCCGCCCTCCCCCACCCACTCACTCACCCAAGGGTGAGCAGAGAATCCTATACCCCCCTCTCACCCTTGACTCTCCGCCCTCCCCCACCCACTCACTCACCCAAGGGTGAGCAGAGAATCCTATACCCCCCTCTCACCCTTGACTCTCCGCCCTCCCTCCCACACCCACCCACCCACCCAAGGGTGAGCAGAGAATCCTTATATCCCTCTCACCCTTCACTCTTTCCGCCCTCCACCACCCACCCTCCCACCACCCAAGGGTGAGCAGAAAATCCTATATCCTCATCTCACCCTTGACTCTCTCTGCCCTCCACCACCCGTGCCCAAGGGTGAGCAGAGAATCCTTATACCCCTCTCACCCTTGACTCTCTCCGCCCTCCCCCAACCACCCACCACCCATTCACCCAAGGGTGAGCAGAAAATCCTATACCCCTCTCACCCTTGACTCTCTTTCCACCCTCCCCACCCACCCACCCACCCAAGGGTGAGCAGTGAATCCTGTAACCCTCTCACCCTTGACTCTCTCAGCCCTCAAAGGGTGAGCAGAGAATCCTATACCCCTCTCACCCTTGACTCTCTCCACCCTCCACCCTCCCCCCCACCCACCCACCCGTGCCCAAGCCGGGTGACCAGCTTCTGACCCTTCTAATTACACAATTTACTTTGCCTCATTATCAACAACTTTCCCATACAATGTGTTCCACTACTTTCGTTACTTCCCACAGCATTTCGTTCACTCCCAGGGACTAGGGGATAACACAGGATGAAGGGGCTTTGGAGGGGACGAAGAATTCTGGAACCACTGGGGAGAGATGGAAGTCCTGTGTTGTTTCCCAGCGTGTGTACGTGCGTGTATGCGTGTGTGTGTACGTGCGCGCGTGTGTGCGTGCGTGCGTGCGTTGTCCTCGGATACACGGCGGACATGAGTGAAAAGGTGACTTGTTTTATTTCTTTTTTGTTAATATTTTATTTTTCTTCGGATTTACTCGTTCATTCATTCGTTTTATTTATGTGTATTTTACAAACATTGATTAACGACAGATGATTACACTAAGCTCAGCGGAATTTTAAGCCGTTGACAGGTTAATGTACTTCCCGTGTATGTATGTACAGCAATCTTAATCCTATCCTTCGGTGAAAAAAAGAAAAGAAAAAAAATGGTGTGTGTGATTCACTACTGTGTCTTGGATCACGTGCTGGACTAGTGATCGACATGTATTACCCCCCGAACGAGAGCTCAGGGCTCATATATGGCCTGTTCTATGGATAATGTTGTGACCTTGCTCTCTCTCTCTCTCTCTCTCTCTCTCTCTCTCTCTCTCTCTCTCTCTCTCTCACACACACACACACACAAGCACATATACACGCACACAATTCCTTGCCCACCAGAGTTTGTGGATCGGCTCGCAGTACAGTGATGCTGACATTTACACCCCTGGAGGATACTCGAACTCGGATCGCTGAAATAGCAGTCGAGCACGGTACCTCTGCACCGTCGAGAGAATGTGTATGTGTGTGTGCGTGCGTGCGTGTGTGTGTGTGTGATTCCCTATTTCCCTCCCGCAAGAGAGCTCAGAGTTCATATATGACCGATCTATGGGTCATGTTGTGACCTTACACGCACACACACACCCAACTTCCCACCCATGAGAAATGGAGTAACGACTCGCAGCGCAGTAATACTGAAATTATTTCAGCCCTGGGCGGGATTCAAGCCCGGACCGCCGTAGCGGCGGCCGGGAACTCTAACCACTGTGTGTGTGTGTGTGTGTGTGTGTGTGTGTGTGTGTGTGTGTGTGTGTGTGTGTGTGTGTGTGTGTGTGTATTTTAACTAGTCTTTGCTTATGAGTTTCTGGAAAAAAAATTATACATTAGCAGGTGGACGGTGACCCAAAGAAATCCATCAATTAGATCTCTTTAATCAAAGATTTTGCTTGAATATTCCATTAATCCAATATTTCTCAACACGTTTTCTCATGCACCCCTCTATTTATGGAATTCTGTCCTTCAGCTAACTGGAAACCACTTCATCACTAAATTTAATGGTCGTGCATCCAATAACTAAGACTAGTTTCAAGAACATAAGAATGAAGGAGACTGCAAGAGACCATGAGGCCTAAACTAGGCAGTTCCATGTCCATCACCACCTATCATCTCCATCCATAAAGTTGTCTAACCGTTTCTTAAAACAACTAATAGTTTCAGCCCTCACTACACGGTTAATAAGCCTATTCCATTCGTTGACATAACAATAATAAATAATGATAATAATAATAATAATAATAATAATAATAATGATAATAATAATAATTTTATTTGGCAATGAATCAATATACATGAAGTGCAGATAATGAAAAAGAATATATAATTCGAAATAACAATTACAATTACCGAGGATAACACCAAAAAGCATGTAAGCTTATTTCCATTGCGGTCCTCCCCACCCTATTAGTAAACCAATACTTGCCTATTTCCTTCTTAAGTCTAAATTTGTCCAGTTTAAATCCATTACTGATAGTCCTACCCTGTTGTCTTAATATGTTTTCTGTTTGTGGACCCCCTTTTGAAACTCTATGGTTCCCGAAAGGGGTCACGGTCCCCAGGATAAGAACAACTGTTTTAATTAGATCTCATGGAGTCCCATCGTAAATGTCATCTCAAGCTTATACATAATGACTTTGGGAGGATGTCTGGCTAGTCTGTGGACAAACAAGAGAGGATCCAGAACCTGCTAGAGTGACTAGGACCTAACGAAACTAGAAAGTCTAGGAGCAACACGGAGAGGTGGTATAGTAAAAAAGAAAAAAAAAAAAAAAAAAAAAAATCTTACTTCATGACACGCGTGTAAGTAATGACGAAGAACTTGTATTCCCTGGTGTACATCTAGAATATCAATGCAAATTTTGCTCAAGGCAAGGAGCGCGCGCGCGCGCACGTGTGTGTGCATATGTGTGTTTGTGCGTGTATGTGTGTGCGTGCGATCGCGCGTATGTGTATACGTGTTTGTGTGCATGTGTGTGTTCTTGCTCTGTTCTTTAGTGTTGGAATGAACAAGATGATGTTCAATAACACTTCAAGAACGAGATTCTCGATCTCGACTTCGATGAATTCACAGTCCTTCTTGAGGAACCCTTTCAGTCCGGTTCCTCCTGTCCTCAGCTGAATAAAATCACCCAGTGCTCTCCAGGGACACGTACACGGTACTGGAAGAGTTACACCCTTCTTCGATTCTTCCTATACCCCGTGGGAGGCACTTTCCTTCCCTGGTGCCAAGAACCTTCGTGGCACCACCCCGGTGGTTCTCCAACTACTGAGGAGGAGGAGGAGGAGGAGGAGGAGGAGGAGGAGGAGAAGGAGAAAATGAAGGAGAAGAGGCAGGATAAGAAGAAGGAGAAGAAGCAGGAGAAGAAGAAGGAGAAGGAAGAAGGAGGAGAAGAAGGAGGAGGAGGAGGAGAAGAAGACGAAGAAGAAGAAAGAGGAAGAAGAAGAAGAAGAAGAAAATATCATCTCAACTGGATCATGCCGTAGCGTCTTTGTTATTATTATTATTATCATTATTACTATTATCATCATTATTATCATCATAATTACTATTACTATTAGATTAGTAGCATTATAATTATCATATCATGGTACAAAGTTTGTCTTCTTTCTTGTGTTAATATTCATTCAAGTCAGGGCCGAACCCCAACTCTCCTGAAGATCCAACGGGCGTCCCTCGGGAGGAAGAGATGCGTCAACCGACGAAGACAACAACGACGAAGAACTTCTCCAGCGGGCGGTATGATGGAAGGCTTCATATCACAGGTGGACAGTATACCGCAGAGCTCAATTACCCTCAGAAGCCGTTTGGGCCACAACATCGTAAAAATTCCTCATTAAAACGAGGAGGAGTGCGGGACTCCAATTAGTGTTGGAGTCCAATGATGACGTCATTTTGAGTCTCTGGGGCTAGATGGAGGTCCATTATAAAGACAACTTCCCCCCTCCTTCCTTATGCCCTCCCACCTCACCCCGTTCTCCCTCCCTCTGCCCCCGTCCTTACTCTCTCTCCCCTACTCTCCCTCCTTCTCCCCACATTCTCCTTCCCCCCTCCCCCTACTCTCCCTCTTTCCTCCCATTTTTCCTCCTCCTGTCCTCTCTCCCTCTACCTTTATCCCCCCACCTCTCTCTCTCACCCTTTCACCCATCCTCTGTGACGATGTAATACACGAAAGCGCTCTGCTTTGGTTGTTTCTCTTTATAGTGGTTAACCTTGCATATATATATATATATATATATATATATATATATATATATATATATATATATATAATATATATGTGTGTGTGTGTGTGTGTGTATGTGTGTGTGTGTGTGTGTGTGTGTGTGTGTGTGTGTGTGTGTGTGTGTGTGTGTGTGTGTGTGTGTGTGAATATATATTACCTTAAACCCACCCCTACCTCAGGGGTCACACGAACTTGAATAAATCGCCTGTGGCAGGTAAAACACGAGAAAAAAAAAATACCGGGTACGAAAGGGGTTACACAATTTGAGGTGAACATAGAATCGATTCAAAAGTCTTGAGACACGTTAAGGTTTTCTTATGAAAAAATAACTTCCATTACTATGAATGCGATAAAATATTATGCACAGTTTTGTCTCAAAATAAGTTATATTTCTTCTATATGAAATAATTTATCAAACATTTGAAAAAAAAAATATGTTCACATAATGGAAAGCACCGTAGAGAGTTCAGAAGCTTTCAGACGAGTAGACACTTGCGTTCACCTCTAAGTACTACAAATGCCATCGTCTTCGGGAACAGGGTAGAGGTGCTCTACAAAGGACTAGCGAAAAAGAAAAGGAAAATTAGTGGAGGCAGTCTACATCTCTTCCCCACCCCTGCATCAACCATAGGGATGGGCTCATGAATTTAGCAGGAGCAGCATGCAGCTTGATCATGAAGGAGGTCAGGAGGACAGGGAGAGACAGAGAGGTAGACAAAGGAGGAACGCGACATGGTTGAAGTCACAGGAGAAATGTCGAGAACGAATGAGGGTAGGAAGGTGGATGGAGGGCGACATGGCTATAATGAATTATAATTTGTGGATTTTCTGTAATTGTATGCACTCTGAAGATGTCTTGGTATGGACGAAACGTCAGTGAATAAAAACTCTAACTGCTCTCTATGTTTACCTCACTACCTTTCCACACATACACACACACACACGCGTGTATATATATATATATATATATATATATATATATATATATATATATATATATACATATATATAAATGTATATATGTCATTATGCCATAACCGTTGTCCTTGGACAAACACCGGCAACTGTCATATGAATTTCCCTAATTGCACACATTGTGACTGCCCTACAAAAGTCTTTAAACCCAAGTCCTTCTTAAGCGGTTACGTTAGTCACGCATACACAAGCGTATATCCTTGAGCGGATGCAAGACTTAGAGAAACAAGGCGAGACCAATCGGTCAAGTGAAGAGGAGGAGGAGGAGGAGGAGGAGGACGAAGATGAGGACGAGGTCCAGGGCAAGTGGTGGACACGGAAGGACGACAACAAAGAGAACCAATTGGGCAGTTGTGTCCTGCCGGAAGCGATGAGGAGGTCGAAGGAGGTGGTCCCAACAGACTCTCAGACATTCAAAATTTCGAGAAGAATGAAGTGTCTCGTTCCGAGTTCTTCGCGCGCCCAGTGACGGGTTCTCAAACTCGCGGCAGGACGTGACACACTTATACAGGACACAAAGAGAACAAGACCTGGGGGGACAATTGCTCTTAGGAAGTTAAGGAAGAGGTGATATATGCCTGTGACATATAGCCCTGGACGCTGTGACGTCATCGTGACGAAAGGGGTAACCAACGTGCCTACAGGGCAGCATAATAGTTTATGAGGGAGGGGAGAGAGGTGGAGGAGGAAGTTTGGGGGAGTAAGATTAAGATGAAGATGAGGAGAAGAAGGAAGAGGAGTATACTGACTATACTCGGTTAACTTAACCTGGTAGAGATGTTCTTCCCTTTAGAGCTGTCGATACTGAGGGTATGCCACAAAGATGAATAGAATAGACTAGCGACAGGCAGGATAAGAGAAAGCCCTAATCAGTATGGTCGAGCTGACTACACTGACAAACTTCATTCACAACCACAACTATACCAACATACCAAAAACTTCACATGCCCTTCATACCATACATACCACCTTACCAAGCGAGGTTATGCCACCGTGATGAGGTACAGAGGCTGTATCATCCCCCCAAGGGATAGGCCGATCTTGCAGTGGGCCATTAAGGTTGAACTACAATTCTCTCCATCCCTCCATATGCAGAAAGCTCATCGTGATAGCCTTCAATCGTGAGAAACCCCGGAGGTAGATATTCTACCCTGTGGATATCTACGTAATAGAGAGTTTAATCTACTTGATCTCTTCAAGTGGGTCTTTATCGCATTTGCCTAGTTGTGGGTTCGAATCTCGCCCTTCTCTTCGATTCCCAGCAGTGACTGAAGTTACCTGCCCCAACAGTCCCCAAAAGTGCATAATAGGGCAAAGGTGACGGCTTCGGCCGTAGTTACTCAGCGCCCCCTGGCGTAGGCTCTTCACCTTATTCGGTACTCCCTTCCCTAAACCCCCTAACCCTAACGACAGGACTCGAGTCGGGGGCTGCGCGGATAGAACCCTCGATTTTTTTTTTTTTTTTTTTTTTTTTTTAAATAATAAAATCCTCCTCCATGTGAAATGCTGGAGGTTCGAGCGTTGATAAACCGTACAGACGAACCGCCAGGTTAGGCTTGGTTTGGTCTGGGTTGGGAAGGTTAGTTTAGGTTTGGTTTGGTTCGGTTTTGTTAATCTTACTTGTTTCAAGTTAGGTTAGACCACGTTAGGCAAGGTTTGGTTTGGCTTGGTTAGGATCGGTTAGGTTAAACAAGGTTAGATAAGGTTTGGTTCGGTTTGGTTAGGATAGTTTCGATTAGGTTAAGCTAGGTTGGGTTATATTTTTAGTTTAGATTAAGCTAGGTTTGGTTAAGATTGGGTTAGATGTTAGATTTGTTTGATTGATGTTGGTTTATGCTAGGTTAGGTTAGGCTAGGTTAGGTTAAAATAAGTTAAGATAGGTTAGGATAGGTTAAGCTAGGTTAGGATATGTTCGGCTAGGCTTAGCTGGGGTAGATTAAGCTAAGTTAGGATAAGCTAAGCATAGCATGGCTAGGTTAGGTTAATTAGGTTAATTTTTTCTTGGCCCCTTCCCAAAACCCCAGTATATTATGTAAGGAGGTGGGGACCTGGCTGTACATCATAGCAAATGGAACTGAAAACCATTTGATTCACATTACTATCAATAAATGAAAAACAAAAACAAAAAACAAAAAAACATTCTATTCCAGTATCACGCAAACACACTTTTCAGTTTTTTTTACTTGAAAGATTTATTTTTTCTATGAAATATTTACATTAGGTTCAGTTATGTTAGATTAGATTAGGTTAGGTGAAATTATGCAAGGTTTGAGATATTGGACAACGTAAATCTCTTGTTATATATATCAGTGCTTGCGTGATTCTGGAATTTCACAAAAAATAAATTTATCTTACCTTCTTGCTGACGTCTTGTACCAAAGTAATATGAAGGGAAACAGGTATGTACACATCCTACACAATCTAGTTGAACTTCCAAATCTAATATCATGCAAACACATTTATCACTTCTTTATTTTTTGCTTTTAAAATGTCCATTTCTTCTATGGAATGGTTACCTTAGGCTAAGTAAGGTTAGGTTAGATTAAGTTATATTAGGTTAGGAGCTGCTGGACAACGTAGGTTCCATATCATATATCCGTATTTGAATCATTGTGGAATTTAAACTGTATATCGGTAAGACACTATTAAGAAAATATTATCTTTCATAGATTTATGTGTGGTATACAATGTATATAGTTTCCGTTACATTCAAGTGTGTTACGAGTCACAAGACTTGGCATGATTAATTCACACGAATATTTCATAAGATAGATTGAATCACATATCATGAACTTTTTTCTTCAAATCACTATTCATCATTTGTTCTTTGCACCGAATATCAAAGCATGACATCACTTATATGTGTCATTATTTGCGAAAACACATAAAATCAACTCGATCACTCTCACTTGTTTGACAACGAAACTTTACAATGCGTAAGCAACTACTAATTCACAGCGACCCAAACACTGACCAATAAAAACAAAGCTTTTGAAGTTGGGAGAAATTTTCTGCATTCTAACTGGCTAAGAGGGATGTTGTCATTCTGCACTTGAAATGGCTAGTCGATGGCGGCTTCGGCCCTTCTAATTGAACATGAATTTTTAATGGGGCCTATATACGGGTTCCCATAATAAGAATAGGGGCCTTGGTAACAAAGGGGTTAGGGAAAGGGACGAATCGTAACATAATAAAGGAGATCAGAGTGTTATTGCGAAACGTGAAGACTGATAAAGGAAGATCAAATATCTCAGATAGATAGGGGAGTTCTACAACACTGCATGTGTAGACACGTATGTCACACGCGCGGACACACACGCACATACACATGCACACGCACACACACACACACACACACACACATATATATATATATACACACACACGCATATATATATATATATATATATATATATATATATATATATATATATATATATATATATATATATATATATATATATATGTGTGAGTTTGTGTGTTGTGTGTTGTGTGTGTGTGTGTGTGTGTGTGTGTGTGTGTGTGTGTGTGTGTGTGTGTGTGTGTGTGTGTGTGTGTGTGTGTGTGTGTGTGTGTGTGTGTGTGTGTGTAAACTCTGACAGTTTTGCTTCCTTTAATGCTCATAAACGTTTATTATAAAATCTCATGTGTTGACCTCACCTGTGTTTGGCAAACAACCCCTTCATTAGGACATCAATACACACATTCTCACACTGCTCCAGTTCTCCTTCCTCTCAAAGCCTCCTTCCTCACTTCCGTGTGTCCTCGACCATTGCGGCCGTTGAGGTCAGGCGAACGAAGTGTCTGACAATACTTCGAAGAGTTCTTCGATGGACCTCGAAAGAGTTGCACGGGGGGAGGGGGAGGCGTTCTAGGGGGGTCCTTTCGTCACAGGGGATCAGACCGGAGGGCCACCGTGACGGACCACCTCCCTCGGGGGTCCCTGAGGGAGAGGTCGCGTCAAAAGGAACGGTTTATGGGATCGGAGGGCCGCTCTTCGAGACCTCTTAAGAGTTTCTTCAAGAACAATAGTTTACTTGTCCGCATTCACATCCGAAGGTGTTTGGGGATCTTTAGCATGGTGACAGACTCTGTGGATTTTGTTCTGGTGAAGGGAAGGAGGCTGAAGTGATACGTTCTGGGCTGAAGAGGTCTCCGATCGATCGAAACTCCCTAGTGTATGCCTTAGGGTCTTTTTCAGTTCTTATGTCGCCATTTATCTATGTTTACTTATTTATAGCTATTTTTATCTATTTATTAATTAATTTATTCATTAATGTGTCGATTTGTTTATTTATACTATTTATTAACTTATCAAGTTGTTTATTAATTCATCTATATATTTATTTATCAATTTCATTATTTGGACGCTCGCTGACCGAGCTAGTTGCGGCTGAGGTTGAGGTAATGGCAGTTCGAACTCTGCCGCCAGCGAGCTGGACCAAGGGCATGGTTCGTTAAATTCCACGCTACAAAGTCCTCTGTAAGGGGCACCGTCCTGGCTTACCGGTAGGGGTAGTTCGCGACGTTAAGCCTATTCATCATTTATTCATTTTTCATACAACTCTTCAATAGATCTTCATGCATCATCATCCTAACTCATTGTAACACATTGAATCTACAGCCTCGCTTCTTGTTTGTTCTTCGTCACCCGTCCTCCAAGGACACAGAGCGTCCATACTCGAAGGACCCAGCTCCTGAGGCGCCGACCCTGAAGAGTCCCAGTACAGGACCTCATTGCGCTTCCGGTAAGGTGCCCAGACCCTCCCATACCCGGAACTTTCCCTTTGTTTACCATCGTCTCCACGGCTTCTACCCGGAACTGCCCTTTGTCTCCGGGTCCTGTCGAAGGCGACATGACTTCTGCTTTGTTCTTTTCTCGCTGACCCTTCCGCTCTGTCCTTCTCTTCCCCCCTCCCCCTCCCCTTCCCCCTCCTCCCCACTACGCTTCCTTCTCTTCCTTCTCTCGTCACCCTTATTACCACCTGGCAGCAACCATATATATATATATATATACATATATATATATATATATATATATATATATATATATATATATGTGTGTATGTATGTGTGTGTATACATATATATATACATACATATATATATTATATATATATATATATATACATATATATATACATGTGTGTGTGTGTATGTGTATATATGTACATGTGATAATACTGATAATAATAAGGATAATAATTATATTAACACTAATAATAATAGTAACAGCATGTTGATGAAGAGAAACTTTTTACTTTATTACAAAATTGACAATTATAATCATCTTCTGCCAGGACAGAGCGATTTTTCCCAAGAATCCTCACATTATGTAGAAACGTGAAATGTGTAACAGCAGGTTATGGCCACATTAAATTCTTGTCATGGCACCCTTGGGGGTCCCCATGGCCCCCAGGTTAAGTTCCACTGCTTTAAACATAAAACCCCTAAACCCTATCAGCTTTGCCTGATCCCTTATGCAGGCAACACACACCAACAAGCCTTTCTATCCTATCACCCTTCTACTACATGCACACACTAGGCTTACGTCTGAGCTTCCATTGTATCTATTCAGGCATGATCCAGTAAGTCTAGGTGAAGGTGGACCGTGTCTCAAGTGCGGGGCTGCAGACAGCAACCCTCAACGTGAAAGCTCTCCCCACGTACAAGCTGAAAGTCTCTGAGAGCCCAGTCACACCAAGCTTACGACCTGTTTCCGACCACCGGCGACCACCTAGTTGCATGTATTCTTTGGAAGTCGCTGGTAGTCGGTAATAAGATAGATGAATAGATTGATAGATAGATATATTACAACACACACTGTACATATATTTTCATCTTATCAACCACGTTAACTTTTTTCCATTTCAATTCCTTGCATAGGTTTTGTATCGCCGACCGATCGCTCGATTTTCGGTCGTAGGTGGTCGGAAACTGGTCGTAAGCTTGGTCTGACTGGGGCTTAATACACACAACACAGACCACAGTTTCCCCTTGGTTCCCTACGAGAGAGCCTGAGGACCGCTGCCAGCTTCCACGGGGCTGCGGATTCCCGCGGTGATAGTTCATGGTGTGCATGTTTTGTTTTGGTCCTTTTTTCCTTTTGGGAAAGGGAATTTGGGTGATAGTGCTAAACTACCTTGGCAGGTCCATCGACAGAAGGTAGTAGTAGGAGGAGGAGGAGGACGAGGAGAAGGAAGAGGAGAAGGAGGAGGAAGAGGAGGAGGAGGAGGAGGAGGAGGAGGAAGACGAGGAGAAGGAGAGGAAGGAGGCGGAGAAGGAGAGGAAGGAAACGGAGAAGGAGGAAGAAGAGGAGAGGAAGGACGTGAAGAAGGAGGAGGAAGAGAAAGAGGAGGGGAGAAAGGAGGCGGAGAAGGAGAAAGAGTAGGAGGAGGAGGACAGAAAGAAGGAGGAGGAGGAGGAGGAGGAGGAGGAGGAGGAGGAGGAGGACTTCAAGAGTTCTTCCTTTGATCTGAATAAAATCACCTGGAAGTTAGCTCCTCGACTGTAATACTTATATGCATTTATTCTGGTTGTCGCCAGGCAATATAATTCAGATAACTCGACGCCTTTCCCGTAATCATAGAAATTCTTAATCCAATCTCCCATGTGTATCCTGGTTGCCGCCAGGCGATTTTATTCAACTAAAGAGAAACGTCTCAAGAAAGACATTAGGATAATGGGCCACGTGGAAACCCAGTGGATACCGTCTCGAACTCATGAGTTCGATTCCCGGGACCTACTGCGTGGTTCCTGCGTCGGTTCCCAACAGCCCTGGCCAGTCGGAAAAGCGACTCAAACATTTGTCAAAAAAAAAAAAAAAGCGGTTTGCCGCAACTGACAGGGCTTGTCCTACCAGAGGTTTCTCACTTCCCACTTAGTGGGAGTGGCACAGTGAGTTTTTCACATTAAGACAGTGAAAAAAGAGAGATGAAAAAGATAAGGAAAAAGGAAATTAGATAAAGGAGAAAAGGAAGCAAGTTAATACGAAAAAGGAAATTTAGAAGTAATATTATATATATATATATATATATATATATATATATATATATATATGTATATATATATATATATATATATATATATATATATATATATATATATAACAAATACTGAAAAATAATAAAAAATAAAGATATCCCGAAAGCCAGAAATAACGAGAATTGTTTTCATTACCAATTAGCTTGCTGTCATTTTCAACAGAATATGCTTGAAAGAGTATCTCCTGCCACTATTCACGAATATATACGTCCATATATATACATATATATATATATACATATATATATATATATATATATATATATATATATATATATATATACACTACACAAAAAAAGCTTACTGTTTTTTGTTTTGTTTTCTGAATGCTTGTAGCAAAATCTTTTCAGTGTCATAGTTTTATAATATTATAATCTTGTAGGATGTATAGTCAGTAGTAATGCTGCTATACCCAATAAACCGAATATTCTTATTCTTATCATTATATATATATATATATATATATATATATATATATATATATATGTGTGTGTGTGTGTGTGTGTGTGTATATATATATATATATATATATATATATATATATATATATATTTACACGATACATACGTGGAAGGAAGTCGTTCGTTTGCTACCTGTCCCCGAGTTCTCCAGGTCCCACCAGTTAACCCTCATCTTCATCTCCGATGCCTCCGGTAATAAGGACCGGGACCCCACGAATTTATGGTCCGGCAGCGCGCGGTGGGTCTTCCGGAGCCTGCCCTCGCAGGTGCCTCTTCCTCCTCCTCCTCCTCTTCCTCCTCCTCCGGGAGGCGTGAGAACGTCCCTTGCACCCGAAGGCGCTCCTGACCGCGACCGTGCTCATGAGGTATGGTTGGGTGTTCTCGCTGTGGTTAGTGTCTCATCAGTCGGGGCTTTCAGGAGTACCTGGGCCGCGGCCTCACGGGCCCGGTCCACGGCCAGCGGGCGGCCGAAACGCCTTACACTGAACGTGAGAGTTTTTTCTTTTCAACTTTACGTTCTTTTTAACCTTTTGGAGACGGTCACCTGGAAGACAAAGAAGGTCGTCTTTGTTTTGTATGGTTCTTGTGGTTTCTTCGTCTACGGCCTAAAAAAAAAAGTGGGGGGATGGGGGCGTTCCATGGCGTGGCAGCATGATACATTTTATTCTGTTTGACTTTAGCCGATTCTATACAACTAATAAGAACCCATGAGTGCAGATGGGATGCCTTTCGCGCCCACTGTTATCAAATGCAACGTTTCAAAGGATGTGCTTTGATAACAATAATCTTATTCAGCACAGGAAAAAGTTTGGTGCGAATATGATATATACCGTATGTACACACACACACACACACACACACACACACACACACACACACACACACACACACACACACACACACACACACACACACACACACACACTCACACACACACACACGAATTTAATCGTTTGACAATGCCCATTTCGTAATCCGTGACCCAAATCACTCTGATATGAGCTCTCTCTCCCTCTCTCTCTTTGCACACACACACACGTACAGACACACACAAACACATACAGACATACTTAATACATATATACATATGTACATGTATACATGATATACAATTCACATACATAATATGTGCATAACAAACATACCTACATAAATACATATATGATATAATGAGAATAGGTAGAATTATATACAAAAGCGTACTGATTGTTAATCAACTTCTTCCCCGTACTTTCTAATTTCCTAAGTAAAAAGAAGTATGCTATGTGCAAAGACAAGCTCTCCGAAGTTATCCATATACTTTGTTCAACGTTTCGTCTTTAGAGAAACATCGTCAGACCTAATATATCAGGAACTATGGGAAACAATAAATAGAAAATATTCAAAATAAAAATAGACAATAAGATAACTATGTGCAAAGAATAGTACTTAGGGTAATAAAGTAATGGAAAAAAATACAATCACAACTGTTTATATAAGCCTACATTTCTAACCACGCCAGTGGTTTTCAATCCTGGAGCCATAATGTATCCTAGTAATGTAAATTAAGCATATTACAAAAATCTATCAGGTATAAGGTAATCATGATTGTCAACTTTGTAATAAAGCAAAGGGTTTCTCTTCATCAATATTTTATCTATTTATCTATTTTATTTATTTATTTGTTTTTATTTTTTATTTATTTTATGTCGGGGTGGAATTTGGGAAGAAAATGAAGGGGAATGTATTAAAAGAGAGAGAGAGAGAGAGAGAGAGAGAGAGAGAGAGAGAGAGAGAGAGAGAGAGAGAGAGAGAGAGAGAGAGAGAAAGAGAGAGCTACAGAACCAGCCCTAGTAATCCGTTCTTCGGTTGTATGTGGCGATCTGACATCATCGATGTTGGTGGGAGAACTTTCTGGAGGGTGAGGTGGAGGGAGGGGAGGAGGAAGATGGAAGGCCCATTCCTACTGTGCGTAGCGAAATACTGATTAACGCTATGCTGGAGGTGATGTTCCAGTGGATGGTAATGGCGAAAGTTTTCTATAATGTATTTGGCTTCGAGAAGCTGTTACCTCTTTGGGTCCCCCCGGTTCCTGGCAATTGTTTTATTGTATCTAACTAAACTTCCCTTTGTTAATTCCAATGTTATGGTGGCGACTAAAGATGTGATTAATTACTCCGTTTTTGTATGTGCACCGAGGGACGCCTACTGGGGCTGTATCCAGTGTGACCAAAGGAGGTTTTGTTACGGGACGCGTAGTCTTCGAAAATGCTGCAGTAAATTGTTATTCATAATCAAAGAACAATTGCATGGACGCTGAGTAAAGAGTGGATGAATAGAACACAGTTTCTGCCCAAGAACTACCAGATAAATCAAACTCTTACATTGATACCAAGTGAAAAATCTTCTCTGGGGACAAGCACATCCACATCCTGAGTTTCACTGGTCTAAGATATAGATAGATCTGCTTGTTCACTTTCTATGACAGTGGCGTTGGAAATGAAGAAAGGTATATACATTTTGTCGAGGTGACAGTACGCGATTTTTTTTACAGGGTAGATATTATTGTCAAAGTTAATTGTTCAGTTTTTATTAATTTATCTCTTTACTGATCAAGCTATCATAATGGGGACTAATTAAAAATGTTCTGGGCACAAGAGCACTCACACATCGAGTTTCAGATGGCTACCTTTAAAACTTCTATCGGAAAAGCATTCCTTATATATGTATATATATATATATATATATATATATATATATATATGTATATATATATATATATATATATATAATAACATACTGTATATGCATGTATGTGTGGGTTTATGTATATACATACATATACCTACATACATACATGCCTGTGTCTGTACGCATATATATCAATACTCACATATATAAGATATATATATAATAGCATATATACTTTATACACACACACACGCATACACACACACTATATATATATATATATATATATATTATATATATATATGTTATATATATATATATATATATATATATATATATATATATGTGTGTGTGTGTGTGTGTGTGTATGTGTGCGTGTGTAGCAAATAAACATATATATACATGTATATATATATATACATGTATATATATATATATATATATATATATATATATACTTATAAAATTCTAATAATCTGGTCTGTTATCTTGCTTGAAACCGTCTACTGAAGAAGATATGACGTCATGACTGAGGACCAGCCAATCAGAAGAGATATGACGTCACAACTGAGGACCAGCCAATCAGAAGAGCTCAAAAGAAGAGATATGACGTCACGACTGAGGACCAGCCAATCAGAAGAAGAAACATGACGTCACGACATCCGCTCTGTGGGTCCCAAGGAACCCCAGCACTGAGCGCGTGACGTCACAACTGCTAATTTTCCAGTTTGCCAATTTTTTAATTTCCAATTTTCCGATTACATATTTTTTTACCATTAGTATTTAAAAATCTCATATTCAGTATTTAAAAGTATAGCCAACTCCTGAATTAGCATCTACGAGGCATAATGAGTTCATTGAAGTATCACGAACCGTATAAATCATATGATGCGTAGTGTTCCAAGCAACGACGACATTACGTCACAATCTTCTGCATTTCACTTCTTATAACTAATCAAGTCACTGCCTTCGTCTACTGAATAGAGGTAAGAGCTCTAAATTATACTCAATTTGATATAGAAACTTATTTTCTGTGATTTATATTATACGGTGATAGTGACATAGTACAGTATATCTATCATAAAGTTTATATTTATAAACGTTGCTGCTAGCTCAACTCCCATGGGACTCCCTGAATGATAATGATAATGAGTGGGAGTGGGATTGGGAGTGGGATGACGAGACGTACAAAGAATGTTGTAAATATAAGAGCATTGTCTTAATAAAGATTTTATTGAACATTTTATTAACAACGTGTCATTTAAAATTTCATTTGACCCAACGGGTCACGGGTGGTCTAGTATGTATACAAATATATACATATATATATATATATATATATATATATATATATATATATACATATATATATATATATATATACATATATATATATATATATATGTATAAATATATATGTATATATATGTATATATATACATATATATATATATACACAGTGTATATATATACATACATATATGTATATATATATATATATATATATATACAGTGTATATATATACATACATATATGTATATATATATATATATATATATATATATATATATATATATATTTATATATATACATGTGTATACATGTACATGTGTACTGTACACAATGCATATCCACACCAACACACACCAATCCCAACGGCACTTGATCCGGCGTGGTCATGCGGGTACCAACATTACGTTGAGGTCTTCCGACTAAACGATTAACAAAGCCAAGTTCCCGCAGAACCCATTGTTGCCGCGACCAGAACTGCCCTCTTCCCCCCTCCGCCCCCTATTCCCTTAACCTGATCTGCTGTGACTTCATCTATTCGCCACCCTTTCGTTCCTGACGGTTAAGGGGGAAGATTCTTCAACCGTTTTCTTCGTCTTGGGGGCTCCCTTTAAAGACTGACACCCCTATTCCTTGCACTCACCCTCAGCCCCCCTCCCTCTCCCTCTCTCTCTCCAATGCAAACTGGTATAGTTTCATTGGGTCACAAATCACATACACACCAACACACACACATAAACACACGGACACACATACACACACACACGGCTCGACGGCGCAGTGGTAGTGTTCGCAACCGCAACTCCAACGGTCCGAGTTCGAATCCTGCCCTGGGCTGAAATAATTCCAGTATCGCTGTGCTGCAAGTCCTTACTTCACCTTTCGTAGGCGGGGAATTGTGTGTATGCGTGTGTGTGTGTAAGTTCATAGCATTACCCATATATTGGCTATATATGAGCTCTGAGCTGTCATCCGTGAGGGAAATAACTGTTGCTCACGAGTCCAATACGTGGTCCAAGGCCATAGTGAACCACACACACACACACACACACACACACACACACACACACACACACACACACACACACAAATTCAGACGATCACCAATTGGTGTCATGTTAAACGAAGACTTCATTCGGGAAAAACCATCCAATGTGATTCTTCAGCGACCTTGACCTCAGGTCAAGGTCATCCTCCAGAAGTGGGAGTGGTGGGTTGAAGCCACACGTACTCTACTCACCATCTTCCTATATTCTTATTTCTATTCTTTTACACTTTATATTCAAGGGTGATGCAGACAAGGTCACCATATTAAGATATCAGGGCAGGGCTCGTAGTAATGCATATAAATTGGACAAATGTAGCTTTAAGAGGGAAATAGGCAAGAACTGGTTTACCAATAGAGTGGTCAACGAATGGAATAGACTTAGTAAACAAATTATTGTTTTCAGAGAAGGTTAGATAACTTTATGAGTGGGGGTGATAGGTGGTAATAGACATGGATCTACCTAGTGTAGGCCTTATGGTCTCTTGCTGTCTTCAGGTATACAAAACCTTCTGGCCTTAGCCAAAACAATATGTATATAGATAATAATCATCTAGAATCATACGTAGTTTTGGTCTAAACTAAATAAAATAGTCAGTCGCTAACAAGAAAATAATATATAGAACATTTTCATAGCAACAGGATTTAACAGTGATTCAGCACTGGTATAAAAAAAAAACAAAAAAAAAAACATAATTATCTTAATGACCGTACCAATTTAACTGCCGGGCGTTAAATCACCTTGCCGTAATCTTCGCATTATACTGTTAATTTCAACAGCTCATGCATTTAACATTACAATAATTTGCTTACTATTACGTCCAGATTAGCATGTGCCAACCAATTTTATTTTCTTTTTCATTTTCTTATTTTTGTTTTTCTTTCTTTTTTCACGTGCGGAAAGGGAGGCGGGCCGAAGTACTTGCCAGAAGCGGCAACAAATTACCTTTGAACACCACATTTTCCTATACCTTTAGTCTTACCTACGTACTTACCTAACCCTTGCTTCCCTCCATTCGTCATTCACGCTTGCAGTGGTCACCACATCCCCCCCCCTTCCCTCCTTCCTTTATTTATTATTAACCTCATCTTTTTTCTTCAGCTTGACGAACTCGGTGAGTCTTCTTCCTCTCCTTCGCAGCGCCCCTTCAGGAGAAGCTTCCGACGAGGCCGCGAAGTCCATCGTGAAGTTCCTCCTACGTTCTTGGGCCACAAGTTCTTGAGCCACAAGGTCTTGGACCACACGTTCTTGGGCCACAAGTTCTTGGACCACACGTTCTTGGACCACACGTTCTTGGGCCACACGTTCTTGGACCACAAGTTCTTGGGCCACAAGTTCTTGGGCCACAAGGTCTTGGACCACACGTTCTTGGGCCACAAGTTCTTGGACCACACGTTCTTGGGCCACAAGTTCTTGGGCCACACGTTCTTGGGCCACAAGTTCTTGGGCCACACGTTCTTGGGCCACAAGTTCTTGGACCACACGTTCTTGGGCCACAAGTTCTTGGACCACACGTTCTTGGGCCACAAGTTCTTGGGCCACAAGGTCTTGGACCACAAGTTCTTGGGCCACAAGTTCTTGGGCCACACGTTCTTGGGCCACAAGGTCTTGGACCACACGTTCTTGGGCCACAAGTTCTTGGACCACACGTTCTTGGGCCACAAGTTCTTGGGCCACAAGGTCTTGGACCACACGTTCTTGGGCCACAAGTTCTTGGGCCACACGTTCTTGGGCCACAAGTTCTTGGGCCACACGTTCTTGGGCCACAAGTTCTTGGACCACACGTTCTTGGGCCACAAGTTCTTGGACCACACGTTCTTGGGCTACAAGGCCTTGGGCCACACGTTCTTGGGCCAGCTCTCTCGCACCCGGCACACAGTGGTTTCAGCTCGTCAGCTCGCGGACGTATCTTATCGAGAAAGATGAGTAAATTTGAGTAAGATCGAAGATTTATCTTAAGTATGGCTTATTATGTAATATATGTATGTATGTATGTGTGTGCATTTATATATGTATGTATGTATATGTGTATTTATATATGTATCCATGCATGTGTACGAGTATGTGTTATATATGTGTATGTATATATGTATGCATGCATGTGTACGAGTATGTGTGTATGTATATATGTATGTATGTATGTGTATGCATGTATATATGTATGCACGCATGTGTACGAGTATGTGTATGCATGTATGTACTATGTATGCATGTATGTATGTATTTATATGTGTATGTAGGTACATGTGTATGCACCGTATGTTTATATGTGTATGTAGGTTTATGTGTATGTATGCTTGTATGTATGTATGTATATATGCATGTTTCTATATGAGTATATATGTATGTTTATATCACAGCTAACACCACAGTCGGAAAAAAGAGAGCTAATAAGCGAGTCCATATATTTTATTGTGAATTATAAATGTATTACTGCATTTATTACCAGTATATACATATGTATATATATATATATATATATATATATATATATATATATATGTGTGTGTGTGTGTGTGTGTGTGTGTGTGTGTGTGTGTGTGTGTGTGTGTGTGTGTGTGTGTGTGTGTGTGTGTACATCAATGTATGTACATATCTAGGTAGGAAAGTAGGTAGGCAGTTTAGTAATTAGGAAAGTAGCTTGTTTTTGGTAAGTAGGTTGGTATGTAGTAAAATAGGTATACATTTATGTATTCATGTATGTATGTATGTATATGTGCATACATGTTCGTTTGTATATGTGCATGTGTATACGTTTCTATGTAGGCTTTGTATATCCTCATGAATATAAACATGTATACATACGTACACGTCCTTTTGTACGTTCGTATACGTACAAGCCCTTTTGTACAAATGTACACGCACGTCCTGACCAAAAGAAGGATGGGGGAAGTGACCACCAGCCTCTGTACTACTACTACTTGTCCCACCCTGGGGCCGGGGTTCTTGGCCACGGCTCGCCACGGGTCGAGAGGCCAAACCCTATCTAGGGCCGGACGAGATGTGGGATGGGCCCTACTGTACCCTATCTTTTTGTCAAGCCGATCAAGTATATACTGCGGCACTTGAAAGCAGGTGGGCCGCGGGCGCCGGCGAGGAGGCGTCCTTTGATGAAGATGATGCTCTTACCCAATACTGCCGGGAACCTCCGAGGCCTTGATGGGGTTGGAGGGGGAAGGGGGGGAGGGGGAAGGGGAGGGGGGTTGTCTTGATATATATGGGCCTATTGGACCTTCTTCTTGGCCTTCCCATTGCTTGTCACCCTTTATGTAACCAATAGAAACTTCTTCGCTCGATCGGACCTCGTGTTTACTTCTTTGTGTTCCTGCTGAAGAAAGATCCCTGCCATCTTATCTTGAGGTCCTCCTCGGCCAATGTGCTCCTCCTTGAGAGTCTCTTGGGAACCCCTCGATACGCAGAAGTAATTCTCCCATGCACTTCAGCGGTCCTCATCTCCCCTGATCTACCCCTCTCCCTTTCTTTCTTTTATTTTCGTTAGTTTTCTTGGCTCTCTTCTCGTTTGTCAGCTCTCTTCTCTTTTTTTATGTTTTTAGGTCTTTATATGAACTTTGTAACCTAGGTATCTTAATTCAACACTTGCCAACCGCCACTTGTGCGTACATTTGGGCTCAGGACATAAACCCACTTCGAGAATCGGTGGTGTTTTATGTCCTGGGGCAATTCTCGAAGTGGGTTTATGTCCTGGGCCCAAACGTCAGCACAAGTGGCGGTTGGCAAGTGTTGGATTAAGAGACCTAGGTGTACGTCTAATTCATTTCTACTTTCTCTTCTTTATTTATTTATCTATTTATTTATTATTTTCAATTTTTAGCTCTTTTCTGTGTTACATTTCTGTCTCCCTAATACCCTCCTCTCTTTCTCTTTTCCACTCGTTCTCTCTTACTCTATCTCTCCATCGTTCTCTCTGTCTTTTAGACTTTCTCCTTATACGGTATATCTCAAAATCTCTGTCTTTGTTTCTATATCTACCTTTGTTTCTTTCTGTTTCTTATTCTTTGTCTATGTGTCTGTATTTATTTCCATTTGCATTTCTTCCTCTCTCTCTCTCTCTCTCTCTCTTCCTCGCTCTGTTGGTTTATTGGTCTGTCTGTCCGTCTCTGTCTCTCTCTCGTTCTCTTCCTGCCTCTCTCCCGGCACTCTCTTTCTTTTTCTCTATCTCTCTCCCGGCACTCTCTTTCTTTTTCTCTATCTCTCTCCCTATTTCTCCTTCCCTATATTTCTCTCTTTCTCCCTCTGCCTCTCTTTTTCTGTCTCATCTCTTCCCTCTCTCTTCCTCTATCTCTCATTCTCCTTACTTCCCGCTCTCTCTCTCTCTCTCTCTCTCCCCGCATGGGATACTAAGAGCATAAAACTCGTGTGGTCAATATTTTAGCAACTTTAGTGACACCCCTATGGGCCAGAGTCACGCAGTGCCTTTTTCACGATTGAAGAATATTCTCTCCACACATAAATTATTGCTCATCAATTTCACCTTTTATTACCATCCCACTGTTATATTATTCTTCATAAATCACTCCTTTGCCATCTCCATCTACGACACCAACTCTTCGGAGCGATGTTGTGCACGTGGATAGAGGCGCTGGTCATTCATGACGAAATGCTCTTCTCACTCTCTTTCTCTCTCTGTTCCTGAAACTTTACCTCTTTATTTGCACCTTCTCTCTCTTCATTTCTCTATCTTTCTCTCTCGCTCTTGTTCCTTATCTGCTTCTCTCTTTCTTTGCCATCAAATCTCTCTCTTCTACTCTTTTCTTCTTCCTTTCTCGCTCTGTATGTTATGTATGCATGTATATATACGCATATGTATGCATGTATATATATACATATGTATGCGTGTATATACACTTGTATGTATGCATTGTATATATACACGTATGTATATAGGTATGTATATATGTATGTATATATACACACATGTATCGTATGCGTGTGTATACACAGGTATGTATGCATTGTATATATACACGTATGTATATAGGTATGTATATATGTATGTATGTATGTATGTATGTATGTATGTTTGTATGTATGTATGCATGTATATATGTATGTATGTATGTATGTATGTATGTATGTATGTATGTATTTATGTATGCATGCATATATGTATGTGCATATGTATGTATGTATTCATGTATGCATGCATATATGTATGTGCATATGTATGTATGCATGCATATATGTATGTATACATGCATGTATATGAATGTGGGATGTTTATATCACAGAACTATTTCATTCAACTGATTTGGGACAAAATGAGGCCTCGTGTGTGTGTGTGTGTGTGTGTGTGTGTGTGTGTGTGTGTGTGTGTGTGTGTGTGTGTGTGTGTGTGTGTGTGTATATGTGTGTGTGCGTGTACCATAGGTGTGTGCGAGATCACTTCCACTCTCTTAGACTCGAAAAAGCATATCACATTTTTTTTTAGAAACCCTGGCTTATCTTATCAACGCCGTAATATTATGTTTTTTGATATTTTAATTCTGGCTAAAGGCAGGCAATTTTAATCACATATATCACACAATCACACAAGCACATGGCATAACCGATATCTAAAAAAAAAAAAAGGAAAAAAAAACATGAGATAAAATAAAATAAAATAAAATAAATCGAAATTCCATTTCGCCTCAGGTTTGGCCCTGGGCTGAACAAGTGTCTGACGTAGACCATAAAAAAGACAATGAAGGGTGTTATCGGGTCGTGTGTTCGATTCCTATGTTTCAGTCTCAACTAAGCCCAGTTGAATCCTTATCATCCTCTCTTTCTCTCTCTATCCCTTTCTTTCTCTCTTTTTCTCTCTCTTAAAAAAAAAAAAAAAACACCTTCAAGTTAGCCTTGTGGATCTCAGAGGAGGAGGGCAGGGAGGAGGAGGGGAAGAGGAGGAGGAGAGGAGGAGGAGAGGAGGAGAAGGGGAAGGAGAAGGAGGAGGAGGAGGAGAGAGAGGAGTGGTAGCGTAAGAAGATTATACTTTTCTATCCTTTCTTCACGTTAGGGCGTGTCTTCTATTCTCCATTGAAAAAAAAAAAAAAATACACCCAGCAATACGAAAATGTATTTATTTTTCTCTTCCTCTTCTTCATTTTCTTATCTCTATATTATAATATTCTTCTTCTCTTTTTACTCTTTTTTTTCTCATCCTCGGTCAAGAATATCTCTAATTTGTAACTTCAAAGTTCTCTTTTTCTTTAATTATTTAAATTAATTTATTTCTTCTTTCTCACCTTCTCCTCTCCTCCCTTGTTCCTTTCTCCTGCCCACGAGGTGGCAGAAGCCCCCATCACAGCCCCCACAGCCCCCCAACGCCACCACAAGATACCGCCTCTGACCAAATGAACGTGGGAACGTTTACCCTGCTCACGCGCTCATGCACGCACACACGCACGCACGCACACTGGCATGCACTCTCTCACACGTGCACACAAAAAATCTCCTCTTGCAAACAAAGCCTTGCTCACTCATGCATTGATATGTTTGTTACATGGACATAGGGCATGTACACATGTTCGTACACAAAAGCACAGTCTTGGAAGCACACACACACACACACACACACACACACACACACACACACACACACACACACACACACACACACACACACACACACACACACACGATACACGACTCTACGGCGGTCCGGGTTCGAATCCCGCCCAGGGATGAAAGAATTTCTGTATCGCTGCGCTGCAAGTCATTACACCAACTCTCGTGGGCGGGGAGTTTGGTGTATGTGCGTGTAAGGTCATAGCATTACCTATAGATCGATCATATATAATCTCTGAGCTCTCTTCCGGGAGGGAAATAGCTGTCGACCACGAGCCCAACACGTGATCCAAGACCATGGTGAATCACACACACACATGCACGTACTCATTATTCTCTTCACGTGTCTGTACCATCTCATCATGTTTCTGGTCACCTATTTTTCTCCTCCTCTTCTCCATTATATTCTATATTTTATTTTTTTCACTTTTTCTTTATGTCTCCATTTGGCTTCTCATCCAGTTCCCTTACTCCACATACTCCTCAAGTAGACTTTCCAACGCCTTTAACTTTATATTCTTTAACTAAATATTTATTTCTCTTTTCATAATGCGAGTTCTGTCGACCGTAACTCACTCTTATGCAAGAGCAGTGGCTCCACTATACTCTCCACCATCCTCTCTTTTGATCTGATTGAGACCCTACCAACTGCACACACACACACATATCTATACTAGTACAGGTTCGAGTCCTTGGCTGTACCACGTTTCAATTTCTGCATGTTGGCCTCCTCGAGTCTCTCGATGTTGATGGCTTAAAGTTAAAGTGTATTGTGGTTGATAAATATATATATATATATACATATATATATATATATATTACATATATATATACTATATATATATACATATATTATATATATATACATACATACATATATATATATATATATACATACATATATATATATATATATATATACATAGATGCTGCATATGAGTTCGTGAGAAGATTCACCATCTCATATGTTAATGATCCTTTGTCGTATTCTTCCATGTTTAACCTAACGTAACTTAACTTGACCTAACCTGACAAACTAGAATTATCACCCCAGCCTCGCTCATAGGAAATATATGTGATGAATAAATAAATATATATATGTATATATATATATATATATATACTTATATATATATATATATATATATATATATGTGTGTGTGTGTGTGTGTATATATATATATATATATATATATGTATGTATGTATGTCTGTGTGTGTGCATTCAAACGCGTGATTGATTGGAATGTTAGAGAAAGGAACAGGATCCAAGGAGCAAACTCCGACATAAAAAAAAAAAAAAAAAAAAAAAAAAAAAATCCAGAAAGAGTCGAGGCAGCAAAAAGACCCACTTTTTCTTGTCCGTTCCCACAGAACTACACTCGGATCCACAAGCGCGCATCCACGCAATGAGCTTGGGAGCATTCGTAACTTATCCATTTGGACACACTTGAACGCGCGCGGGAGATGACGCTGGGGCTTGCGCGAACACACACACAAACTTGTTTGCTTGTTTAAGCGTCCCGGGTATTGTCCGTGGGCATGTGCACAAGTTGAGTAATGAGAAAGACAGGCATGTAGACTTAAACAGATAGATAGAAAGACGGGTAGATGGACGGGGAGGAAGAGAAGGCATATATATATATAAGCATTGATAGACATACTTGATGGACAAGTAAATAGAGGAGTAGACAGATCGAATAGAAGACAAGCATATGAGTACTCACACGCTCATATTTGCAAGTAAAAATGCGAGTGTGTATGCATGGATGCACACACAGATACATACACACACACACACACACAAACATACACACACACGCATACACACACACACACACACACACACACACACACACACATACACACGAACAAACCAATGGTGGCAGCGATGGGAACGGCTCTTACATGATGGGGAAGAATAAGATTGAGGATACGCAGGATGAGAAGGATGATCTTGCAGGAGGAGGAGGAAGAGGAGGAGGAGGGGGAAGAAGAGGAAGAGGAGGATGAAGAAGAGGAGGAGGGAGAGGAAAGGAAGGTGGAAGAAGTGCAGCAGAAACAAAAGGAGGAGAACATAGAGGAGAAAGAAGAGGAGGAGGAGGAAGATTAATGAGACTGTCAAGTATCGAAGAGAGGAATGTAGATGCAAAGATGAGGAGGAGGTGGAGAGAGAACAGTAGGAGGGAGAGGAGGAGAAAGAGGAGGAAGAAGAAGAGGTATACAGATGCACAGAGAGGAAGAGAAGACTGTTCTTGGAGAAAAAGAGAGAAAGTAGATTGATTGGGCGGAGAAACAGGTATAAAGAACAAAGCAATGTATACATACATGTGTTGGAGTAAGAAAGAACGGTGGGGGTGGGGATGGGGGGAAAGGGTGGTGGTGGGTGGGGGGATGTTATACACGAGCCCATCTCGTTACGTCGAAAGGGGAGGGGAAGGGGGAGATGGGTGGAGGGGGGCCAAACAGAAGGGATTGGGGGGGAGGGGGAGACTTGTCAGGGAGGTTGGGGGTCTGTGTGGGGGGGAGGGGGGGAACTGAAGGTGCGCAGTGGGGTCAAGGGGGGGCTATTTAGGGGGGGATGTTGGCAATGATCATAAAAAGTGGGGATGATACCAACTTCTTGTTGGTGGCTGAGAACGGGTGGGGGGCTGGGAGGAAAGGGGGGAGGGGGGAAGCGTTGGGGGGGAGAGAGGATGAGAACAGGGCAGAGGAAGGATGTAGAAGATGAGGTGAGGTGATGATGTGAGATGAGTTGAAATGAGGATGAGGTGGAATTAGGTGAGGCGGGGCGGGGCGAGGTAGAGCAAAGCGTAGTTAGGTGAAATGACGGAGTGAAATGATATGTAATGTGAAATGAGGTGAAATGAGGTTAGGGGAAATTATATGAAATGAAATGTGAAATGAACTTGTGAAGTGAGGTGAGGTTGATGGAAATGAAGAAAGAAGATGAGGGGGATACGCCAGGAGGCGACGAACACCTGCGATGTGCTTTCAGGACTGCTGGCGGAGTAAGTGCTGGATTCGAACCCGCGACAAGGAAGATGCGAAACCCACACGCTTCCAATTACGTCACTAGTACACTGAAATGAAATGAGAAATATGATGAGGTGAGATGAGGTAAGATATGGTGAAATGAAGAGAAATGAAATAAACTAAAGTGAAATGAGTTCATATCATTATAGATGAATGACAGGTAGAGGGGTTGTGTGAGGTTGAGTACTTGATAGACGACAGCAGGATAGGGGAAGTCAATTTTAAGGATGGGAATAGAGGGCGGTGGAAATTGAGGGGACCGAGGGTCGAGGAGAGGGAGAGAGAGAGGGAGAGAGAGAGAGAGAGAGAGAGAGAGAGAGAGAGAGAGAGAGAGAGAGAGAGAAAGTGAGAGATGGGGGAAGAGAGAGTGAGAGAGGGGGGAAGAGAGAGTGAGAGAGGGGGGAAGAGAGAGCGGGAGTTGGGGAGGGAGAGAGAGATGGAGGAAGAGAGAGTGAGAGAGAGTGGGGGAAAGAGAGAGAGAGGGGAAGGAAGAGAGAGGGACGCAAAGGGAGAGGGAGAAAAAGAGGAGGAAAAAAGAGGAGGGAAAGAGAAAAAAATATTAAGAAGGAGAGGAGACATAGGGGGTCAAAAAGAAGAGGAGAAAGTGGAAGAGGAAGGGGGTGAGGAGGATGAGGAGGAAGACGAGGAGGAGGAGGAGAAGGAGTAGGAGGAGAAGGATTGCTGAACTGCTCGCGCCGCACCTGTTTCGTGTTCCCACGCCTTCTCCTCCTCCTCTTCCTCCTCCTCCCCCCTTCCTCCTCCTCCTCCTCCTCCCCCTCATTCCCACCTCCTCTTCCTTCCCCATTACTATACCATCATCACAATCATCACCACATTTCACCTCCCCCGTCTACTTCTCCTTCGTCATCGTCATCTTCTTCCTCCTCGTCTCCTCCATCTCCTCCTCTTTTCTTCCTCCTTCCTCCTTGTCCTCCTCCATTCTCCTTTCCTCCAACTGTCTTCTCTTCTCTCCCTCCTCCTTTCCTCCATCTCATTCCTTCCTCCTCCTCCTCTTCCTTCACGGTAACTTTAAAGTCTTTATTCTGTCTAGCGAGGTAGGTTTGGATATATATACATATATATATATATATATATATATATATATATATATATATATTTTTTTTTTATTATTCTGGCTAAAGGTAT
The DNA here is from genome assembly GCF_046742065.1 of Oratosquilla oratoria. NCBI lineage: Eukaryota > Metazoa > Arthropoda > Malacostraca > Stomatopoda > Squillidae > Oratosquilla > Oratosquilla oratoria. The sequence continues at coordinate 19,189,537 of NC_134791.1, read as the reverse complement.
GTTTTGCTCGGTGTGGTTATTAGCCTATCACAGCCAATGGCGTGCATCCTACTACCTGGCATCACAGTTGGGTAAGCGTGATTAGTGAGTTCGGTCACAATCATCAGAAAAAAAAGCTCTAGACAATCGTTTGACGATCATTGTTGAGCCATGAACGATCATCGTTGAGCGATAACCGCTCAATTCGAGGAAGCAAAGTGGTTCATACCATTGTTTCACTTTAAGAGTTTCATTCTGGATGTTGCCAGACGATTATATTGTGATGGGATAAGGGTATTCCTTTGGTGTGAGCTGTCAAGTTCTTTTGACCGTTCTGTGTGTCGACAGGCAACTCTATTGAACCAAGGTTTGATGGAAGCTTTGCAATAAATACTCATAATGACTCAAAGAAAACACGCCTTTTGATATAGTTGATAAAAAGATTCAGACACAATTGCGTGGTAAAAAATTTACGTCTTTATGTAAAAAAGAGAGGAATAAAAACCTGCGCGTTTCTTCTTGTCTTTAAACACAGTAGGAGGACATCTTGCTGGTGTCTCGTCATCGCCTTATATGGTCATCGGCCGGGTCACCTGGCTTCCCAGAGGCGATTTCCTTGTTGTTGTCGTTGCTATTGTTATTGTTGCTGTCGTCGTCGTTGTTGTTGTTGTTCTTGAATTTCACTGATGATTCTTATGTTGATGGTATTGATAATAGTAATGATGTTGGTTTTACTGTTGTTATTATTGTTGTTGTCGTTTTCAATGATGATGCTGATGTTGATGGTATTGACAATAATAATGATGGTGGTTTTACTGTTGTTATTGTTGTTGTTGCTCATGTTGTCGATGTTACTGAAGCTACCGGTGTTTGTGGTGTTAATGGTGGTAATTCTGGTGCAAGTAGTGGTATTGCGGTAGTGATTACGATGAGATTGGGAAAAATAGTGATGTTCATGAACCAGGCGCTGAAGCGTCTGTTGCTACATTGCGATGATGATGATGACCATGTTCATGATGACAGGATGATGAGTGATGACGACATCATTAGTGGTGACGATAATGTTAACACTGTTAGTGAAGATATGTTATTTGTTGTTCAGTTATCTTACAATAGAACTTTTATCTCTCTTCTCTAAATATTTCCATTCTTGACTTGCTTCCTTCCTCGTCAATTCAGCTTTCTCACTGACCGCTCAGAACAGCTGGTACAACAGCTCCTGCAACCATCCCGCAGCTGTGCACAACCCGCCCTGTGGCTTATGCCTCCACTGAAGCTGCACGGGGTTCTGGTCCTCCTTTGTTGAGCTGCAGCTTCTTCGCCAATGCCCTCAAGCAGCTGGGACCCCGCCTGGGTTGCTTGTCATTGTCTCCCCTTAAGAGCTGGTTACTCCTGCTGTTGGTCGACTTCCCCTGCAAGGTGCATCTCATTGTTTGTTGGCTCATAAGAACTGATGCTCTTGCACGTTCAGTGCCCCCCCTCCGCCTCCCGCCTTGGTGTCTCTCAGCACTTGGTGCCTCTTGGAACGCCCTTTGTGGTTGACCGAACGATGGTATCTGGCGGCGCCTCCCAAGAGGACCTCTCCGGGGGTGGGGGGAGTGGACCCCAAGGTCCTCTCCTCCTTCTCCTCCTCCTCCTTCACCTTCAGGATCAATGTGTTTGCATCTGGTTCAACTCGCATTCCTCTGCGTGATGAACGTCTCCTTACCACAAGATCTCCGGGTGTACCCGCACATTAGGGCGTGTGTGTGCGTATGTATGTGTGTGCGTGTGTGTGTGTGTGTGTGTGTGTGTGTGTATGTGTGTGCGCGCGCGTGTGTATGTGTGCGTGCTTGCGCGCGCGGGAGTGTGTGTATACTTATATGCATATGCGTGTGAGCGCGTGCAAGCATGCTCGTTTGTATACACAGCTGTCGTGCTGTCCTTCTGCAGCAGACGACAGTTTGCGTACGAGGACGCTCCTGTTCCCAAGGGCACCGGGCTCCTGCCGGGTGTGGCCTGAGCTACAGCTTGTCACTCTCGACACTACAAAGTTCCACCCTAACCCAGACAGATTCTTTGGGTGTGCCACGGTGACGAATGAAATAGCGTGGCGGCAGACAGAACAAAAATAAAAGTACCACCCGGTAGAGAAGGGAATAAGTCAAAGATATTAATATGGTGACGTTCCCTCAGCTGAATGAAATAGTCTACCATTAACCAGAATAAAATAATTAAATCTGTTACTGTAGAGTCTTAGTTACTTGAAAATGGCGGCCTTCGCTAAATTGGATGAATATTATCCTATATTAGGTAGGGTAATGTCTAGGAATGAGGTGGCCGAGCTGTGTACATTACCACCTTCCTGTGTTAGTATCCAGCCTGAAAGAGGACGGTTCAAACCCACTAGAGTGACTAGACCAACGTGTGGCGGTACGCACGATCTAACCTGAACTTCCAACCAAGCCCCTGTCTAACACATACTATTAACAAAACGAATCTAACAGTTAAATTTTAACTAGAATGAAATATGTTGGTTACAGGCCTCAAGGGTGAACTGGTTTTACAGCTGTGCCTCACGGTCTAGATACTCCTGTGACAAGTGACTGACGATTTTATTCAGCTCGTAAGGTGACTCGTTACGACTCCAGTCGAGGCAGGGTCCCACCGTTCAACAAAATAGTCTTTAGGTGTTCATCATAACAATATATTCAATGTAAGGTGATTGAGAGCTGGGTATAGTAATTATAGTTTTTGTGGTCATTTCATAAATTGGTCTGGCTGGCGTCAGACGATTCTGTTTTCCTGAAGGGGACAGATTCAGGAGACAATGGAGTCTTGACTGGGCGAGGCTGTCGTAAGCATAAAATTCGCTAAATTTATTTGCGCAAGATTAGTTTGCCAAATTTAATCTAATCAAACTCCCTTAGGTTATTTCGCCTGATGCAGGCGAAGTTAGATTTTAACTTAGGTTAAATTAACTTAAGTTAGCTTAGCCCTTACGGTATTTGATGAAATAAGGAACTAATGATACATTTTGGCAAAATGGAATTTGACGGAATGTCGTTTGGGGAAATAAAATTTAGCGAAATGTGATTTGGCGAAATATCATTTGGCGATTTTTTTTTTTTCAAAACTCACCTAAAATAAGTTTAATCATCCAGAATAAAATCTTCAAAGTCCCCCAACAGATATTACCCACACTAATTCACTAATTAATAAAATCGTGTGTCGACAGCCAAAAATTATCAAAACTCGTTCAGACTTTACCCGTAGGCCCTGTTTACACTACCAGTCTGAACCGCGGCGGTTCAGTTACAATGTAAATCAATGTAGGCGCTTACACACAACCGCGCAGCTTTTCCTTGACCATGCGGTACCGCCGCGGTTTCCGCGTGGTTCAAACCGCTAGTGTGAACAGGGCCTTAACACCTTCAGTACTGGGTGATACTTTTCCTTCTATTCCGACTTGCGGCAGGTGATTTTTTCACATCCATGACGGCCCTTTAATAGTAAAGGGTTGAAAGTTACACGCGTTCCAAAGGTTATTGTTCATGTGGTGTCCAATGATTTCTGGAATAGTTACGATAACAATGAAACACCAGCAGGGTTGGTATGCCTGAGTTTATGTACCGGAATTGTTGGTATGCGTGATTTAATGCCACGCAGACATATTTAGTCATTTTATAAACTATACATTAAGAAAAGTATGCCTTTGACAATAGAGGGTCGCAATCCACGTTCGTTACAGATATTTCATAATCCTTAGTCAGGGGTTTCATATTGCTTCGTACAAAGCCTGAACGATACTTTTCGGACTGCGTACACTTACAAAAAATATATTATTTTTTATTTTTGGGTTTTATGTTTTCCCTTAGTATAGTTTAGTAAAATAATGATAAGGTTTAACGTTGGGAACTATCCCTTATTAGGAGGCTAGGACGGTCCCCCTCACAGAGGACTTTGTAGCGTAGAATTTAATGAACCCTGCCCTTGGTCCAATTCGCTGGCGGCAGAGTTCAAACCACCATCACCTCGACCACGGTCGCAAGTAGTGACGCTCTAACCTGCTCAGTGAGAAGATTGAAATACAAATTGTTTAGTAAGATTATCTAATTCAATTATGAAGTAACATTTGTATTGAAGGTGGAGATGATTCTAGTCGAGGTGATGCTAGCGATCCCAAAGGTGGGAATAATGGTGACGATGGTGGTGGCAACACTGATG
>NC_134791.1:19167852-19177852 GCF_046742065.1 Oratosquilla oratoria | reverse complement strand
ACAAATGAGAGAGAATGTGGGTGGGGAAGGGCAAACGAAGATGTGTTAGGAATAGAGTTTAATGTCCTAACGTTGCGACCAACTTGGTCTTCCTCTGAAGAAGACCAAGTTGGTCGCATCGTTAGGACATTAAAACTCTATTCCCAACACATCTTCGTTTGCCCTTCCCCACCCACATTCTCTCTCATCTGTCTGAAATAATTTTAAATATATATATATATATATACATATTTATATACATATATATGTATATTATATATATTATATACATATATATGTATATGTATATATATGTATATATATATATATATATATATATATATATATATATATATATATATTGATAAATGTACACATATAAACACACACTTTTCTTTAAAAATGTGTGACCTTGATTTTTAATCCATCAGTGTCAGTCAAGTGAAAACCCACATTGACAATTTATACGGTATACTGACAATAATAAGAATGTCTGTATCCAACCATTTTCGAATTAAGCTTAGGTTAGGGTTAGGGTTAGGGTTAGGGTTGGGTTAGGTTAAGGTTGCATCACAATGGTCGCATTATGAAATATAAAGTTACAGCTGTATTACTCGTTTTCTTTCACTCTGAATGTTAATAACCACAGAGAGTATGATCAGGCTAGTTCACAGAATATGGGGATCATTCAGCTACAACTACGAAATAGATATAATCAAGACGCACAACGCCGGTATCCTCTTATATCAGTGGTTCCCAAACTTTTTTTTTTCCAGTTTTACAACAATACATACTAAACCTTAATCCTAATGCCGGGTACCGCAATATTTTCTTGATTTTATTTTATTTTATTTTTAACTTTTTTTGTCACCTCTCCATTACCCCCGAAAAAGTTTTACCCTCCCCCCCAGAGGGTAATTTAACCACAGTTTGAGAACCAATGTCTTATATCCTCTCGCCCCTCATGACGCCTACGCGGGCATCATCGTATCGTAAGCTGTCATCACAGTGCAGTGAGTTGATATACAGTGACTTGCGCCTTCATGCTATATAACGCTGCAGCACTTCAATTTTCGCAATGGGAGGGAAGAAACATCCATGCGTTGGGAAAATATTTTGAAGATGATGATAATAAGGTTGACGTTGCGATAATTCTTTCAAGTATATTCTCACACTCCACTGTAGATTATTGTATGTGTTTTCCAATTTTCTATACAAATTACATAACCACGTGGGAGGGTCAAATAAAATTTTGGAGGAAAACGGGAATCAAATCAGATACTGGAGGGAACTATATTTGCCTGCCCCCGCCCCGCAAAAAATTATCTATTTCCACAATTGTATCTTCTTCCCTCCACAATATCAGCAATCCCTCTTCATTACTCCTCATCATCCCTTTTATAATTTCCCTTACACATCCTCCTCCTTCCTTCAACTCTTCTCCATCAAGAACCTCCACCAGCTCTGCTCCTCCTTCTTGGCCATCACGCACCACTTTCAAAATGGCGCCTCTCGCACGTGAGGCCACGTGGCTGGCGCGTGTTGGCTCGGCGCACGGACCCTGCGTGTGCTGCCACCTGTGAGTCGCCCCCAGAACTAAGTCTCACGGACCGCGGCTCGAGCGAGCGAGAGAAGAACCGATTCTCTCGATACGGCAGGACGACAAGAGATCATTCTTAAGCCTTGTTGACATGAGCCTAGTTTAGTAGCCCCTAACGCTAGCGACTTGTAAACTACGTTACCCAATGTCAACGGAAAGTTAGTCAACTTGCCTACAAACTATCCTAGTGTAAACACTTACTTGCCCTAAGGTAAGTTAACTTGCATCTAGCACTAGCGGTTACCAAACTAGTCTCGTGTCAAGGAGGCTTTAAGCATTCTCTAGATGTCGCCAGGCGATTTTATTCAATTTAGGGGGATCTTGTATAAGGGGTTAGAATGCGTAATATTCTGGTCTTTCGGTGAAAGTAAAGAAATATGTTCTTGTGTGAGGGATACAATGATATAAAATTCAGCAAACCCAAATGATGTTCGAATTAAATTACATAAAATCGATGTTCGAATTAAATACATAAAATCTTTACAGCCATTCTCGTTCTCAATAGATGAAAATATTTGTAAAAATAATTTTCAGTTCTTCATGATTATCGTCGTCGTCGTCATCAACATCGACATCCTCCTCCTCCTCTTCTTCTTCCTTTCCATCCGTTTCCTCCTCCTCTTCCTTCCCATCCATTTCCTCCTCTTTCTCCTCTCCTTCCTTTGGAACCGTTTCCTCCTCCTGTACCTCTTCCAATTCCTTTTCATCCATTCTCTCCTCCTCCTCCTCCTCCTCTTCTTCCCATCTATTTCTTCTTTCTCTTCTTCCATTCCATCTGTTTTCTCCTCCTCCTCCTCCTCTTCTTCTACATAATCTTCTTTCTCTATCCCCTTTTCCTCTCCTCCCTTGTCCTCCTCCTCGTTTTCTTCCTCCTCTTCAGTTGAACCCGCGTTAACGAGAAAGATATATTTAGATTGCGATTCACATGTATCAGAAAAAATATATAAAATAAAATAAATAGATAGACAAATAAATAAACAACGGATAAATCAAACATATAAATAAATCAGTGAAATAAATACTAGATAAATGAAATAAATGAAATAGCAATAATAAAACAAACTGACAAATAACAAATCAAATAAACAAGGAAATAAATAATAGAAAAATAAATATAAAATGGATAAAATAAATGGACAAATAAACAAGTAAATGAATAAAATAAATAAATAAGCTCCTCCATACGTTATATGCGTTTGAAGAGCTGTCTCCAGTATGAAAAAATCGATCGATCAAGAACATCTTACATTTGTGTGTGTGTATTCACCTTGGATCTGCTGCAGTCTCTGTCGAGACAGCCAGACACCACCCTACGGCAGTGAGCTCAGAGCTCCTTATTAGCCGATCTCTGGGTAGGTCTGAGACCACTCACACACCACACACCGGGACAGCAAGGTCACAACTCCTTGACTAACATCCCGTACCTACTCGCTGCTAGGTGAACAGGGGCTACACGTGAAAGGAGACAAACCCAACTTATCTCCGCCCGACCGGGGAATCGAACCCCGGTTCTCTGGCTTGTGAGGCCAGTGCTTTACCAATCCGCCACCGAGCCGTGTGTGTGTGTGTGTGTGTGAGTGTGTGTGTGTGCATAAACATAGGTAACAATCAATCAAACACTCAGAGTACATTACTGAATAAAGGCCCTTTCCAATATTCTTCAATAGTCGAATAACTGCGCATGCCTATGCCACGTCACTCATGCAAGCTTCTCAACCTTGTCTTCCTACTCTCTGTGCGGTCTACCTCCTTTCCCTTTGCACGCTTCTCATATCGTGACGTCCAGTCAGTAACGCACTTGCTTCATCTCCCACTGTCCTGTTTGGTTATTTCCTTGAACTTTTTCCGCCTCTTTATCGTCTTCACATTAACATTATCATTATCATTATTATCTATTGAGTTTACTCTCTCAATCAACTCATTATCTTATTCTCCTCCAGTGTTATACCAAACATCTATTTACCAATTTCATTCCGTGCAATCTTCAGCTTGGTCTTCATCACTTTCGTTGAAATCCCCAGTTTCACTTCCGTAGATCGTAGATGGTATCATGCAGTGATCGTAAATGTTGCATTCCGGAATATTGCCTATCCAGTGTATATGTGTGTGTGTGTGTGTGTGTGTGTGTGTGTGTGTGTGTGTGTGTGTGTGCAAGTGTGTGTGTACCTACACACGTATGTATATATGGATATATGTATATATGTATGTGTGAACGTACATATGGGTATATGTATGTATGAATGTATACATGTACTGTGTGTACACTATATATGATTGTATCCATGTACATTTACTTGTATGTATGTATGTGTGTACGTACGTGAATATGCATGTTTGGATGTATGTATTATATAACGAGTACTAAAGCTGGTTTGTCCATCATCTGTCAAATGAATTCATATTAACATAGTTAAGATGTAAATTGTCCAAACCAAGTCTGGGTCTGTACTTATCTGCTGGCCTTAATTTTTCCCAATAGAAAACACACACACACACAAACACAAACACACACACACACACACACACACACACACAGAGACATAGACACACACACACGTACACACACATAAGTACACACACACACACACACACACACACACAGACATAGACACACACACACGTACACACACATGCCTATACACACACGTACACACATATGCCTACACACACACACACACATACACAGACACATACACCCACACGTACACACACATGCCTACACACACGCACGTACACATGCATACATACACACACGTACACATACATACACACACACGTACACATACACACAGACACATACACACATATGCCTACACACACACGCACACACACATACATACACACACAACATATGTGTAAGTATACAATCTCCTTCAGGTTGGTCACTACTGTTGTTTATGCTGCTTTCAACTTCCCTTGTGAGTTCGTATGTTCGTATGCCCTTATTTCGTCATTCTCCTTTGACTTGTCCTTTTTTTTTTTTTTTTTTACTCTTCTCTTGTAAACTCTTCCTCCTTGGTATCACTGACATGAACAGCTGCGATACCAGATGGGGGTCTTTAATGAGCAAGCATATGCAGTATGGTATTTGTACTTGTAAATACACACATACCAGAAGCTTTACTTCCTTGCGTGTGAACTCAACGCTCGATTGTTTTGATTTTGTATACAAGATCGTAAATATTTTTGTTTAAATTTTCGTTTTTTTAGATAAAGTGTTTCTAGCATATTTTCGGGGCACATATGTGCGCTTCCATTAAATAGGTGTGTCCGTAGTTATTTTCATTTTCGGTTTTACAAATATGGCAATCTTTGCGTTTTCTGTTTTGTTACGTTGCGCGTGTACGTGTTTTGTGGAGGCGCATCTTCTTACATACGAGTTCTTATACTTCTCTTTAAAAAATTAAAAGAAGCAGGAAAGAGAAGAATAAAATAAAGAACAAAACAAAGAAGAGAACACAATAAAAAACGCAAGGAAGAAAGAACGAACGAAAGAGAGCGAGGAAGAATAGAATAAAGAAAAGAAAGAGAACAAAGTAAAAAAAACAACAAGAAAGAACGAAGGAAAGAGAATAAGGAAGAACAAAATAAAGAACAAAAGAAAGAAGAGAAAAAAAAGAACGAACGAAAGGGAACAAAAAAAGGAAGAAAGGAAACCAAATTTGTCCCCAAGCTTCCCACCATAGAGTTGCGGATCTCTCCTTCCTTCCTCGCTCCGAGCCCCAACTTCAGAAGAGACCGAAAGCCTGAGAGCCGCAAGACCCCGGGACCCTTGACAAAGGCAGATAATAACTCCAAGACCCCAAGAAGGCCACTGCCACTTGTTGTGTGTGTGCGCGCGGTTGCCGCTGCTCAGGACCGAGGGGCTGTCGTCACTTGATGAGTTCCCTTCCCATCCCTCTCTACCTCCCTCCCTCCCTCTGTCACACTCCCTCACTCCCTTCCCGTCCCTCCCTCACTCTCTCATACTCCCTTCCCGTCCCTCCCTTACTCACTCTCTCATTCCCTTCACCTTCCTCTGTATTTCCCTCCTTTCCTCCTCCTTTTCATTCTCTCCTCCTTCTTCTCATTCTCTTCTCCTCCTCCTTCTTTTCTGTTTCTTCCCCCTCCTCTCTCTTCCTGTCCCTCTCTCCCTCCACGTCCCATCCTCTCTCCCTCACTCACCCCTTTTACCTTCCACTCTATTTCCTTCTCCTCCTTCGCCTTCTACCCCTTCTTTCCCTTTTCCTCCCCCTCCTCTCCCTTCTCCCCGTCTCTCCCTTCCTCCCTCACTTACTCCCTCCCTCCCTCTTTCCCGACTTCCTCACCTCCCTCTGTATTTCCTCCTCTTCCTCCTCCTCCTCTTCTTCCTTTTCCTCCAACTCGTCCTCCTTCTTCTTCTTCTTCTCCTTTTCTCCTCTTTTCATTTTCTCCTCTTCCCTCTTCTGTTTGTTCTCTCCCCTACTCTCCCTTCTTCTCTTCCTCTCTTTCCTCCTCCTTCATCTACTCCTCTTCCTCCTTCTACTCATCCTTCCCCCTTACTGTCCCTCCTTCTTCATCCCCCTCTGTATTTCTTCCTCCTCCTCCACCTCCTCCTTTCCCTCCACCTCCTCCTTCTTCTTCTTTTCCTTTTCCTCTCTCTTCATTCTCTCCTCTTCTCTCTTCTGTTTGTTCTCTTCTTCTCTTCCTCCTCCTCCTTCATCTACTCCTCTTCCTTCTGCTACTCATCCTTCTCCCCTTACTCTCCCTCCTCCTCCTCCTCCTCCTCATCCATCTCCTCGATCTTCTTGTCAACCCGAGACGTCTTGCTGGTTGCCTGCTTAACTGGGATTTAGCAGCGGCGCTGTCGTCTCGGACGTTTCCGGGTCATTGGAGTGGCGCTAACGACCGCGGATTGCCCCGCGCTAAGGCAAAGCATGCCGAACAGAGACCGCTTGGTCCATGGCGAGGACGGAAGAAGAAAAAGAAGGGGAAACTGATGTAGAAAAGAAGTAGAAGAATAAGGAGAAAAAGAAGTAGAAGAAGAATGTATCTTTAACTCTGTTCATGCCGTTACCTTCATGTATACATATATATATATATATATATATATATATATATATATATATATATATATATATATATATATTATACAGTATATATATGTATATATATATACATATATATACATATATATATATATATATATATATATGTGTGTGTGTGTGTGTGTGTGTGTGTGTGTGTGTGTGTGTGTGTGTGTGTGTGTGTGTGTGTGTGTGTGTGTGTGTGTGTGTGTGTGTATGCATATATTTCTCTTATGTACACTCAACCTATTTCTTTCAGCTTGGGATTACTGTGTGGGTAGGAGGGAAGGCTCATGTGTTATTTCAGGGTTAAAACCTCGGTTAACTTAATCTAATTCCGTTTCGGCAAATTCAACGGTCATGTGACGAAAGTTGAATCCCTCGAATTCTAGGGACTTCTACAAGGTTACTAAACTCGGTTAGCATAAACTAGATTAAAAGTGTGTAACCTTGAAAAGGGGTTAGTTTAGATCTTAAGACTTTAAGACTCTGAGAAATCTTAATAATATCGTCAGTCGCTCGCCAGAAAAAAGGGATTAAAGATCCTTAAAAGCGTTATCACACTGGGCTATTTTTCCTCCGACTGTTGGAGGTAAGTGATTTTCCTCCGACTGTTGGAGGTAAATCATTTTCCTCCAGCATATCAAATAACATTCTTTGTATTTTTGTTGAGAAACCTAAATAGTTGTCCATAGTGATTTGACGGCGGAAAAAGTTCTGGAGGTGGGCGGTACCACCGATTAATCGGAGGTTGGAGGAAAAATAGGTGCGTTACAGGGATGAATAAAATCGCTTGTCGGCAGGCGGAGCGAAAGGTGGCCGTGATGTTGGCAATAATACTGACAACAGTGAAGGCGGTGTGTTGGTAGTTGGTGTCTGACAACATGACAACAGCGATGGGAAGGGTATTAAGTGTGACAACGGGGCCGGGGGGGGGGGGGTCGTCTTCTGTGGTGGCAGGGTTGGGGGTGGGGAGTTGAGGGTAATTGACAACAACATAGAGCCCCCCACCCCCCCGCGCGCGGGCCACCGCGTGGGTTCCGCTGATCCGCTCATTGTTCCCGCAAGGCTGTTGGGCTCTGTCCTCGGTACTGCCGGCCCGGTAAGGCCCAGACGCTGGACATTGTTCTGGGCTACTGCTGGCGTGACACACCGTGGGAAGCGTGTGTGTGTGCGCGTGTGTGCATGTCTACGTGTGTGCGTAAGTGTATGTGTGTGTATATGGGTGCAACGGGTGAGTACGGACGCTTGTGCGGAGAAATAAAAATATATTTCTGGTTTATCTATACACTTTTATTTATTTATCTATCTATTCATTTATTTATTTATGCTAAATCATGGTTCTGAACAAACAAAATACTATGGAAACGAGGTCTACTTTTTAGTAGGACAGAGTTTGGTGACAGGCATATTGTGATCATTAATGATAGTGATAATGATAATAGTAATGATAAGACTATGGTGATGATGGTAATGCCGGTGGTGGTGGTGATGGTGATGATAATGATAATGATGATGATGATGATGATGATGATGATGATGATGATAAGTTAAAGATGAGTGCGAAATAATAATAATTATAATGATAATAATTTTGATGATAGTAATAATAATATCAATAATAATATATTTAATAATAATGATAATAATGATATTATCAATGAGAATATTATTAATAATAACAGTAATAATAATTATAATTATAATAACAATAATAATAGTAATAATAATGATAATGGAAATCATTATAACAACAATAATGATAATAATAATAATAATAATGATAACAATAATAATGATAATAATAATAATAATAATGATAACAATAATAATGATAATAATGATGATGATGATGATAATAATAATAATATCATCGCAACAATTGTTTCATTATTTTATCTATTTACCATAAAGTCCCGGGTTCCATCCCAAGAGCTACTGGTCACGGCTACCTGCCAAGGCTATCAAAACACACAGGGCAAAGGTGATGGTCTCTTCGTCCGTGTGAAAGCGACTCCGCCATGCCTAGTGTGTTCCTAGTACACTAATCTAGAGCACGGGTCATCCGGCCCGCCGCCGCACTGTACATGTTAGAAAAAATAAATAAATAAAATAAATAAACAGATATATAAATAATAGATAATATTAGAAAAATAAATAAAATTAATAAATACATGTTAGGAAAAAATAAATGAAATGAATAAATAAATAAATCCAGTCTTTTTGTATATTAACTGTGTTGCATTGAACTACATGATTATGCGGCCGTCCATCGTCATTCAACTATTTGGCCCGCTGTGAAAAGAAGTTTGGTGGCTCCTGTTATAAAAAAAAAATAAATAAAAAAAACACTCATAGCTCGCTATGATCGAAAGTCTCTGACACAGGCAATTGTATTCGTATAACGAGACTCAGTCCTTATATATTTTGTTCTGGTCAGCGCCAGATGATTTTATTCAGAGAGGAGTCTAGATCAGTGGGATGCTCCCTCAGCTGAATAAAATCGTCTGTCGTTAGCCAAAACAAAACCTGTTAAGTTATGCCACAAGGTTGAAAGGATTAACACTGAAGACACCCTTGCACTGTTATACTTTCTATTGCAGAAAAAGTATAAAAAATGATCGGTTACGTAGATAGTTCATTTTGTGGGTAAATGCAAGAGCGTGGACTAAACTTTTTGTCGTATTTGTACTATTGGAGAAAGAATTTCTTCAACGCTTTGGCAAGAAAGAAAACAAAATAGACTTTACTCATGAACAGAAAATAATATTTAAAAAAAATATTCATAAATAAAAGGATAAGATGATTTATGTGCTTACATTTATAAGAAAGACTGCTCTTTCTGTAAAAGGAACTTAAAACACATTGGAATACTACCACATAGAAACTATATCGAGGAAATGTTTGTCGAACTATATATTAAAGGGAGAGTGCGCCTCACACGTGGGGAATTGTGTACAGTATCTAACGTCGAGGTCACTGAGGGTACATTGGGTACGCTAAGGGGGGGGAAGGGAGTGTGGATGGACAAGATACTCAACGATAGAAAACGCGAAGGTTGAGTTGTCCGCGCGCGTAAAGAGCGACGTGCCTCAAGGATCAGAAAACGCACCCACCACTGAGATACTGCGTGCTTCGCGGGCACAAGGTTCAACGCGGGAATGCAGTGCAAGAAGTCCTCTGGTTCAGTCAGTGTTCAGCCATGGTCAAGGCTGGGTAAGGTGGGTATACCTGGATACGAGTTTGCATGGGTAGGTGAGGCCAGGTAAGCTTAAGTAAAATTTGAGAAGGTTGACTTAAGACAGAAAATGTTTATCTAAATTAGAAAAGGCTAGACAGGACTTAGCAAATCCATGCAAGTCTAGTCAATGTTGTT
>NC_134791.1:19152852-19162852 GCF_046742065.1 Oratosquilla oratoria | reverse complement strand
ACCTGTGAGGATCATAGTTACCCAATGACTGTTGTTACTCATTCGTACTCTACGATACGGAAAGGAAAGATAAGAAGTGAGATGGCGTACAGTCCATGATACGGAACTAATGGGGACGTAGAGTACATTGCATATGGTATCTATACCTATGTAAGATGCTGTAATGATTATAATTTATCTTATATTATTTGCTTTTGTTTTGTTATCTTTTGTCTGTCTGATTTTCATTTATTATTAGTTATATGTCAATTTATCATTATTTACTATTTACCTGTTTGTTTATTACTTAACTATACCTATGCATTTATTTATGTATTTTATTTGTTATTTACATTATTATAGTTTTTATTTATTATTCTATTATTAATATGATTTTTTTTTCGCATCCGACCTAGATATGGATCAAAAGGTCTCCTGTCGGTATGCTCCGCCTTTGTAATCCTTTGTAAGTATCGTAGCAATAAGCTATACAATAACGCATCTTAGAGACTTTTCTAAATGCTAGTACCAGACAGTTAGCTATACTACGGATGAAACCCCTCCTTTATTTTTTGTCCTTTAAGGACTGAGTTTTTCTAGATCCACTGTGTATACTAGCTGTCATGTAAGTAAAATGGTTATCACATTGGGCTTCCACGGGCATCGCCATCTTCGACAGTCGAGAGTTCGTTTGAGTGAAAACGACTTCGGTTGCAATATTTCATTTTTCAAGTCTCCAAATATTAAAATATCTTTCATATATATATAGCAAAGCTGAATGATAAAGTAAGAGATTATAGACCTATACGAATGTTGGATACACTCTTGAAATGTTCTTCGAGAAATCTAGATTTCTGTAAACAAAGTCATATTCTAGTTTTTCAAATGGGGGATGAAGGTAGGGTGTCGGAGAAAAAATAGCCCAGTGTGACCCCTTCAGGTACGGAAGACACAAACAGGATACACACTCTCCGATGGACAGTAAGCCTTTGTAGGTCCACTGTATGTCTTAGTTGTTATGTAAGCGAGGTAAGGAGGACATAAACAAGAGATTCACTGTCCAGTAAGACATGGACAACTGTACAGTTCAGGAAACAAGTTCTGTGACGCTTTCTGGCGTACAGACTCAATATATGGTAACAACAACAACGTAGACGAAAACTATCGTAATCTAATTCGTCACTTAAGATTTTTTTTATTTTTCACTTTTATTTATTTATTAATTTATTTTCTGATGCAATACGTTCGGAAAAAAAGAAGGAACATATCAAAGAAAACAATACCCAACTGCGTATATTGGGTCCTATTTTGTAACATTTTTATGATTGTAATATTGATTTGCTGCAACATGTTGAAATTTTACATTTTGATTCCAAACACATCATAAAATGTTGAAGCATTAATCACATCAACATTCTTCAAATGTTAAATTATAATTTGACACATGAATAGTTTTCCATTTTGTGACGAAATCGAAGCTCTTTGGAAATGTATTTAAAGACAACGAAACAAGAAAAATCTCACATTTTCAATTCAAAAACTTTCGACCTCAGAAGTCTGCTGCATTCTGGGCAAGAATTTGTTTTTCTTATTTTCTTGTTCCTCTTCACCTACACTTGTTTCGTATCCTGTTTCTCCTCCTCCTCCTCCTCTTTCTCTTCCTCATCCTCTTCCTCCTCCTCCAGCTCCTTTTTTTTCCTCCCTTTTCTCCTGCCCCTCCTCCTTCTCTTCCTCTTCCTCAAGGTCCTCCTTCTCTTCCTCCTCCAGCTCCTCCTTTTTTTCCCATTCCTCTTCTCCTGCCCCTCCTCCTCTTTTACTCTTCCTCAAAGTCCTCCTTCTCTTGCTCATCCCTCTCTTACTTCTTATCCTTCTTCTCTTCCTCCTACTTCTTCTCCTTCACTTGTTTCTACTCCTTTGCCATGTCTTCCTTCTTTTCCTATTCCTCATTCTCCTCCTCCTCCTCTTCCTCCTTCCTCTCTCTACTCCCTCTTAAAAAGATAATCAGATAAATAAAAATAATAAAATGATAATAATTATGATAATATTATTGATAATAATAATAATAATAATAATAATAATAATAATAATAATGATAATGATAATGATAATAATAATAATAATATTATAGTGGTAATGATATTGATAGTGATGGTAATAGTAATGGCAATATCAATAATAGTTCAAGTTCCGGAACAGCCATGTAAATCCAATAGGTCTGTTGCTGTTCGTTTGTCCACGTATCTCCCCTCCTCCTCCTCCTCCTCCTCTTCCTCCTCCTCCTTCTCCTCTACGCTCGAGAGACCGATGACTCCACAATGACTCCAGTCCCTCTGACTATAACCCTTGCGCACTGGGTGGTACTTTCTCCCTTTACTCTGACTGACGCCATGCGATTTTATTCCTTTCCGTGGACACAGAAACATGACTCATGATACTTCAAAACGATGTGAATATCCTTATAGTGATACAACACACCCACATACACAAACACACATGTATACGCTCGTACGTACACACTCTTTTACTTACACACGTACACAGGTGTACACGAACACATGTGCACATGTACACATGTATATACGTACACATACGTACACCACCACTCCGGTACCTCGTATCTATATGGGAGTCCCAAAGTCTAATCCTACCCATAAACGCCATCCGGCAAGGGGCCAAACGGTACAAAGACATCAATATACACATTCACAGGATATCCTCCCCCGTTTTCTTTAACTTTGTACACTTCAATATTGCGACGTCATCTATTGATATAGCTGGCAGAGCCCTTCAGCAATGACGTCATCACAAATTGTGACGTCATTTTTTGACACCTCAGGCAGACCCTTTCAATAGTGACGTCATCATATATTGTGACGTCATCTGTTGACACCTCAGGCAGACCCTTTCAGTTATGACGTCATTGCATATGGTGACGTCATCTCATATTGTGACGTAATCTATGGACACCTCAGGCAGAGCCTTGCAACAGTGACATCATATATTGTGACGTCATCTATTGACACTTCAGGCCGATCCTTTCAACGGTGACGTCATCTCATTTTGTGACGTCATATATATTGACACGTAATATATACTATTTCAACAGTGACGTCATCTATTGACATCTTAGGCAGAGTTCTTCAACAGTGACGTCATCTCATATTGTGACGTCATCTATTAACACCTCAGGCAGAGCCCTTTAACAGAGACGTTACCTCATATATTTTCGTCCCCGATAAAGACGAAGGCATTTATTCAGCCGAAGGGGTGAGTTTAAAGGAGTCTGAAGGGACTGAGATGCCCTTAAAGGGCCATTCACACGGTCAAACGGTTTGACAAAACGTTTGACAGTGTAAATGGACCTTTCAATTGACTAAAATCAATTGACTTAAAATCATCATGTAGACAGTTACCGGGTTGAACGGTTTATAAACCGAATTAGTTTTTAATAAAAAATTGAATAAAATTAAACAAAACAAAACAAAATAAAACAAGATAAAAATATGCATTAAATTAAATAGAATAAAAAACAAAAACAAAACAAAATAAAACAAGATAAAAATATGCATTAAATCAAATAGAATAAAAAATAAAATAAAAATAGTCTTCATCTTCATCAGGAGGTGCCAGCCCCGAGAGGTTGGCACTTTATCCCCGGACTGACCCCAAGATATATCAACTTCAACTATATTCCTTACACTCTTTCACACATGGATACCTCAAAACCGACGACTGTTCTCCTCCCCTTACCACTGTGAGCCGGTGACATAGAAACAGGCCTTTGTTATGGTTGCTATCGTTTCCTAAAGTGTCTGGCCGAGCAGTTCCGTCTTCCAGAGGAACGCCGCGGCTGGAAACTGGAATTTCCCCATAAATCATTTACATATATATATATATATATATATATATATATATATATATATGTATGTATATATATTGCGTTGTTACATTGTATGACTACGTGCAACGCATTCTTCCATAATGTTTTGTATAGTCTGGGGTGAAGTGTCACATCCTGGAGGTTACGTTCTGGGACCTCCCCCCCTGCCACTCCCCCGGGTGGCACAGATCCCTCGGGGAAGCTTTGGTTACCAAGGACCGGTGCCAGACACTGTGGGGCTGCGGGTTTCCGTGTAGTATAGCTCGAGACAACAATTGATTGATTTCTTGATGACCGTGGAGCATATACATACATGCATGCATATATACATATACATATATATATATATATATATATGCATATATATATATATGCATATATATATATGCATATATATATATATATATATATATATATATATATATATGCATATATATACATATATATATATATATATACATATATATATATATATATATATATATATATATATGTGTGTGTGTGTGTGTGTGTGTGTGTGTGTGTGTGTGTGTGTGTGTGTGTGTGTGTGTGTGTGTGTGTGTGCCATGACAAGAATTTAGGGGGTTTCCGCGCGGTTCAAACCGCTAGTGTGAACAGGACACTTAGTCCGTCTGTCTCTGGAGCAGATGTCGGTGGTGGGAGAGGAACGTAGTTCCGTCAAGTTCGTCAACTACTACACATTACCGAGAACACAAAACTACCACCACAAGGATATCCTCGAATTACACGAAGTGGGACTTGAGCATGGGTTCGAGTCCTCCTGAAGGACGGGATCCAACATACTTATAAAGTGTTAAAAAAAAAAAAAAAAAAAGGAGAAAAGGAGAAAAGAAGAAAAAGAAGATAAGTAGAAGAGAAGAAAAAAGAAAAAAAGAAGAAAAAAAAAAGAAAAAAAAAGATAAGAAGAGAAGAAAAAAGAAAAGAGGAAAAGAAAAGAAAAGAAGATATGAAGAAGAAGAAAAGAAGAAGAAAAGAAAAAGATAAAGAAGATAAGAAGAAGAAGAAAAGAAAAAAGGAGGTGAGTTACACCCAAGATAGAAGGATCTCCGATGTAGGCGGCGAAGGATCCGTCGATGTGTCCTTTCCGATAACCTGCCGACCCCTGAACCAGTCCCTTTGCTTACCGGATGCGACCGAGGTCACGCCCACGAGAGGGACACCCGTCAAGGTCGCCCTACGCCCACAATGGCTAACTTTGATTTAACGAACGTCTATGATGGGGTGGGCAACCTTGGGCACGCGTGCCAAAACTGGCACGCTAACGACTTTTTCCCCGGAACTCTTGTTAGACAACTCGTATAAGTGTTATGACGATAATATTACTTAGATCTTAGATCCTCAGGGGCTTCCGGTGACTGCCACTTGCCCTGGCACTGGCTCCTCACCTGTACAATCCTTCCGCTCTATCAAGAAAAATATAATGGAGAATATACGCCTATTTCATCACACACATACACATACACACACACACACACACACACACACACACACACACACACACACTACTGCATGTTGACATCCGTTTCCCAGGGCAAAGAGTTGTGTGTTTGTGTGTGTGCAATTCACCATGGCCTTGGATCACGTGTTGGACTCGTGATCGACAGCTACTACCCTCTCGGATGAGAGCTCAGAGCTCATGTATGACCGATCTATGGGTAATGCTGTGACCTGACACACACACACATCCAACTCCCCGCCTACGAGAGTTGGAGTAACGCCTCGCAGCGCAATGGTACTGAAATTATTTCAGCCCTGGGCGGGATTCGAACTCGGACCGCTAGCAGGTGCGAACGCTACCACTGCGCCGTCGAGCGGTGTATGTGTGTATGTGTGCGCGCGCGTGTGTGTGTTCGTGTGTGTGCGTTTGTACGTGAGTGTATGTAAGTGTGTAAATTCACAGCATTATCCACAAATCGGGTCATACAAGGTAAGAATTTCTCATTAGGAAGAGTAAAAGTTGTTTTGTTGATCACAAACCCAGAACGTGATCCAAGACTGCATTTGATAGAATTGCTTGGGTGACCTAAGGTGAAGTGGTACTTTCGATTCACAAAAATAAATAAATAGATAAACAAATAGATGAATAGATAAATAAAAATAAATATTTAGATAAATAAATGAATGAAATAAATTAATAAATATAATAAAATAGAATAAGAAAATTAATAGATAAATTAAATAAATAAATAAATACAAAAATAAATATAAAATAGAATGATAAATGATTAAATAAATGAATAAACAATAAGAATAAAAATATTAACTTCATATGACATATCCATGAGATCACGAAAAAGGGAAACAATCAATGGCGTCACAAAATGACCAACGATGATATCACGGACTATGACGTCACCGGACTGAGACGATGACGTCATTGACACGTCATCCCCTCCACCCGACGAATGACCTTGAATATGGCGCATCGTCTCCAGCGTGACTCTTTCATTTCTGCTGACTTCAGTCATGACGTCACCAGCATCACATGCAGCAACCCCCCCACCCCCCACCCACGTCCCCCTCTGACTGCGTGACATAGACATTACACGCCTTGTCTTGTATTGTCTTGCATTCTGTTTTGTCTTGTCTTGTCTTCTGTCTTGTCTTTTATCTTGTCTTGCTTTCTGTCTTGTCTTGTTTTCTGTCTTGTCTTTTGTCCTTGTCCCATGCCTTGTTACCAGTGACGAAGACGTCCTTTTCATTCTATTTTTGTCTTGTCTTGTCTTTTTTCTTGTCTTGCTTTCTGTCTTGTCTTTTGTTTTGTCCCATGCCTTGTCACCAGGGACGATGACGTCCTATCTATTCTAATCTTGTCTTGTCTTTTGTCTTGTCTTGTCTTATCTTCTGTCTTGTCTTTTGTTTCGTCACATGCTTTGTCACCAGTGACGAAGACCTTTTTATTCTAGTCTTGTCTTTTTTCTTGTCTTGTTTACTGTCTTGTCTTTTGTTTTGGCCCATGTCTTGTCTTCTCTTTTGTCTTGTTATCTTCCTTCATCTCACCTTGTGTGATTTTGTCTTGTCTTGTCTTGTCTTGTCTCATCTCCTATGACATTGTCCCCCTTCTTCCATCTCGCTTTGTCTTCTCTTGTCATGTCTTCTCTCATCTTACTTTCCCCTTGTCTTGTCATATCTTCCCTCGTCTTCTCTTGTCCTGCCTGACCTTCTTTCTTTTGGCCTTGCCTTCTCACGCCTTGTCTTATGTTGTCTTCTATTGGCATGTCTTGTCTTGCAGCCATCTCCCCGTGCACCTTGAGAGCGTTCTTGTTCTTGTTGTCGTCCTTCCTGGCTGGTTCGTTTCGCCCTAAACAGGTCACAGTCACATCTTGTGGGGGGAGAAGGCCAAGGGTGCTGGGGGGGGGGAGAGAAAGAGAGAAAGAGAGAGAGAGAGAGAAAGAGAGAGAAAAGAGAGAGAGAGAGAGAGAGAGAGAGAGAGAGAGAGAGAGAGAGAGAGAGAGAGAGAGAGAGAGAGAGAGAGAGAGAGAGAGAGAGAGAGAGAGAGAGAGAGAGAGAGAGAGAGAGGGGAAAAGAAAAAATATACTCGTATATATGTGTGCACATACATACACACACACACACACACACACACACACACACATATATATATATATATATATATATATATATATATATGTGTGTGTGTGTGTGTGTGTGTGTGTGTGTGTGTGTGTGTGTGTGTGTGTGTGTGTGTGTGTGAACTGAAGAACAAAATGAACAAAGTTTTCCCTTAAACTAGTGAACTGTTCATTCTTCCCATCCTTCCAGACGGACCAGATTTCGAATCTTGAAGGTTACTGGTGACGGCTACTTGCTCTGGCAGTCCCCCAACACACAGGGCACAGGTGATTCGTGGCGGAAGATTCTCAGGTTTCATTTTGTTTCTCTTTCGTTAGAAATTTATTCCTCTGTTATTCGTCCTCTCTCTCTCTCTCTTTCTCTCTCTCTCTCTCGTTTTCTCTCTTTCCCCCTCTCTTGCTCTTTCTCCCCTCTCTCTCTCTCCCCTACCTCTCTCTCTCGATTCTCCCTCTCTCGCTTTCTCTCTTCCCCCTCTCTCTCTCTCTCCTCTCCCTCCCTCTCTCTCACTATCTATCTCTCGCTTTCTCTCTCCCTCTCTTTTTCTCTCCCTCTCTCTTCCCCCTTCCCCCTCTCTCTCTCCCTCTCTCCCAACCCCCCTCTCTCTTTCTTTCTTTTTCAATCTCCGCACTTTTCTCAGTTCCTTGTCCTCCCTGTCTATGTCCTCTCTCTTTTTTCAATGCTCTCTAATTCTTTACTTCTTTCTTTCTCCATTCCTTCCTTATTTTACTATTTTTTTGCTTATTCTATGTTTTAACTATCCTTATATTCATATTTATATATTTATTGAGTTTTTGCATATTTTCATGACAATGACCCCAACAGTTCCTGACCTTTGACCTTGCATGTTCATCCTCCTGCTTGAAGAAGTAAAAAATTACTGAAGCACGGCTGTTGCCACTGTGGTCTTCATTCTTTACGAAATTTCCTTAAAAGAAAATATGCGGTAGAGGTCCCACACAGTTCTCCTCCTCCTCTTGTGCCTCTTCGTCTTCCTCCTCCTCCTCCTCCTCCTCCAAAAAAAAAAAAAAAAAAAAAAAAAAAAAAAAAAAAACTTGCCTCTGTGGTCTTAATTCTTTACGAAATTTCCTTAAAAGAAAAATTGCGGCACAGGTCCCACACACCTCTCCTCCTCATTCTCTTCCTCCTCCTCCTCATTCTCTTCCTCCTCTTCCTCCAAAAAGAAAAAAGTTTGTTTCCTCTGTGGTCTTCCTTCTTTACGAAATTTCCTTAAAAGAAAAAAATGCGGTACAGGCCCCACACAGCTATCCTCCTCCTCCTCCTCCTCCTCCTCAAAAAAAAAAAAGAAAAAAAAAAAAAAAACACCTCTGTGGTCTTCCTTCTTTACGAAATTTCATAAAAAAGACACAAGTCCCACAGCTCTCCTCCTCCTCCCCCTCCTGCTCCTTTTCTTCCTCCTCAGGTACCAGAAGTCGCCTCACCCTCAATTCTCCTTCCCTCAAGCTCTTGAGTAACTCTTCATCTGAATAAAATCGCTTGACGGCAGTGGAAAGATTACACACAAAATAGCTGGAATTGTTTAAAATAATTGTATAATGATTTGTACATATGGTTGACAATATTTGTCAATATATTCGCGTTCATGTTTGAATCCAGATCAAATTTCGTAATTTTTAGACATGAGAATGTATTAATACAATAGAAAACAAATTAATAAATGAATAAACAAATAAATACAGACATAAATACATAGATAAGCAGATAAACAAACCAGTAGATAGATAAAGAAGGAAATAAAAAAATAAATAAGAATGAATAAATAAATGTCCCAAGGCCACAGGCTGCATCACATACCAAAGCAACACACAGGTCTTGCAGGGGACCACCAAACCTTATCTCGACCTCTGCGACCCCCGGGCAGGCATGGGTCGCGACCCCTCGTTTGAAAGACGATGACCTAGATTGTCGATCTCCTCAGCATCGAGATTCACCTTCGCCAAAGTGCTACTTGAAGGCTTCTTCTTTTGGGAGCAAAGAAAGATAAGGTCCATTAACGCCCCTCCCCCCCTCCCCCCATACCTCCTGACCGGAGAGGGGGAGGGGGAGGGAGGATGGAGGAGGGCGAAGAGGGAGGGGAGAGGGGGAGGGAGGAAGGAAAGGTAGGAAGGGGAGGGAGGAGGGGTAGGGAGAGGAAAGTGAGAGGGGGAGGGAGAGGGAAGGGAGAGGGGGAGGGGGAAGGGAGGAGGGGAGAAGGGAGGATGGAGAGGGGGAGGGAGAGGGGGGATGGAGGAGGCGAGGGAGGAAAAAGGAGGGGGGAGGGAAGAAAGAGGAGGGGGAGGGAAGAGGGGGCAGGGGGAAGGGGCTAGGGAAGAGGAAAGGAGGGAGGAGGGGGGAGGGAGGGAGGGGGAGGGGGGAAGGGGGAAGAGGGTGGGTTGGGTACAGATAACCCGGTGGTCGCTTATTATCTACATCTTAAGCCACAGAGAGAGAGAGAGAAAGAGAGCTACGTGACTTGAAGAAACCTGGCAGTTCAAAGCCCGCAAACCCCGTCCAAGACGGTGACATACTTTCTTCAATTTGTTCTGGTTA
>NC_134791.1:19147852-19150352 GCF_046742065.1 Oratosquilla oratoria | reverse complement strand
TTATGAAGCCAAAACACTGAAATAATATAATAGATTAAAAACCATTCTTCAGCGGAGGAATTTAGAAACACTTAAAAGGCCAAAACACTGAAATAATATAACAGATTTAAAACCATTCTTCAGCAGAAAAATTTAGAAACACTTCTGAAGATGAACAACTGAAACAATCTAACAAATTTAAAATCATTCTTCACCAGAGAAATTTAGAAACACTTATGAAGGCAAAACACTGAAATAATATAACAAATCTAAAACCATTCTTCAGCAGAGAAATTTAGAAACACTTATGAAGCCAAAACACTGAAATAATATAATAGATTTAAAACCATTCTTCAGCAGAGAAATTTAGAAACACTTATGAAGCCAAAACACTGAAATAATCTAACAAATCCAAAACCTTTCTTCAGCAGAGAAATTTAGAAACACTTATGAAGCCAAAACACTGAAATAATATAACAGATTTAAAACCATTCTTCAGCAGAGAAATTTAGAAACACTAATGAAACACTGAAATAATATAACAAATTTAGAACCCTTCTTCAGCAGAGAAATTTAGAAACACTTATGAAGCCAAAACACTGAAATAATATAACAGATTTAAAACCATTCTTCAGCAGAGAAATTTAGAAACACTTACGAAGCCAAAACACTGAAATAATATAACAAATCTAAAACCATTCTTCAGCAGAGAAATTTAGAAACACTTATGAAGCCAAAACACTAAATAAATATAACAAATCTAAAACCATTCTTCAGCAGAGAAACTTAGAAACACTTATGAACCCAAACCACTGAAATAATCTAACAGACTTAAAACCATTCTTCAACAGAGAAATTTAGAAACACAAAGCCAAAACACTGAAATAATATAACAAATTTAAAACCATTCTTCAGTAGTAAAATTTAGAAACACTTATGGAGACAAACCTCTGAAATAATCTATCAAATTTAAAACCATTCTTCAGCAGAGAAATTTAGAAACACTTACGAAGCCAAAACACTGAAACAATCTAACAAATTTAAAATCCTTCATCACCAAAAGGAAAATCCTATAATCAAAACACAAACAGAGACGACCTAGATATCCTATCGAGTGCGAGGTCTATATCTCAATACCGTAATCCTTTTCTCTCCTGCTGGCCTTCTTCCCACGGAGCCCCACGACGCTTTCTCGCACGTAGGACCTGACCGATCCAGACGTTGCCTGCAGGTGACCTTTCCCGTTTAAATCATCTTTCGTTTAAATTCTATTCTTCAAGTGAACATTTACTTGAGAAGGCTACTTGCTTGAGGGTAACTGTCGTTCATATCTTCTTCATCAAGAAATAATTTTTTTTTCGTTTTTATTTTTGTACCAGTTTCTGTACACATCAATTTTTTTCGCTAAACAGCGAGCACTGGTAAGGAACATACAGAATCTAGATAATATTTCAAGCTATGAAACTATCATTAATCTAGCAATGGCTATATACTTATGGACTTAGATATATATGCACATACTGTGATGCGAAATTCTCGGATGCATCTTTGAATTGTGTGTGTTTGTGTGTGTGTGTGTGTGTGTGTGTGTGTGTGTGTGTGTGTGTGTGTGTGTGTGTGTGTGTGTGTGTGTGTGTGTGTGTGTGTGTGTGCGTAAAGCGCGCATGTGTGTGCGCGTGTGTTTACCTAGACCTGTTTTACGAGGTAATTCTTCCCCGTGCCTGTCTCGTTCTCTCTTTCGGTCTCTCTCTCACTCTCTTTCTCTTCTTCGTCTGTCTATCTCCTTCTCCTTTTTGACCATCTCTCCCTCTCTCTATGTCTTTCTCTCACTTTATCTCTCTCTGCTACTCTCTGTGGTACCGACTACAAATATTTTATGCAGTCAATATTTTAGTGATTTTAGCGACACCTCTACTGACCAGTGTCACGTAGCGTTTTTTCATGACTGATCTCCACACAGGGAAGAATGCTGATCAATTTTAGCCTCTGTTATTCCTCCTCTCTGCCGGTCACCATAAATCTTTCTTTTGCCAAAACCTCTAAGACTCCAATTCTTTGGCGCCATTTTGTCTCCAAGGATAGAAATACTGGTAATCACCGACAAAATACTTATGCTCTCTCTCACTCTCTCTTTCTCTGCTCCTCCAATCCTCTTTCTCTCTCTCCCTACTTTACTCTCTCTATCTCTCTCCCACTCTCGCCTTGTCAGTCGCGATTTCTCTGTCTGTCTGTCTACTCTCTCTCAATCTCCCTCTTTTCTCTTCCCATCCCCTTTCTCTCTCTCTCTCTCTCCCTCTCTCTCTCGGCCTGTCAGTCGCGTTTTCTCTGTCTGTCTGTCTCTTTCTTTCTCTCCCTCTCTCCTTCCCTCCTTATCCCCTTTTCTCTCTCGCTCTCTCTCTACCACCCTACCTTCCTCTCTCCTTTCCCTTTCTCTTTCCCTGTCTCTCTCTCTCTCTCTCTCTATCTCTCTCTCCATCCCCTTCTGCTTCTCCCCATCTCCCATCTCTCTCTCGGTCTCTGT
>NC_134791.1:19140352-19142852 GCF_046742065.1 Oratosquilla oratoria | reverse complement strand
CAGCGGAGTGATACTGAAATTATTTCAGCCCTGGGCGGGATTCGAACCCGGAACACCATAGTGGCAGCCGGGAACTCTAACCAATGCGCAACGAGGTGTGTATGTGTGTGTGTGTGTGTGTGTGTGTGTGTGTGTGTGTGTGTGTGTGTGTGTGTGTGTGTGTGTGTATGTATCAGAGGTATCCATTTCTATTTTGAGTTCATAATTTTCTCCTTCACGGATCCTTCGTGCTGCAGAAGCCTCCGAGACCAATTTCTGTTCTTTAAGAAATTCATTCAAGTGATTTTTTATCCTTAATTTCGAAATTGGGAGACTCTCCAGAACATGACCAGAAACTCGCAGCACATGCTACCCACGCAGCAGTCCTGAGATCGTAGAACGATTGGGTCGTTACGACAATTTCGATCTCGTGGTGGATATTTCTTGAAGAGCGAGCGAGCTCTCCCGACTCAAAAAAAAAAAAATCACATACCCAAACCCACGCGTGTATAGATAACAATCACATATAATTATTATCCCTCTTTAGAACTGAGCGTTTGCGATAAGGAACCATTCTATTCCCAAACGTTTGATTGGGCGTGCGGGTAGCCAATTACAAATCAACCTTGCGCGTGCGTACTTGAATATTTTTTCTTTCTTTCTTTCTGCGCGCATAAATATTTAGATGCGTTGATTAATGTTTGGACAGTCTTGCGAATGTTTTGCGGCGTGCCTTGACTGTGTGCGCGCGCGAAAGCACGCAAGCAAAAAAAAAAAAAAAAAAAAAAAAAAGTGTAAGTCTTCGTATTACACGTACACGTGTACACAGAAGCATATTCCTATGGATTACTGTTTACATATGTGTGTTTCATACGGGTTAACTATGAAGGTGAGAAGGTTATATGGGTAGTATTTATTCTTAATCCTTTCTTTTCCCGTCCCTCCTCCTCCCCCTCCTTCCTCTCCCCCTTCCCCCTCCTCCTCCTTCTTTTCCCTTCCCTCTCCCACCTCCACCCCCTCCTTCACCCCCACCCACACACCCTTCTCCATCAACCCCCTCTGTATCCTCTCCTGGCTTTGTGCCCTTAACCCCCTCCTCCTCCCCCTCCTCCCTTTTTTTCTTCCTCCTCCCCCTCCCTCCTCCTCTTACTTCTCCTCCTGTCCTTCTCCTGCCCCCTCGGCTTCTCTGCATCCTGCAGCCATGCCTTGGAGAAGACTGCAAGAGACCATAAGGCCTACACAAGACACTACCATGTCCATTACCACGTATCCTCCTCCTCCATAAAGTTATCTAAAGGGCCTTTTACACGGTCAAACAGTTTGACAAACCCGGTTTGTCAGACAAGTGTTTGAAGTGGTGTTTGACCGTGTGAATGGGGTATTTGGTCGTCAAACACGTTTGTCGAACGTGTTTGACAACCAAATACCCTATTCACACGGTCAAACATCACTTCAAACACTTGTTTGACAAACCGGGTTTGTCAAACCGTTTGGCCGTCTAAATGCCCCTTAAGCTTTTCTTAAAACAACCAATAGTTTCAGCGCTCACTACATGGTTACTAAGTCTATTCCATTCGTTAGCCACCCTATTGGTAAACCAGTTCTTGCCTATTTCCTTCTTAAACCTAAATTTGTCCAATTTAAACCCATTACTTCGAGTCCTAACCTACTGTCTTAATATGATGACCTTGCCTGGATAATTCATATCAAAGCTCTTCACCCATTTGAATACCTCTATTAGATCACCCACACTCTACGAGGTATAATGACTCTTGTGTTCTACCTCCTTTCAATTCTAAGTACTACAGTGTCTGATATCTTCTGGTGAACTGTGAAAGTTGTAATATACCTTAGGGGTCGTAGTGTTACGATGTGGACGAGTCGTTTACGATCTCGTAGAGTTACGACCATCGCAGAAGACGCGGCCGCTGCGATACTCAGAAGTGGAGGAAATGTCAACTGGCTCTCATGACCTCCTGACCTCTGCATTTACCTCCTACACACACTCCCTAATTCTCCCTAAGTGCCTCCTATACCCCTGGCCGTCCTCTTTTTCCTACCTCCCTCTCTCTGCCTCCCTCCTTCGTCCTCTTTTTTTTTTCCTCTTTTTCTTTCCTCACCTTCCTTTCTTCCTCCATCCACGACACTCCTCACTCTTTTTCTCTCCTCTTTTTTTTCACTCTCCCTCCTTCCTCCTCGACCCTCCTTCGCCCTCTTTTTCTCCTCTTTTTCTATTTTATTTTATTTAATTCTTCCTCCTCTTTCCCATTCTCCCTTTCTTCCTCCCTCCTCGACCCTCCTTTACCCTCTTTTTCTCTTCTTTTTCTATTCTATATTTATTTCTTCTCCCTCCTCTTTCCCATCCTTCCACTCTTCCTCCCTCCTCGACACTCCTTACTCTTTTTCTATCCTATTTTTCTTTCCTCTACCTCCTCTTCGTCCCTCCTCGACCCTCCTTCACCATCTTTTTCTTCTCTTTTTCTATTCTATTTATCTTCCCTCTTCCTCCTCTTCCCCCTCC
>NC_134791.1:19130352-19135352 GCF_046742065.1 Oratosquilla oratoria | reverse complement strand
GAATAAACATAACCCGTGATCAATGTTCCCTCTAATCTATTTTTTATTTTATTTTATTTATCTATCTATTTATTTATTTATTTATTTATTTTTGCTGTGAGTGTGAGCAGATATTTGCTTGTGCGCAAACTTTGCCTAATCTGAAAAGTATGTGCACACCCGTGCAAGTCACCATCTGATCATTTAAGCAAATACGCACAGTTTGTAAGTTTGTATTGTACAGTACCTCCAAAAACAAAGCAATAATTGGTTTGACGGTTGGCAAGTTACCATATTTTTTAGAGAATTTGTAACTTGGTGTTTGGGTGGAACTTCTTTATTGAATGGATTTTGATATCATTTGAAAACCTTGTGTGCACACATTTTTTTTTTCATGTGCGCTAGTTGGAAAACATGTGCGTGCGCACATGCGCACAGCTTAGAGGGAACGTTGTCCATGATCATGTCATAGGTGTTGTCTAAGTCTACGAATCATCCGTTACGGAATGGGAGTCACGCAGACACACACACACACACACACACAAAAAAAAAAAAAAAAAAAAAAAAAAAAAAAAAAAAAAAAAAAAAAAAAAAAAAAAAAAAAAAAAAAAAAAAAAAAAAAAAAAAAAAAAAAAAAATCTTATGAGCTAAGACTTCCATGGTGGAGTCACTGGACTCGAACTTGGGTCCTCAACATGCGAGGAAGGGAAGAAGACATCCCTCCACTCAGCACATGATAGGAAGAACTGGCTTAGCTACTGAGGCACCAAGTGTAACGAGAGAGGTTCTGCGATAAGACCGGCAGTAATGAACTGGTACGAGGGTAACGAGGCAGATGACAAGGGCGCTAACGAGGAGAACGGGAAGACTTCGTCCGAGATCGACTTTGACCCCTTCAGTACGGTGGCGGGTCACAGAGAGCTTACTTCAAGTCCTTCAATACCGTGACGGTTCTCATGGACTATTTTAGGTACCGGACCGCATAGACCAGTGGTTATTAACTTTTTTTTCATTCCATTTTCCACCCTTTAATAAATTTTCAACAATCTGGTGGCTCCCCTTAATTTTTTCCCAAATCCCATCTAACCTAAAAAAAAAAAAAAAAAAAAAAATATATATATATATATATATATATATATATATATATATATATATATATGTGTGTGTGTGTGTGTGTGTGTGTATGTT
This sequence comes from Oratosquilla oratoria, assembly GCF_046742065.1. Classification (NCBI taxonomy): domain Eukaryota; kingdom Metazoa; phylum Arthropoda; class Malacostraca; order Stomatopoda; family Squillidae; genus Oratosquilla; species Oratosquilla oratoria. The sequence continues at coordinate 19,134,185 of NC_134791.1, read as the reverse complement.
TCAAGACAGATTGAACATTTTTAGAAGTTCCGCCATGGGATACGAACCCTGACCCAAAACGTTAGCAACCATGTAGCATGGTTGCTAACGTCTTGGCCTCGTGATTATCGACGCACGGGTCAGGGTTCGTATCCCATGGCGGAACTTCTAAAAATGTTCAATATACATATATATATATATATTAGGTTCTAAGAAAAACCCTTTGTTTTATTACAAAGTTGACAATCATAATCACCTTGTTATTTCTTCAGCTAGGATGCGATGGATTTTTTTTAATATATTCAGATTCCTCACATTCTACAGAAATTTATGACTTGCAGCAGCAGGTCATGGCCCCCCTAAATTCTTGCCAATGCTTCCTTAGGGGTCCGCGACCCCCAGACTGGAAGCCTCTGCCTTGGTCCTTACTTTGAGTCCTTCAATATCGTGAGGGTTCTTAGGGACCTTACTTTAAGCGCTTCAGTAAGGCGGAAGATCGCACAGGCCGGCGTTTCCCAACCTGGGGTGCTGAAATCAATTACAGAGGGTGCTGGGAATTGATGCACACAAAAATCATATTGATATATGTACCATTGATTAGTCAGTTGTGCATATTTGACTTTTTCCATGATATTTTATTTTTCTAGTGTGTTCTTATTTCTTATACAAACAATATTGTCAATTTGTTTCAGTTCTAAGGAATCAAGAAAATAAATCATCAAGCAGTACACTTCACTTTCTTTTATCCTTCTAATAACAAGATAGGGGTGCTGGACTGCTTAGACATGACAAACGCTAGCATAGATCTTACTTCAAGTCCTTCAATAAAGTGATAATTTGATTTAACCTCACTTTAAACCCCTTTCGTTTAGGTGATGGATTTTCTTGGCGATCTCTTAAACCACCTTAATGAAGTGACGTCTTTCTAAGATCTTTCCCTTAGTTGATGCCAGTCAATTTCAATCACCTCAAGAGTAAGCTAGGGACCAAATGGTCTCTTCAGACTCCTCCCTCATCCCCAGACCTTTTTCATATAGAGTTAACCTTCTTGGGCGAATAAAATCAACTGGCGACGGCCAGAACGCAATTTAGTAAACATCGACAATATGCTGAATGGGTGAATGTTCGCCTTGCCTTTCTCCTCGTCCTCCTCCCCCTCGTCCTCCTTCTCTTCCTCCTCCTCCTTCTCTTCTTCCTCTTCCTTCTCTTCTTTATTCTCCTTCTCCCCTTCCTCTTCATTCTCTTGGCCTGAGATCCTGGTCCTCCTCCTCCTCCTATTTACACTCCTCTCTCTTCCTTCTCGACATTTCCTCTTCCTCTCCTGCTCATCCCTCACTCCTCCTTTCCCTTCTTCGCCTTAAGTCTGAGTTCCTCCTTTTATTCTTCCTGTCTTAATTTCCTCTTCTTTACCATTTTGCTCTATTTCACGTTTCTCCTTCCTCAAATTTCCTTTCTAAATATCTATCTTTATTTTCCTCTTCTTCCTTCGTCTTCCTCCTTCCTCTTCCTCCTTTCTTTTCCCTCTTTCTCTTCTTCCTTCCATTCCCCCCTTCCTTTTCTTCCTTCCTCTTCCCACTCCCTCCTCCTGTTCCATTTCTCTCTTCTATTTGCCATCCTCCTCTTCCTCTTCCTCCTCCTTCTGTTTCCTCTCCTCCTCCCCCTCCTCCTCCTCCTCCACTACCGTCCTTCTCTCCGTTTTCTGTTCCCTCGTCCCTTTCGTCTCCTCATCCTTCACTCCTTCTTGCCATGAAGATCCATTTTCTTCTCTTTTCCTCTTTTTCTTCTCTTTTCCTCCTCTTTTTCCTCCGCCTCCCTTGCCTTTCCTTTTCTTCTCGTCCTTGACTTTTCCTCTTCAAATTTCTGTTTTGAATATTTATCCTCCTCATTTTTCTTCTTAGCCCTCTCCTCTTCTTCATTCTCCACTTCCTTCTCCTTTTCATTCTTCCTTTTTCCTCCCCATCTTCCTCCACCTCCTTCATTCACTTTCTCATTTTTATTCTCCATTTTCCTTTACACACTCTCCTCCTCCTCCTTCTACTCCTTTTCATTCTCCTTTCTTCCTCTTCATCTTCCTCCATCTCCTTCACCTTCTCCTTTCCGTTCTCCACTTTCTCTTTCCCAACCTCATCTTCCTCCTCCACTTCTTCTTCTTCTTCTTCTCCTTCTTCTTCTTCCTCCTCCCCCTCCTCTCTTTCATTATCTCACTCTTCTTCGTCCACAGCACTTATGAATCCTTACCAATGTTTTTCTTCTTTTTTCCCGTAATTAAGCTTTTATCAACTCCTCCTCCTCCTCCTTGTTATCTGTTACCTCTGAGCGGGTTAAGGCGTCATTACTTGCGGCAAAGGTCGAGGGGATGGCGATTCGAACCCTGCCACCGGCGAAGTTGAACCAAGGGCATGGTTCATTAAATTCCACGCTACAAAGTCATCTGTGTGGGGCACCGTCCTTGCCCTCCGATAGGGGGGGGGGGGTTGTGACGTTAAACAATATAATCTTTTTCTCCTTGTTCTTTCCCCCCTTTTTTCATGCCTCTTTTTTTTCCCTCTCTGTTAACTCTCTTTTCCTTTCCTGCTCTTTGTCTTATTCACTCTTTTTCCCTCGTATTCTTCTTCGGTGGTCTCTTTCGTTCTCTTTTCTCTTTGTTATCATTTCACGGTGTTTTTCTTTCGCTCTCTTGTACTCTCCTCTCCTTTTTCGCGGGTTTTTTCTTTCGCTTTCTTGCACTCCCTTTTCACGGGGTTTTTCTTTCGCTTCTTTTGATTTCCTTCCAACACAGGGTCTTGTCCTTCAGCTGAATAAAATCGCCTGACGTCAGCCATGGGGTAGAATTATTCTCTCCTTTCACTTGCTTTTAATTTTATTTACTTAAGATTTTTGAGTCTTTGCCCCGTTCTCATTATCCTTCTTCTTCCTCTCCCTCCTTCTTTCTATTCCTCGTCTTTCTTCCTCTTCTTTCGTCTTTGATGTGTTTTTGTTTTGCTCTACGTGACCTTTACTCTTGTCCATCTCTCGTCCACTTATCTATTCAATTTTCCTTATTTCTGTTCTTTCTTTCTATCCCTTGTCCTTCTTCCTCTTCTTTCGTCTTTGATGTGTTTTTGTTTTGTTCTTCGTGACCTTTACTCTTGTCCATCTCTCGTCCACTTATTTATTTCATTTTCCTTTTAGAGCGACTTCTCCGCATTTGTATGCAAGACGCACTTATCATCCTGGTATTCTCGTTAACAAGATTATCTTGGTCCTAGCTTTCCAGCCAACCCGTTTCATCGTCACTGTCAGCTTCTCATTCATTTAATTCAAATTATCTTTGCCTTTCTATCATCTGCTTATTTATTTATTTACTTAATCATTTATTTATTCATTTATGTATATATATACATATATATGTATATATATACATATATATATATATATATATATATATATATATATATATATATATATATATATATATATTATTTATCACTGGGGCATGTCTTTTCTTCCTGTTTCGTTTTTATCAGGAAGGTTCTTAGTTGAAAAAGAAAATGTAGAACACAAAACGAAAAAGAAAAAAATAAACAACACGTGGAAGAAGAGGAACAGGTTACATAAAAACAGAAGAACATAAGAATAGAGGAGACTGCAAGAGACCATAAGGCCTACACTAGGCAGTCTCATGTCCCTTTCCACCTTTCATCTCTGTCCATAAAGTTAATTCGTCTTCTCTTAAAACAACCAATTGTTTCAGTGCTTTTACTAAAGTTTATTTCTTTTGTTAACCACTCTATTGGAAAACCCATTCTTGCCTATTTCCTTCTTAAACCTAAATATGTCTAATTTGAATCCATTACTGCGAATCCAGTCCTACT
>NC_134791.1:19107852-19122852 GCF_046742065.1 Oratosquilla oratoria | reverse complement strand
AGAGAGAGAGAGAGAGAGAGAGAGAGAGAGAGAGAGAGAGAGAGAGAGAGAGAGAGAGAGAGAGAGAGAGAGGGGGAAAAGATTATTTACATTTCACGGCTAAATGGCCACCTAGTGAAGCGCTATTGGTTGTTTATCTTGCCGTGGGATCTTGTGTTTTGTCTCCCTGGTGGGGGAAGTGTCCCCAGGTCCCTCATCCCACTCCCACCTCCCACGCCGAACGCCCGCCCGTTGTGGGACTCTGTATAAGCCCTCCCAACCCTCCCATTTAGGGACGCAAGTGCATATTGGTCGGTCCCACGCGTGTTGGATCCCCATCGCCCCTTCTCAACACGGGATCAAATGTCCTTCGGCTGCAGATCACGTATCCTCACGGTCGCTCCAGAGGATCTGATGTCATCTTCGAGGCCCAATATCTCTTCCGCTGGTAGAGGGAGGATTTCCATCTCTCGGCTCTTTCTCAGGGTGGGAGGAGGGAGTTTCTTATCTTTTGCGTCCCCCCCCCACCCCACCCACTAACTCGACAGTGGCCCTCCGGGTGAAGTAATCCTCGAGGACGGACCTTCCAGGGCGACACCAAAGGCGGCGCGGGTCCAAGTCTCAGCGGTTTATGATTGCGGACGTTCTTGAAGACACTTCGAGAAATTCTAAACCTTTGCCCACTGAAGCGACCTTTGAGACCTTTTCACCTCCCATGCTCCTCCTAAACCCCCAAATCCCTTCCCCCATTTCCCCCCCAAATCCTCCCTTTCCTCCTCTCCATCACCCCGTACTCCTCCTACACTCCTCGTCTCCCCCCCCCCACCCAGTCCTTTCAACCTGCGACCGAAACTGCCAACGTCTTCTTCCTTGGATTCAAAACCATCCATCCGCCCTCACGCCCACCCTCACCCACCCGCACGCCCCCCTCCTTCCCTCCTCCCCCCACCACCACCTTCGCACCTCAACCACGTTCAGTTTGGAAATTGAATCCTGGGCGGCAGTAAAGGTTATGGACACGTTGGTGTGTCTGTCTGTCTCTCATGCACGCAACGGGACTTCAGATAGCCAACCCCTTATTCGTTCTGCAGAATTGCCAGATAAAAAGCGAGAGAGAAGGAGAAAAAAAAGAAAAACAGAAGAAGAAAAAATAAGAAATAAGAGTCGGACGAGAGGGAGGAAAGAAGACAAAAGAAAAAAAAAAAAATTCATTTGTCCCCCGTACTGGACGCAAGTATATGCAACTCCAGTGCAAATGACGGGTAAAACTGTTGCATGCAAATCCATAGGAGGAGGGTGGCAGGGAGGGGAGGGGGGGATGTTGGGAAAGGGGGAATGGGGGGGGGGGAGAAAGGAGGAGTTTGAGTAACAGTTTTGTGTAGACAATGTCCATGGTTATCGTTCGCGTGTTGAGCTTTAATTATGACAGCGGGGTCTTCTGTATCAGTAATGACACATTGTATGTGTCATCCTCGACACATTGCATGTGTCATCCTCGACACATTGAATGTGTCATCCTCGACACATTCGAGCGGAAGACATCCTGCTCAAGGTCCTCCTCAAGAGAAGGACCGGCTTCTCCAAGTTAAACCTCGTCCTTACAGAGTTAAACCTTCAGTGATTGTTTTCTGACAAACGCCAGACGATTTTATTAACTTAAAAAGGTAAACCTCACACTTTAAGAACACCGATACCATGATTTTAAGCCATGAAGTTTACAAAGGATTACAAAGGCGGAGCATGCCGACAGGAGACCTTTTGGTCCATATCAAGGTCGGATGCGAAAAAATGTAATAATAAATAAATAAATGAATAAATAAAAACTATCACAAAGCATATAATAATAAATCAAATAAATGAATAGGTATAGTTAAATAATAAACAAACAGGTAAATAGTAAATAATAATAAATTCACATATAACTAATAATAAATGAGAATGAAGCAAATAATAATAAACAGACATAATATAACAAAACAAATAATATAAAATAAATGACAGTCATTACAGCATCTTGTTTAGTTGCTTATCTAAATGACCATGGCCGAATGTGTTACCTTGGCCATCTGTACCTGGACATCACAGGCTGTCACGTGCTCCCTTAGCGTTCAAAATGAACACAAAGGAACACAAAGGAAGAACAAACAACAGCATGCCTACTGGCCCTAACGAGGCTGTTTGTGTTTACTAAACTAAACTGCAGTTAAGAAAACAGGGCAGAAGATGAACTAACACTACTGCTACCACTATCCTATCCAATTGCAATTAAATGCCGGGTTGTCATATCTTTTATTGCATGGGATAATATTTATCTATTATCAAACGCAGGGATGCCACTTTGTGGGAATTTTCCACAAATTTGTGGGAGAAATTGGCTCACATATTATGGACATATGAAGAATTTTATGTTGCAATGAACTTATTTGTGTATATAATCATTCCTTCTATTTGTGGGAAAAAATAATGAGATCCATATTTCCTTGTGGGAATTTTGTGGAAAAAATCTCATTCATTTGTAGGGACTGGCATAGATCACAGTGGCAACCCTGGTCAGATGATTTCATTAAACCGAGATGTCTCGAGTATGTCAACGAGGTGAAGTCCAGAAGCAAAGCTTTGATGTGTTTCATTGTACAGTTGTGTGAAGTTCAGCCTTAATGATCTACTGCCGGACGGTGGATTAATCCGGCTTGGTAAGGTTGTATGTATGGTGAGAAGCGCATGTGAAGCTTTTAGTGTTATAGAATGGCTGTGGTTGTGGACGAAGTCTGAAATCAGTGCAATCAACTCGAGCATACTAATTAAGTACTAATATATATATATATATATATATATATATATATATATATATATATATATATATATATATATATATATATATATGCGTCACTGGTCTACTGCAACTCTGAAGTCCGCCGTTGCGGAGAGAGGTTGGAAAGCAATGAAAGTGCTTGGCACCTATCGGGGATTAAACCCGGGCCTTACGTGTCCCGAGGCAGGAACTTTACCAACTGCTCCACGCAGGTTCTGTTTCATTCAGCATTTGGAGTATCAAGAACTAAAGCTGAACCAATGCACAGAGTGCTTACACACGCACACACACACACACACACATACACACAGGTATACACACACACACGCACGACTCGTGGCATAGTTGGTAGAGTTCCCAGCTGCCGCTACGGCGGTCCGGGTTCGGATCCCGCCCAGGGCTATAATTTCAGTATCGCTGCGCTGCGGGTTGTTACTCCAACTCTCGTGGGCGGGGGAGTTGTGTGTGTGTGTGTGTGTGTGTGTGTGTGTGTGTGTGTGTGTGTGTGTGTGTGTGTGTGTGTGTGTGTGTGTGTGTGTGTGTGTGTGTGTGTGTGTGCATGTAAGGTCACAGCATTACCCATACGAGCTCTGAGCTCTCTTCCGGGAGGGAAATAGCTGTCGATCACGAGTCCAACACGTGATCCAAGACCATGGTGAATCACACACACACACACACACACACACACACACACACACACACACACACACGCACTGAGAAGACTCTGTAGGCTGTTGTCCATGATGTACGAGCGTGGACCAATTCCTATATCACCAGCTGTCAACTTTCTTTAAAAACAAATATCGAAGGAGATACAACCAAACCTGATACAGAGATCTTGGTCCGGGGCTGGGGATCGAAGGCCAGGCCTTCGGGGTTGTACCTCCAGACAGAGGCGAAAATGATGAGTTTGAAGATGAACGAAAAGGACATGCTTCTCTCCAACGCCCTGCGGCTGATGTTGCTCAAAGATGGAAAATGATGAAGACTACTCATTTCCACCCCCAAAGGGAAACGGTGTGTTGATGTGGAACGTCTCGTTGTTCAGTGGTAGAACTTAGCCACAAGCACGGTGAACATATATATGTATGTGTGTATGTATATATGTATGTATACAGGTATATATGTACGTATGTATGTATGGATGGATGAATAGATAAGTGTATGTAAACATATATACCATACATACATACATACACACACACACACACACACACACATATATATATATATATATATATATATATATGTATGTTTGTATATAAATATATACATGTATGCGTATGTACGTATGCATGTATATATGTATTGATGTATGTATGTATATGTACATATGCAAGTATGTGTATTCATATGTTTACATTTATGTATAGAGCCATATGTATATGTATATTTGTATGTATACATACATGAATATATGTATACTGTATATGTATGTATGCAAGCTTGCAAGTAAGTATGTATGCAAGTATGTATGCATGCATGTAAGTATATATGCATATAAGTATTTTCTACGTATGTATACGTGTGTATGCGTTTGTGTGTATATATACTCTGTATATAGAATATTGAAATGAGAAACATGATGTACAATTTTTGCCGATATCGATTCAATGTGTGTGTGTGTACGCGCGCACACACACACACACACACACACACACACACACACACACACACACACACACAATCACGAGCGCTCACACACAAAGCCGAGTGTCTTTGAATGTGTGACGTGCTATTTACATTGATTTCGACTCTGCATAATGATGTCTTGGAGCCATAAATCCACGAGAGGTGGAGGAAGGAAGGGAGGGAGGGAGGGAGGGAGGGAGGTAAGGAAGGGGAGGGGGGAGGGGGGGCTAACGAGACCCAAGCATGCGTCTCTCCCCCAAGACCTCAAGGCTGCTCCTGCCGAAGGAGGAGGAGGAGGAGGAGGAGGAAGGAGAAGTGGGAGAAGAAGACGAAGAAGAAGAAGAAGAGAAATAAGAAGAGAAAAAGGAGAAAGAAGAAGAAGAAGAAGAAGAAGAAGAAGATGATGATGAAGGAGAAAAAGAAGAACGAGAAGAAGAAGGAGGAGAAGCAGAAGAAGAAGAAGGAGGAGGAGGAGAAGAAGAAAAAGAAGGAAGAGGAAGAGAAGAAGCAGAAGAAAAAGAAGAAGAAGAAGAGGGAGAAGAAGCAGGAGACGAAGAAAAAGAAGAAGAAGAAGAAGAAGAAGCAGCAGAAGAAGAAAAAGACGAAGAAGAATCAGAATCAGAAGAAGAAGAAGCAGAAGAAGCAAAAGAAGAAGAAGAAGAAGAAGAAGCTGTGTGTACAAACGGAGGTCGCGCCGCGCGTGTGTGCTTCCCAACGGCGCGTGTTGTCTTTGGCTCGGAGTCCGTGACGGCTTCAGTTCGGTTGACTGGCTTCTGGATCCTTCCTCGCAAGACGACGTGGGAACGTCTTCGAACTCAGCCCGTGGGAACGCACCTGCTGTCGATCTCGGCCTGCACTCAGACGGACACTGGTTCCTCCCCACCCCGTCTCCCCCCTTCCTTCCCCCCATTTTATTCCTGAAACTCCCCCCCACCCACCCACTCACCCAATCCCACCCTATCCTTGCCACATGCCCAAACCATTTCATGATCCCTATTTTCAAACACCTCGCTTTTCTTAATTTACTTGATTCTCTTTTTTTCCTCTCCTCTCTCCTCTTCCTCCCCCTCCCCCCTCCCTCTCCGAGATTCTCCACTCCTCCTCTTCCCCCTCTTCCTCCCCACCCTCCCAACATACTGACTGCCGTGATTTACTGAACATTGGTTTGAACGTCCTTGTTAATCCGCCTCGTTTTCATACTCTTTCTCTCAAGACGATTTTACTCAGATAAAGAATAGACTCTCAGTAAAGAACGGGAACATAATCAAGATCCTATTTCAAACCCAGGAAAGAAAAAAATTCTAACCTAGTTTAATCAACCTAATCTAGTATCACCTAACCTAATCTAGCATCACCTAGCCTGTTCTAACCTAACCTAACCTAATCTTGAAAGAAGAAAGCGTTGGTAAGTTCGTTAAAATTATCAACTTTGCATTTTTCAGCTCAAAGCAGAACATCCCCATTCAAAAAACTAGTAATTAGTGCTCTAGACAATCGTTTGACGATCATCGTTGAGCGATAATCGCACCGAATAAAACGGACCATAACAATTGAAAGTAGATTAGGGATGGAAATCATTCAGTGTCAGGTACTGTCTAGCTAAGGTAATAAAATCACCTGAAGGCAGACTGGTGGTAAAAGGAGGGAGGAGAGACGGAATAGGGAGAGTGGGAGGAGTATTATTTTGTCAGCAATAACCGGCGCTTCTATCCTAAGAAGTCGTACATAGATATGGTAAATGAAAGATCTATGGCAGTGGTTCTTAACCCCTGGGTCGCGACCCAAATTTGGGTCGCCAAACCATTTTATTGGGTCGCTAAGGGTTTGCAGAAAATAATTATTTTCCCACTACAAATATATTATAATTATATACTGTAATAATTAAAATACATGATGCCTACTTTTAGGATTCTAAGCAGACCATGATTAAATAAAAACTTCAAAGCAGAAAATTTATTTGTAGGCTTGGGTCGCGATGCTTGATTCGTGCAAAATTTTGGGTCGCGATGCTTGATTTGTGCAAAATTTTGGGTCGCTGCCAAAAAAGGTTAAGAACCGCTGATCTATGGGGTACAACAGAACGGAGGAATATTCGCAGTAAAAGTTAGAAAAATAAATATTTTCTGAGGGGAGATTTTTTCCGACCACAAAAGAATTTCTGAGTACCTCTTATCCGTAGGGGTGTCTGTGAACTCCATAAAATATCGACTCCACTGAACTTAGGGTGTGTGGGATGGGGTACAAGGGTGTAAGGGTGGGTTGAGGGAGAATAGAAACTGCGCACTGCTAAACGAAGGAAACGAGGTCAAGGGTGTTTAAGGGTTAGGTCACCAAGGTCACCCTGGGTCACAGGTTGTGGTAGTAGGTGTTGAACACGAGGTGATGGGTGTTGAGAAGAGGTCACAAAGGAGAAGGGCGGTGGGGCGGGTCAAGTGGTTTTGGGAGGGTTGGAGGAGGAGGAGGAGGAGGAGAGGAGGGTGCTTTGGGAAAGAGAGGAAGTGCCCGCGGGTACGGAGGGAGGTGTGGTGGGCCAGAGGATAGCGTGCTCGCCCTACGTCCCATGAATATTAGGACTCAATTATATATAAATTCACACACACACACACACACACACACACACACACACACACACACACACACACACACACACACACACACACACATGTATATATATATATATATATATATATATATATATACATATATATACATATACACACACACACACACATATATATATATATATATATATATATATATACACATATCGGTCTAGATGCTAATTTTGAAGAAGAAAAAAAATTCAGTTGAGGGAACTGATAATCTTAACTTGAAAGAATGTGGCATGGGCGGGTATCAGCCCCACAAAAATAAAATAAATAAATAAATAAGAATAAATAAAACAAAATAAAATAAATAAATAAAACTACAACAGCTACATTTCCCAAGGAACCACAAACAGGAATCGACCAGAAGCCAAACCCACGTGGTTATGGACCAAACGGTCCTCTGCTTGTTGACTCTCCCATTGTATTCTGAACGAGTGTCAGCCCCAAGTGGTCAGACCGACCAAGCCCGCACATGATTGGATCCTGCGGGCGAAGAGATTGGGGAACCAACTGATCGGTGCCTGTGATTGGGGGAGGCCCGGAAAGGAGCGGAATGGAATGGCTGCCGACTGTGATTGGGCATCCGGGCGGGAAGAATGATTGGCATTCGTGATAAGGGGCCCAAGATAAGGCGTGGGAGTCTAACTCCGTGATTGGGGAAGCTGGGAAGAGGTGATTGTTGATCGAATCGGGGGTGAGTGGCCAGTGGCAGAAGGATTGGGTGATTGGGGGATCGTGCTTGCGGTGGAGGAAAGTCGTGGAAGATTGGCAAGTCATTTTGAGATTTCATATTTTGGCAAAAAAAAATAAAATAAAAATAAATAAATAAATAAATAAATAAATAAATAAATAAATAAATAAAATAAAAAATAAATAAAAGATAAACACGCAATAAAAGATAAACACGCAATAAAAGAAAAAAAAAAAGAATTACAACAAAATAAAGTCGAATAAATTAAAACAAAAAATATAAAATGAAAAATAGTAATATAGTAAAATAAAATTAAATACATGATGAAACAAAACCGAATAAAACAACAAAGAAATAAAATGAAACAGTAATATAGTAAAATAAAATTAAATACAACACGATGAAACAAATTCAAACAAAACAACACAAAATAAAATAGAATAAAACAAACAAATAGAATTAAAATGGCAGTTGAGAAGAAGATGATTACGACGTGGGAACCAAACCATAAAGGGACAATTGGTTGAGGAACTGAATCACAGGCAAGGATATACGCCAGGAGGCCTTGAGTTGCGACAGAGGTCGTCACCTTTGCCCTGGGTGCTTGAACCCCAAGCAGAAGTCACCGGTGACTATTGGGTACGAACTCGGGCCACCTTTGAGCAAAACACATTCGAAATAATCTCGCTACTCAGCACACGGAATGAAAGAAATCTAAATATTTGACAATTATTTCGTTCGTCAATCTGTCTGTCTGTCTGTCAAGTTGCCCCCCACCCCTGGTTGGTTGGATGCCTGTCTGTATTTCTTTCCTCTAGGCCTATGTCTGTCTGTCTGTCTGCCTGTCTGTCAAACTTCGTGCCCCTTTGCCTGGCTGACTGGCTGTCTCTCTGTATTCCAAACTTCTATGTCTATGTCTGTCTGCCTGTCTGTATGTCTGTAAATTTTCTTGTCCCTTTGGCTGGCTGGCTGGTTGCTCCTCTGTATTCCAAATATCTCTATGTCTGTCCTTCTGTCTCCCTGTCTGTCTGTCAAGCCTCTTGTTCCTCTGTCTGGTTGCCTGTTTGTATTTCTTTACCCTCTGTCTATGACTGTCTGTCTTTGTCTGTCTGTCTATCTGCCAAGCTTCTTGCCTCTCTGGTTGGCTGGCTGGTTGCCTGTCTTTATTCCTTTACCCTCTGTCTATGACTGTCTATCTGTCTGTCAATCTCCCTATCTGTTGTCTGTCAAGCTTCTTGCCCCTTTGGCTGGCTGGCTGGTTGCCTGTCTACATTCCTTTACCCACTGTCTATGACTGTCTGTCTATAACTGTCTGTCTGTCTATGACTATCTGTCTGTCAAGCTTCTTGTCCCTCTGGTTGGCTGGCTGGTTGCCTGTCTGTATTCCTTTACCCTCTGTCTATGAATGCCCGTTTGTCTGTCTGTCTCTTCTTGCCCTTCTGGCTGGCTGGCTGGCTGGTTGTCTGTCTTTATTCCTTTAGCCACTGTCTATGACTGTCTGTCTGTCTGTCTGTCTGTCTCTCTTTTCTTGGCCACAACTCACCCTCCACTTGACACTTCGTTCTCACCATTTGTCCTCGACATGTTGGCGAACTTTGTCCCCAGCGGCGATAAGTCGCCCCCGACTGAAGAGGACATTTCCATTAACGAAAATTGCTCCGCAAAATAGATAAAAGATACGGAGGCTCTGAGAGAGGTCTTGCCACCTCCTGAGAGCCTCATTTCAGCCGCGCGATAAGAACGGGAAGAAAAAGAAGAAGAGTCTTAAGGTGACGGCACACTAGGCATATCTCGCTAGCATGCTACTTGCTTTTGCTATTTCGTTTGAGAAGAAACGACTTTGGTTAGGATTTTATCTTTTTTTTATTTTCAATTTTCAATTCAATTACTTTTGCGTCTTATAATGAGAAGATGAATGACAAACTAAGAGAAGTTAAATCTAAAATACGAGTGTTAGACACATTATTGAGATGTTTTCACGGAAGCCTAGGATATTCTAACCTAAGTCGTTCCTACTCAAACGAAGTAGCAAAAGGAAGTAGCATGCTAGCGAGAAATACCTAGCGTGCCGCCACCTTTAGCAGCGGCACTCGGAATCCAACGGTCGCGAGAGTGGCCGGGGCCAAGTCGTGCCGATTCCCAACGGATTTCTTCTCGCAACTTCGAGCGGGGTCTTTCCTGACGGCGTTGCAACACAAGAACGACCTCCTCCTCCTCCTCCTCCTCCTCTTCCATCACCTCTACGCAACATCCAGTTCCGGCCCTACTCCGATGCCCCTTTGTTTCGTGAATATTTGTACCCGGAAATGCACGAAACAGCATTTCCACCCACTTTTCTTTTTTTCTGTTCTTTTCATCTTACCCTAATCCCTATTCTCTTCCTCCCCTCCCCCCTTATTTCCTCCCCTACTTAACTCCCTTAACACCAAGTACCAACCAAACACCGAGTCCCTACGGCCATGTTTCAACACATGGCGAAGAGGAGAGAGAAGGGAGAGGGGAGAGAGAGGGGGGGGAGAGGGGGAGGAGGCGCGTCCGGTGGTCCGGGGTGTCTGAGAATGTCGTTATTCCGCACAGCGTCCGGGGGAGGGTTGGCGGCTGTCTGGGCAACAGGTTGGTTCCTGGGCTATTTCCTCTTTCCTGTGCTGACGGCGCGCGCCGGCCGTGCGCTGGCCTGGGAACCTTCTCATTCATTCCTGCCCGCCTCCAGAGGGGGAGGGGGGAAGGGGGGAGGGGAAGGGGGGGATAGAGGAAGAGAAAGGGAGGGGGAGAGGGAGGGGGGCAGGGGAGTGGAGGACGTGCAAGAAGAGGATTGGATAAAAACGTGAGCATACAACCCAACCAGAACGGGTCTCTGGAAGGGGGGGGGGGAATGGCCTGACGGTTGCACTCGATGAGCTTTTGATTTGTGGTTTGTAACGTTCCGGCTCCTGGCGTAGACGCTGCCGGTGGTGAGGACCAATTTGGTCCGCAAAATAGATTTTGGTCCGCAAAATCGATTTCGGTCCGTTTTAACGACATCGTTCACGTCGATTAACCGGGCCGGAAGTGATAACGTCACCTAGCATATTCAATCTGGTTGCAACAATCTGTTTCATTCATTGTTATCTTAAGCGGAATGCACGATCGATACTCATCGCCCGTTAGGGTACGTTTTCTTCGGTGCGATTATCGCTCAACGATGATCGTTCAAGGCTCAACGATGATCGTCGAACGATTATCTAAAGAACTAATTCTTTGTTTTTGAATGAAGGATTTTGTTTTTGTTTTGTTTTTCTTCCAGTGTCAAAATACGAGACTGATCATTTTAACCGAACCTATAACCAACGCGCTTACCCAAATAGGATGCCAGGTAGTAGGATACGCGTCACCCGCCATTGGCTGTGGTATTAGGCTAACAAATTATCCCACCGAGCAATATGTATTTTTACATTCATCTGTCTAGTTTGGGACAAAATAGATCCCAATCGGAAGATTAATTTGAATTTATTGAGTCCGTGAATTGGCTTGTGTATTTATTCTAGATGTCGAGAGACGATTTTAATCAACTCTGAGAACTCCCTCATATACAGGGAGTGCTGGACCCAACTCCTGAAGGCGCCTGGATTTATTAATTAATTTGTTTATTTTTTCTTATGTCATCTTACTTTAGCACAATCTTTTCAATGTGGTGACCATCTCTTCTCTGTCCTTCTTCCATCGTCATTGTCATTTCCTTTCAACTGTTCTTTCCATTTTCCCACCATCCCACCCTCCTGCATTACCAAACTCCACAATTATTCGCTCATTTCTCCCACACTCATTTTACCCTCCTCACCGCCATTTCCTCCCTCCCTACTCTCACCCCCACCCTCCAAACCCCGTCCAATTCCCACACTGACGTAACGAGAATATTCCAGGCTTGACTTTGATTCCAGTTCACTGCTCCGTTTCCTCTCTTCCTCCCTTTCACCTTACCTCTCTCTCCCTCATCATTCCCTTCCTCCCATCCCTCCCTCTCTCTCCCTCATCATTCCCTTCCTCCCATCCCTCCCTCTCTCTCCCTCATCATTCCCTTCCTCCCATCCCTCCCTCTCCTTCATTCCTACCTCCTTTTCCTCTCCTTCATCCTTCCTTTCCTTCTTTACCTGCCTCTCCCTCAATCTTCCTTTCCCTTCCTTCTCTCTCCCTTATTCTTCCCATCACTCCCTCCTTCTCCCTCATCCTTCCTTTACTTCCTTCACTCCCTCTCCCTCATCCTTACTTTCCTTCTTTACCTGCCTCTCCCTCAATCTTCCTTTCCCTTCCTTCTCTCTCCCTTATTCTTCCCATCACTCCCTCCTTCTCCCTCATCCTTCCTTTACTTCCTTCACTCCCTCTCCCTCATCCTTACTTTCCCTCCTTCTCCCTCATCCTTCCTTTACTTCCTTCACTCCCTCTCCCTCATCCTTACTTTCCCTCCCTCTACTTCATTCCTCCCTTCCGCTCTCCCCTCCCTCTCCCTCAACCCTCCCTTTCCCCTCCAACCTCTCCTCTCCTTTGGTTTATTCTCAGGAGACATAATTCTCTCACTTCTTCCATTCTGAAACACAATGGCAAAAGCCGACAAGACTGTGAGAATCAACACCGTGTGAGATCGAAACCTTTATTGGTACGACGTTTCGCTTGTTACAGCTTTTTCAAGTACAGACATATGGCAAACACTCTGAGTACATATAGGCCGACGGCCTATATGTACTCAGAGTGTTTGCCATATGTCTGTACTTGGAAAAGCTATAACAAGCGAAACGTCGTACCAATAAAGGTTTCGATCTCACACGGTGTTGATTCTTCCATTCTCTTCGGTCCTCCAGGTGTCTTCATCCCTTCCACCTCTGTCCAGCCTTGTATCCAGCATCTCTTCACCTTACCTTTACTCCTCTTCCTTTCACACCTCTATTCCTTCTACACACACTCCTTCTTTACCATTTCCCTTCATCTCCACCAGGATAGAAGCGATGGTAAAAGAAGAACGGGTCATGGAAAGTGCAAAGCGTTTGGATTTTAAGCGTGAAGAAGGACACTTTGTGGCTGCAATTATTGAAGCGACTTTGCACAAGAATTCTCTTAACGACCAAATTAGCATTTGAGTGAAAGAAACGAGGAGAGGACAGACTCTTCGAATGCCTTCCAAGACCTCCTCTGGAATGTACATTAAAGACCTAAGTAAAGCAATGATTTATTCATTCAATAATTCATTTATCTAATTCTTATTTTTCCTTTAATTTGTATATTTGAGGAAACGAAAAGGACCCCACAAATGGAACGATGGATAGGTAGATATGTAGAATTTTGTAGATCCATAAATAAATGAATAAATGAATAAATAGATAACAATACAAATAAATAAACAAATGAATTAACAAATACATGAATATCTGAGCAGATTAACAAATAAATACATACATAATAAATAGATAAAAATGAAATGTCATCACCAGAAGAGAAGAGGACATCAAATAGTGGCAAATGATTGACTTCCCACCTGTCTGGGTAATAAGAACAAATTCTTTATTGTCTATTTTTTCATATTTGTTCTCGGTATCGAAAGGAGTTATCATGGTTATTAAGATAGTACGTATAGCCGTTTATCTTTGCATAATGAAAACAACAACAACAACAATAACAACACAATGGGACAGAAAAATTACTGGTATTTATTAACTTAGTTTGATTACATATATGCCTCCTAGAGTTTCTCGATGTTGATGGCTTAGAGTTAAAGTGAATTGTGGTTGATATATGTAAATCTGACCCATTCAGTGTTGTACACACACACACACACACACACACACACACACACACATATATATATATATATATATATATATATATTACACAATCACATTTAGACACAACATTGTATTAGTTCCAAGAAATTAACTAAATTATCACATGATTATTCATGTTAGTAGTCCCAAATCTAAAAGGTTCACTAGTTATATACAAAAGGGCATCTTTATTAATATGGATTACAAATTTTTAAACTAGTGTGGTCCATAATGGCTTACGTGGTACATTGCATTTTTCTATTGTAGTAAGTGTGCTTCTAAATTCTGGTTTTGTCCAGTAACGTCATCCTGTCTTCTTCCTGGAAGAGAACTGGGAGGCTCCGTTACGATATCGATCGTGTAGAAGTGGACCACCACATCCGGTCTTCTAAACGTCTCTCACACTGCCTCAAAAAAAAAGAAAGAAAAAAAAAAAAAAAAAAAAAAAAAAAAGGAGAAGAAAAAGAATAAGAAGGAAGAAGAAGAGGAAGAAGAAGAAGGAGGAGAAGAAGAAAGAAGGAGATGAAGAGGAATAAGAAAGTCCAATCGAATCGAAGACCCCATCGGTGAGGTGTCCTTCTAAGAGACAAATTGAGTCGTTTGGAGTTGCATGAAGTAAGACTGGTGGTTAATTATCTTATTATGTTTTATGCAAGTTGACTTTTCTTTGTCCTTTCAAAGCAAATTAATGGTGTTGAGAGAGAAATATTAAGATATCAACATTAACACTATAAATCTAAATTTATCATATCATATTTTTCAATATTTATCATATTAATATTATCATATCATTAAGATATGTTACGGTAATACGGTAGGTTTAACCTTTTCACTGTCCTGATGGTTTCCTTTAACTGAATAAATTAACTTGGACGATCAAGTCACCTGATTGGCCCAGAGACTGCTAAATGATTTTGAATTATCCGTCACCAACTTCAAGCCTATAACGTGGTCTTTGGGTCTTGATAAATGAGACATCTGGTATGCCATTTCATTCAATGAGACCTTTTGTCGGTGTTTTCGCCCCCAAGACATCTTAACATGAGCGGAACACAAAGTAACAACAAATCTCCTGGACATCTATATCGTATCACTGATCACGCAACATCTATACATATCAGACTCCACAATTCTAAAATATGATATATAGTTTATTCCACAATACGAACCTAACTTAACCTAACCTATCCACACCAACACGAACTCTAGTTAACATGGAGCCAGATAGGGTCATTCACAGCCCTCCACAGGTCGTTGCATATTGGTAAAATTAAGCTTATATCCCACTATCGCAAAATGAGATAAGAAATAGAGGATTCTGTATATTTCGACCACTCTCTGTGGTCCTCTTTATCTGTTGAAGAGGACCACACAGAGTGATCGAAATATACAGAATCTTCTATTTCTTATCTTATTTTCCGATAGTGGGTTATAAGTTTAACATATACGAGTATATATACATATATAGATACATATAGATACATATAT
>NC_134791.1:19092852-19102852 GCF_046742065.1 Oratosquilla oratoria | reverse complement strand
ATAAAGACAATATTCAACCAACCGAACTTTGCAGACTCTTTGGTGAACAGGTAAAAATATCTAAAAATAAATAGATAAAATAGAATAAAATAAAATAGAAACAGAATTTAAAAAAGTAACATGACAGAAAAACGAAGTTGGACAACGTTAAAAAAAAAAAAAAAAAAAAAAAAAAAAAAAAAAAAAAAGAAACCAAGAAATAAGTGACAAAATAGAAAAAAAAGCGGAGTGGAAAAATTATTAAAAACATAAAACCGAAGTAGAATATAATA
Source organism: Oratosquilla oratoria (assembly GCF_046742065.1). Taxonomy (NCBI): domain Eukaryota; kingdom Metazoa; phylum Arthropoda; class Malacostraca; order Stomatopoda; family Squillidae; genus Oratosquilla; species Oratosquilla oratoria. The sequence continues at coordinate 19,102,580 of NC_134791.1, read as the reverse complement.
AACAAGAACAGAAGAATTAGAAGAAAAAAAAACCAGAAAAACGAGGCTAAGAAAAACAAAACAAAAACAACAGAAAAACCGATATTAAAAGAAGAAACAAAACCAGAAAAAAAAAGAAACAAGAAGCGGTAGCGATCAAGGAGACGAACAACGAGAAGAATCCTGAGGACGACACAAACGAAGAAAGACCGAAATATCACTATTGGCAACAGTAAAAAACAAAAGACAAGTTCCCCCCATCCCCCACCCTTCCTCCCACTCCCTCCTACTATTCTGACAAAGCAACAAACGACACGCAGGAAACAAAACCGAAAATAAAATTAAACATAAAAAAACAAGGAAAAGTTGAGGCGCATAAGAATAACACAATGGTATATTCATAAACACACATACACAATGCACACGTAAGCACGTATGCACGCACACACACACGCACACACACACACACACACACACACACACACACACACACACGCACACACACACGCACACACACACGGTCGCCGCACGTCAGTCCCGTGCCGTCGTGGGAACTTTCCCAGCGTCGCGCACCGCCGCCAACCTCTTCACGACAGGTGGAGGAGGAGGAGGAGGTGAAGGAGGAGGAGGAGGAGGAGGAGGAGGGCGTGGAGGAAGAATAGGGTGTGGAGGGCGTGGAGGAGGAGGAGGAGGCTGTGGAGAAGGGTGTGGAGGGCGTGGAGGAAGAAGAGGATGGGGAGGAAGAGGGGAGGAAAAGGAGGATGTGGAGGAGGACGTGGAGGAGGAGTAGGAGGAGGAGGAAGACGATGAGAAGGAGGAGAAGGAGGGGACAGAGAAGGAGGAGGAGAAAGAGGAGGAGGAGGGGAGAGAGAAGGAGGAGGAGGAAGAAGACGAAGAGGGAGGGAGGGAGGGAAGGAGGGAGGGAAGGGAAGAGAAGGGAAGGGAAGGGAAGGAGGGAGGGAAGGGAAGAGAAGGGAAGGGAAAGGAAGGGAAGGATGCGTGAGGGTAAGGACGAAGGGAAAAAAATGAAAGAAAGACTGATGAAAAGGAAAGACAAGGCAAGAAAATAAATAGAGAAAAAAAGAGGACAAAATATCTAAGAAGAAAGGAAAAAGAGAGGGAAGACAAGAGAGGAAAGGGAAAAAAGAGGCAAAAAAGAGGAGCAGAAAGAAGAAGAAGAAGAAGAAGAAGAAGAAGAAGAAGAAGAAGAAGAAGAAACAAGAACAAGAATAAGAAGCAGATAAAGAGAAAAAGAAGAAGAAAGAAGAAAAAGTACAAAGAAGAATCAGGAAAGAGGAATAAGAGAAGGAAAGAGAATAGGCTGACAAAAGAGGAAGGAAATAGAAGAGACATGATAACAATTACAAAAAAAAGAAAAAAACGAGAGAGAGAGGAAGTGTACTGTAGAGGGGGTGTGGGAGGTAGTGGGGAAGGAAAGAAACGACGACGACGACGGCGACGGCGATGACAGCGACAACAAAGACGAGGAAATTCTCCTGAATATGGATCGTGGGAGGAAGGTCACTTCGCCAGATGCAGCTGATGCCTTGGAGAGCCTTCTGGAGTGGGGGAACCCTCCGAGTCTCTGGAAGAAGAAAGGGTCTGGAATGTGACAAGAAGACTTTTCGAAATTTTGACTGAAGACCATTCGAAAATTTGTCTGAAAACTATTCGAAATTTTGACTGTTGGGGCAGGGAACAGCCAATGCTGGGAATCGGAGAGGAGTGCGGGACTCGAACCCACAACTAGGCGTACGGAGATGTAGGAGGAGAAATGGGCAAAGTGGACGAATAGAAGCGCTGGTGCAGAGGAGAACGACCAAAATTATACAAGAGCTTAGAAATTCACCATCCAAAGACAGGCTTACGGTGGTATTCTTAAAAAAAAATCTTTCCTTATATAATTTTTTTTTAGAATACTACCGTAAGAATCTTGCGGTGGTATTCTTCAAAAAATATTTCTACATATAAATCCTTCCCTTCCAAGGATTTATATAAGATTTATACAAGTAAAGAATTTTTCTCTTTAAGAATACCACCGTTAGACTCCTTAACTTACAATCTCTGGAAAGACAAAGAGTGCGAGGTGATCTAATAGAGGTATTCAAATGGTTCAAGGGCTTTAATAAGGGTGATGCAGGTAAGGTCATCATATTAAGACAGCAGGGTAGGATTCAATGTAATGGATCTAAATTGGGTAAATCTAGGTTTAAGATGAAAATAGGCAAGAACTGGTTTACCAATAGTGACTAACGAATGGAATAGACTTAGTAACCATGTAGTTAGTGAGTGCTGAAACTATCGGTTGTTTTAAGTGAAGGTTAGATAACTTTATGGATTGGGATGACAGGTGGTAAGAAATATAGAACTACGTAGTATAGGCCTTATGGTCTCTTGCAGTCTCCTCCATTCTCATGTTCTTAGGTATTTGAGAAAAATGATCCGTGCAGGAGTTTTTCGTTGAACAGCCAAATGGTTGAGATATTGAGGTATTAAGGTATTGAGGTATTGAAGTATTGAGGTATTGAAGTATTGAGATATTGAGAACTTCCAAATATCCAAAAATATCCAAAATATGAAAACGAAAGCCCATTTCGAAAACATGACATTAGAAATTTCATTTGATACTTTCTAGATTTCGGAATCTTTGTTCCGAATATCGGGGAGTTTCTTATTAAAGAGAACAATTTGTGTTCAGGACCTTAATGACAGAGAAGGGGTCTCGGGATTGGGGGAAGGCAGGTTGGGGTCATCAACTGTAGCAGCTGGGACGGTGCACGGGAAAAGGATTGATGATAAATGGACTTGGAGAAAGTGTGGGAACAGTGTATTCATAAACCCAAGGGGATCCCCAAAACCGCACAATTTTCGGGGCTTCTATTGAGGTTCCCCATTGGACACCGTGTCGAACTCATGAGCAGGTGGTCGTTAGTTCGATTCCTGGGACCCGTTGCGGGTTTGTCGAGGTAGTTCCCGACAGCCCTGTCCAGGCGGGGAGGCGACTCAACATCGGCCTAAAAAAAAAACAAAAAAAAAACAAACAAACAAAAAAAAAAAAAATATATAATAATAATAATAATAATAGTAATAATTGCTGCAACTGGCAACTAACATGACTTTGCAATACCAGAGGTTTCTCACTTCCCACCGCGTGGGAGTGGGAGGGTCTGTTTTTCCACTGTCTCTTGATAAACGGGTCGAGTTTGAACTGTGACTCGCAAAACGCGGTCCCGTGTTCGAGTCCAGCAACAAGTGTCTTCTTTTTGCCCCGGAACTCTAAACATACATAGGATACAGGTGACGACCTCGGTGACAGCTAAGTGTCTCATGGTGTGAGGCATTCGTCTACGTTGATAGCAAGCAATTTGAGATTCGTGGTATCTAGATGTATTTTTTCATAGTGTCTGATAGAATAGTTACCATCTGTAGGCTCTTCTGGGTGAGAGAGTTCCTCGGGGTTAATATAGATGTTTGACGCTAGCCAGAATAAAATCTATCAATGTGACAATTGTAACAGAAAGAGTCGAGGTCAGATTGTGAGATACGAGGTCATCTTCAATACTTTAAGGAAACTTAAGAATGCAACCTCTCTCCCTCTCCCTCTCTCTTTTCGAGTGTGTGTGTGTGTGTGTGTGTGTGTGTGTGTGTGTGTGTGTGTGTGTGTGTGTGTGTGTGTGTGTGTGTGTGTGTGTGTGAATGTGTGTGCGCGTGCGGGTTGTATGTGTGTATGTATGTATAGTCATTCCTCTACTTACGATCATTCGATCATATTGCTTGTTGTATTCGCGGAGCGACCGCAACCCCCACTTGTTTGTGTGTATGCATGTATGTATGTATGTATGCATGCATATTTTTATGCATGTGTGTATGAGTGTATGTGTGTATAAATGCATGTATATATATATATATATATATATATATATATGTATGAATGAATAAAAAAAATCGTCTGAAGGTGTTTTGCTTATATATACAGATAATCATTCCTGTTACACTTACAGAAATTAGATTCATTGTAGTGTACAATCTAGAATGAAGAATAGAATATATCCAATATATACATACATACATACATATATATATATATATATATATATATATATGTATATATATATACACACACACACATATATATATATATATATATATATATATATATATATATATATATATATATACATATGTGTGTATGTGCATATGTATATATTAGTGCTGGGCAAATACCGCTAATTTCAATATCGAAATTATTGGTGAACAACAATACAGTTACCGAAATTACCGACATTTTACCGGTAAAAGACTCGTGAGGTAGTAGTGACATCACAAGTTCGAGTCGAGTTCGAAAAATCAATGTTTTTGTCCCTTAATAAGTTATATCTCTGGTTCTATTTTACATATTGTTTTTATTGTTATGTCATTGTAAAGGGAAAAGCTCATACTTTAATTGGTACTACTATACTATGCTATCTACCGCGCGAGTGAGTGAATGGAGGGTGTCTGAGGGTGGGTGTGGTGTATACATTTTCGTTCGCCTGTCTGCATGCATGGGTTCATGTTTGGAGGTGGTAGTGGTAGGCAGCTACCGGTAAAGTTACAGGTTTTATCCAACAACCTTAACGATAGCTTACCGGCAAACATTCTGCTACCGTTAAAGCTTCGTTAACCGATAACTCGATAAGCTATACCATAACATTCAGAGACCGGTAAGCACGTCTCGGCTTGGTGGTACTGAGTGACGGGCCCAGTGCCTCGGTAATTTTACCGGTTAAACTTTTACCATCAAGCAAGTATGTACCGTTAAGGCCTCGGTCATTTTTTTTACCATTAAAACCGTTTTTTTTTGGCACTTTTTTAATTTCTCAATAGAATTAATGTTATTTCTGTGATCAGCATACGAAACTGTATTAATTGTGAAAGTTTCATAAAAAAAAATTCCGCGTGTCGCCAAACGAAGACCCATATAATATATGGGTCTTCGTTTGGCGACACGCGGATTTTTTTTTTTTTTTTAATGAAACTTTCACAATTAATACAGTTTCGTATGCTGATCACAGAAATAACATTAATTCTATTGAGAAATTAAAAAGCGCGCCGAAAAAAAACGGTTTTAATGATAAAAACTTACCGAGACCTTAGCGGTACATACTTGCTTAATGATAAAAGTTTAACCGGTAAAATTAGCGGGGCACTGGGCCTGTCACCACCGTCACTCAGTACCACCAAGCCGAGACGTGCTTACCGCTCTCTGAGTGTTATGGTATAGCTTATCGAGTTTCGGTTAACGAAGCTTTACTGGTTAACGAAGCTTTACCGGTAGCAGAATTTTTGTCGGTAAGCTATCATTAAGTTTGTTGCCGATAAAACCGGTAATTTCACCGTTAGCTGCCCACCACTAATATACACATATATATATATACATATATATAAGTATATATATATATATATATGTATATATATATATATGTATGTATGTATATGATGTATACAATAAATACACGAAAAATTATATACATGACCCCCCCAAAAAAAAAGGTTGCCCGAAGCTCTTCGAGAACCAGAACTCCTTCACCATTGTCATTCAATCACCACAACTAAACCGACCATTCTTCTTCTTCGTCTTCGTCTTCCTTTTTTTTTCAAAACCTGAAGCTCCGTTTCCTTTTGGCCCCCAGCCGGAGAGAGCCTTCCGCCCCCGTTCTCCTCCTCCTCCAAGAAGGATGAGGTGGGAGCCTCGCCCTCCGACCTCATCCTTCCTTCCTCGCCCCCCGCACCTGGTCCTCCACGTCCTTTCACACCCCGGAGGACCCCGCCAGCAGATCGCGTCTTTCCGTTCTTCCGGGCGTCTTTCATCGAACTCGCTTGGCTTCTCCTTCGTTAGAGTCCCGTTTGTTCTCTTCCTGGTCCGGGTTCGAACCCAAACCCTTCAACCACTCCCCCAGTGCTATACATCTCCTCTCCTCCCTCCCTCCTCTCCTCCCTCCCTCCCTCCCCTCCTCCCTCCAGAGACCAAAGGTTCCCCCACAGACTCCTGAGAGCCTTCCAAGGCCTTTCGGTTGGACTCTATTGAGAGTCTCCGAGTCCTTCATCCTCTTGAAATCGATCGGTTGATCCAACACACGTGTGTCTCTTCGGAGAGCAGTCCTTCGTTCTTATTGTCCTTCCTTGGCGCCCCTCCCCCCCTGACCTTCACCCTTCCTCTCCTTAGTCCACAGGTCCCTCTGACGGAGCCTTTTGCCTTTCCTTTTGTCACACGGATCCTCTCGAACAGGTTCGCCCATCTGTATTCATGCTCTAGTCAAAATATCCCTTTCATCTTATTTCAGAACCTCCGGCGACCTCTAGCAGCTTTCATGACCTCAATATATATAAAGATATAGCGTGTGTGTGTGTGTGTGTGTGTGTGTGTGTGTGTGTGTGTGTGTGTGTGTGTGTGTGTGTGTGTGTGTGTATGTGTGTGTGTGTGTGTGTGTGTGCGTGTGTGTGTGTAATAACATAGTGACGTAAGACATTAAATAACTTAATACGCGCATGCATATCGCATGCGTGTGTAAGGTCACACCATTACCCATAGATCGGGCCATATGTAAGCTCAGAACTCTCATTCGGGAAGGTAATAGCTGTTGATCACGAGTCAAACACGTGATCCAAAACCGTGGTGAATCACATCTCTTCTACAGATTATCTAGAATTCCCACATCTCTAGTAATAACACTAATAATAATAATAATAATAATAATAATGATAATGATAATAATAGTAATAACAATGATAATGATAATAATAGTATTAATAAAATATTATTATTAATAATAATAATAATAATAATAATAATAATGATAATAATAATAATAATAATAATAATAATGATAATAATGATAATGATAATAATAATAACAATGATAATGATAATAAAAGTATTAATAATAAAATATTAATAATGATAATAATAAAATAATAATAATAATAATGATAACAATGATAATAATAATAATAATGATAATAATACTAATAATACTAATAAAAAAATAATAACAATAATGATGATAATATAATAACAACAACAATAATAATAATTTCAAAAGTATATACCAATACATATATACACGTGCTTTGATTAAGCCTTGTAACGAGGGTAGCCAAGTTAACACATACAAGTTCTTCGTGTGAAGAAAAATAAGAACATATATAGAGAGAGGGGTCCCTACTCTTCTTTCTCCCCATATTGTCACCACACTTAGGGGAACAAGGTGGCAGTGTTCTTGACCTCAACAAGGAGTGAATAACATGGTAATAATATTAGTCATAATACTACTGTTCGAATCCCGCACTCCTCTCTGATTCCCTGCAGTGACTGTTACCTGGCCTAACAGTACAAGAAACACAAAGAGTGCACGTGACGGCTTCGGCCGCAGGTACTCACCGCCTCCTGGTGTACGCTCCCTACCTTCCATCTTATTATTACTAATAATACAATTATCATTTCTATTAATACTAATTAAGTTATATTTTCTCAGAGAAGCCCTTTTGCTACGATCATTTGATTATTTTTTAAATCCATTTAATTCAGATGAAGGATGGTCCACATTCAAGAGAAATTAGACCTTCTAACAACATTCTTTGAAACCATAACACACTCACACACACATACACACACGACCCGTGGCACAGTGGTAGAGTTCCCGGCTACCACTACGGCGGTCCGGGTTCAAATTCCGCCCAGGGCTGAAATAATTTCAGTATCGCTGCGCTGCGGGTCGTTACTCCAACTCTCGTGAGCGAGGAGTTGGGTGTGTGTGTGCGTGTGGGTTCACAGCACCACCCATAGATCGGTCATATATGGGCTCTGAGCTCTCTTCCGGGAGGGAAATAGCTGTCGATCACGAGCCCACACGTGATACAAGACCATAGTGAATCACAAACACATACATGCACACACACACACACACACACACACACACACACACACACAAAGTCAGTCAGCACCTTTGTAGTACATGCAAACACTACCTACAGACTAAAATCTCTCTGTATATCTAGCCTGATATACTATGCTATACCTGTGTTGCACAAGAGTATACATCATGGACCTAAGCGTCTTTTCTAGAACCCCCCCCCCCGCTACCCACCCCCGCGCGAAGAACAATGTGACGGCAATACACTACACTAGTGTTAAGAAACCCTTATAGCTAGCAGATCCATTTCTTTTAAGTTTAATGAAAATGTTGTACTGTCGGAGCCGCAATACAAAAAATTAATAAATAAATATATACATATACTTAAGACTTTTTCCCCCTTCCAAGGGAAGTAGCCAAAAAACAAAGGCATAGAAACCACTCCCACCCCTTCCATCCCCTATATTCTCTACTCCCCCTCTACCCTCATGATGATTGATGTCTACAGAACTTTTCGAAGTTCAATGAATATACATATATATATATATATATATATATGTATGTAATTTTGCCTGGAATGTATTACAAATGTACAGTATATGACGTCTTCGCTATGATGGAATGATTATTTTGCAAGAAACTTCTGTAGCCACACAAGTGAGCCGACCATAGCGACACTAGACACTAATCCAAAACAATATTTGTATTTTATATCACCGTTTTCTTGGAGCGCTCTCTTTCTCTCTCTCTCTCTATCTATCTCTCTTTTCCTCGTTCACTCTTGTTTGGTTCCAATCTGAAACCTATTAACACCTCTACCGCTATGGTGTCCGTCTACTGTAATTACTCTCTTCAGTTGTTCTTATGTTGGGGAGGCGGATACACACTCTCTCTCATTTGGGACCCACAGGCTAGAGAGTAGGTCTGACTATTTTGTTCAGCGTTGAAGTGGTCTTCTCCGGGAGGGTAGGCAATAGCATTACATAAGCATAGGGTACGTGTAAACAAGAAATGAGAAGCCCAGCTAGCTTGTTTTATCTCTAACGCCAGATGATTTTATACAGTTTTGAGGTAGTCTTCTCCAGGAGGCTAAACAACAGTATTGCATAAGTGTAGGGGTACATGCGAACATAGAATAAAATGCCCAGCTTTGGAGCTTTTTTTTATCTGTAACGCCAAATTATTTTATTCAGGTAAAAGAATCACGAGCTAAAGGAATTGAAGGGTTCTCAGTTAACCTCTTCCCTACGAAAAGTGATTCTATAGATTTTCTTCTGGTTAAAACCAAGTGATTCTATTCACCTGAAAGCTCACGATACCCAACTCTTGACCTATTTCATCATGTTGCCCATAGTTATGCGTTGCTGTCTATGAACCTCATAGAGTCCACTTTAACACAAAACAGAATCGTATTGCATTCACGAACTACCACTTAAGTCCCCACTTATGATTCTCCGTTGCCCCCTCAGGGGTGTGGGTGGGGATAGGGGGTGTCCATCGGCCCGAGGTTGAGAAATGATGCCCTCAGGGGTTGAATCTCATTCTGGGAAACCTATTCACAACCTCAAAGCCCAGATGACATTTCCCTCTAAACGAAGATCCCTCTCTTCCCAGAAGGTGATCAATTTTATTGATCCACTCTGGAGACGCGGTATCTTGTGTGTTTATTCTGGCTGCCACCAGATGATTCCATTCACCCTGGATGGGAACTCAACCCTTCTCGTCCCACTCACAAATCCCCCAATAAACCATTAATCTCCTTCAACCAAACCCCCGTGGCCCAAACTCCCAACTTAACCTCGACCCTTACCCTCCCCACCCACTCACACTCCCTCCACGACCTCCCCCACCCTCCCC
>NC_134791.1:19077852-19082852 GCF_046742065.1 Oratosquilla oratoria | reverse complement strand
GTGGGTGTTTGTATGTGTGTGTGTGTGTGTGTGTGCGAGAGCGTCTGTTTGTGTGTGTGTGTGTGTGTGTGTGTGTGTGTGTGTGTGTGTGTGTGTCTGTGTGCGTGTGTGTGTGCGTGTGTGTATGTGCGTGTATGCGTGTGTGTTTGTGTACGTGTGTTTGTTTGTGTTTATGTGCGTGCGTTTGTGTGTGTGTGTGTGTGTGTGTGTGTGTGTGTGTGTGTGTGTGTGTGTGTGTGTGTGTGTGTGTGTGTGTGTGCGCGCGTTTGCACGAAACGTGTGTGTTCGCACGCGGGTATGTGTGTGTGTGTGCGCGCGCGCTCGCCTTCAATCTCATCATGGTCCAACCACAGACTGTGGTCGAGCAGTCGTAAAGCTGGGTAAGCAGGTAAGATACCTATGGTTTCACACGTTGACGAAGGCGGCAGTAGCTGGTGGGTGAAACCAATTGATGGGTAAAGGAGTCATAAAGGGTGAAGACTGGATGGCAGAGGAAACAAACACCCATCAAGGGAACGTACAAGGCTATACCAAGACTGATCCGTTTTGTTTTAGTGCTTAGTTATATGATCTATAGTTTAGGGACCATTCCTGTGGCCCAGAGCCATGAAGCAATTTATTTTTCATTTTTCGGGACAGATTTCCGCTCCTGAAGAATGCTCTGTGTGTGTGTGTGTGTGTGATTCACTATGGTCTTGAATCACGTGTTGGACTCGTGATCGACAGCTATTTCCCTCCCGGAAGAGAGCTCAGAGCTCTAATATGACCATCTATGGGTAATGCTGTGACCTTACACGCACACACACCCCCAACTCCCCGCCCACGAGAGTTGGAGTAACGACTCACAGCGCAGAGATACCGAAATTATTTCAGCCCTGGGCGGGATTCGGACCCGGACCCCCGTAGTGGGATCCGGAAACTCTACCAACTGCGCCACGTGTGTGTGTGTGTGTGTGTGTGTGTGTGTGTGTGTGTGTGTGTGTGTGTGTGTGTGTGTGTGTGCGCGCGCGCACGCTTGTATATTCATATGCGTAGGCACGTTCGGCCCGTCTACTTGGAAGCACGCATGCATACGTCTCTGTATCTTTACATGTATGTCTGCATGTGGGTGTGTGTATGTTTATTCGTGTACACGTAAGGTATATATATTTGTTGTCATACTTCCTCCGCGACCCCCCGCCACACACATGTGGCGCAGTGGTAATGTTCCCGGCTGCCACTACGGCGGTCCGGGTTCGAATCCTACCCAGGGCTGAAATGATTTCAGTATCGCTGCACTGCGGGTCGTTACTCCAACTCTCATGGACGTGGAGTTGTGTGTGTGTGTGTGCGTGTAAGGTCACAGCATTACCCATAGATCGGTCATATATGTGCTCTGAGCTCTCTTCCAGGAGGGTAATGGCTGTCGATCACAAGTGCAACACGTGATCCAAAGACTATGGTGAATCACACACACACACAGACACACACACACACACACACACAGACACACACACACACACACACAAAGCTTAGAAGGGTACGTAACCTAAGCAGGAACAACGAATGAATTCAAATATAAATATGATAATTGGAAATCAAATATTTAAACCAAGTTGGAACCGTACATGAACAAAGAGTTGCTCCTTTTATGTATAGTACAATTAGGTAAATACAATTATGTAAACACACAAAAATGCACACACACACACACACACACATACGCACACACACGCACACAACAACCACCGCAACCACTCCCAAGTAAGACAAACGAGCAATCGGCCCACAGACGCCGCCTGTCGTGTTTGTACCGCGGGGACATCGTCTTATTCGCCGACTTCGTCTTGTACCCCGACCTAGTCTTATACACTGATCTCGTCTTAAACGCCGACATCGTCTTATACGCAGACCTCGTCTTATACCCCGACCTCGCCTTATACGATGACCTCGTCTTATACACTGACCTCGTCTGGCTGACGATGAGCTATCCCTCTCCCCACCTATTCCACCCCTACAATCCCCCTTCCTCTCCTCTCTCCCTTACAGAAGAAAGTAGGTTGTGAAAAGCGGAATTAAAAATTGGCGTTGACAGTTGGGGAGAATTTGAGGGACACCACCATAGCCGACGTCCCCCTCCCCCCTCTCTCTCGTGTGTGAGTCAACAGTCTTGGACTACGTGTTGGACTCGTGATTGACAAATATTACCGTTTTGGATACGTATGTATGTATGTATGTATGTATGTATGTATGTATGTATGTATGTATGTATGACTATACGAGTACGTATGTATGTATGTATGTATGTGTTATTGTACGAGTACGTATGTATGTATGTGTGTGTATGTATAATGTATATTTATCTGTTTATATGCATACATGTTTGCCTTTATGTATGTACGTATGTGCGTACATTTGTATGCATTTTCTTATCTTTATTGCCCCGAAACCATCCAGAGCGTCAATACCGACAGCTCCTTATCAATCTCCCGCCTTTGCCTGAAGCTCTCTTCTGGCGGGGCGAGGGCGGGGTGGGTGGGTCACCGAGGTCCTGGACGTGAAACAGCCAAAGACTATTCTCTCCCCTTCTGAAGCCTCTCTCCCCGACCTTCCATTCCTTACACAACGGAATCCAACACCTCTTGGTCCTTCCTCCGCTTTCAGTCCTCCCCTCTCCGGGATCCCACAGGGTCGGAGGTCGACTTCCAGAAGCACCAGGTCCCCCTACCGAGGTCGTCTCTGGATGGTCTTCTTCCACGATCCAGGGCCATTCACTACGCGTCACCCACTGTCCATTTGATCCCACCTTCTTCAGGAGGATTCAGAGATCCTAAAAGAACTCTCTGACTTTTTTAGGAGGATTCAGAGGTTCTACAAGAACTCTCTGATTTCTTCAGGAGGATTCAGAGGTCCTACAAGAACTCTCTGGCTTCTTCAGGAGGATTCAGAGGTCCTACAAGAACTCTCTGATTTCTTCAGGAGGATCCAGAGGTCCTATAAGAACTCTCTGACTTCTTCAGAAGGATTCAGATGTCCTACAAGAACTCCCTGACTTCTTCAGAAGGATTCAGAGGCCCTACAAGAACCTCCTGACCCTGAGGACATCTCTGAATGATTTTTATTTTTTCCCACAATCTGGAACTTCCTACCGGCCAATGTCCCTCTGTCGCTTTCTTCTTCAGGAGCGTTCGGGAATCCTACCAGAAGCTCCTGACCCTAGAGGTCATCTTCGGGAGATCTTCCAGAATCCACAACTATTCACTATCCACAACCACCAGACCCCACGTGATACCATCTCACACAAGAACATTCAAAACTCCCAAAAAGCCCCCACCACCACCACCACCACCAGCAACCACCAACCACCCTCACGACTATAGAAACTCAAACAAGTGGAAACAAATTTGAGAAAATTATCTGGCATTATCAGAGCAGAGCCTACCGTGTGAACAGGACCTCCGTGACGTCACTGCGGGCTGCGCACTTCGGGATGCGCGGAAACACGAGTTGTATTATACATAGACTATAAGGTCGCCAGAGACCTTTGGGACCCGACCGTTGGAGGGCAAAGCCCATAAATGGTGTTGTTGTGACGTCATGAGTGAAACGCTGACGTCATTTATGGAAATATGGCGTCATTTGTCGTGTCGGTAAAAGAGAGAGAGAGAGAGAGAGAAAGAGAGAGAGTGAGAGAGAGAGAGAGAGAGAGAGAGAGAGAGAGAGAGAGAGAGAGAGAGAGAGAGAGAGAGAGAGAGAGAGAGAGAGAGAGAGAGAGAAAGAGGACATTACCGGACTGTACCGGTAAAGACTACAGGAAACCAGAGATCAAGGCGAGTGGCCTTTACTACCGGAAGGTCAGGGCGAAGGAACAATGGCTCCAGACGAGAGGTTCCTATTAGTAATAGGTCTGAAGCAACAAGTGGTGGAAGTGTCCTCTTACAGGCCTGGCAGTGTCTGCCCGGAAGCTTAAAGCAGGTACCCGCAATACAAGTGGATGACCCACCATTCATGGGTTTGTCCATGCTCCCACCCCCAACCGCCTTCCCGACCTCCAACCCACTTAACCCACCCCTCCTTTCTCCTCCTCCTCCTCCTCCCCCACCCCCACCCTCACGGATTTCTTCCTCCTTGGAGAAGGCGCGTGAGTCAGTGAGATATAAACCGTGAGATGTTGGTCAGTCAAGTGCCATAGTTAAAGCCAGCTGCCATGGCCAACAGCTGGTGCCGATAGCGTCCGGCATACCCAACCCCGTACCCGGTACATCACACAAGACGTCATGCCTTCAAGCAAGCGGTACTGCCAACGACTCGGTACCAGAGACCGGTAGCTACCTTGGGGGGCTGAGGGGGAGTGGGGGAGTGGGAGGGGGAGACGGGGGGGAGTCATAAAAACCGGCCGCATGAGAGAGTACCCCGGCCACCCATCTATCACGGCCGGTGTGGGAACCGGCCGTTTTTGCTGCCGGCGGCGCTTCCTTGATTTGCATCTGCGCACGAACTGTGCGCAGTCGGTGAGCAGCAACCCACCCGCACTCCCTTCTCCTCCTCCTCCTCCTCCTCCTTCTTCTCCTCCTCCTCCTTCCACCCCCGGCAAAACACTCGAGGCAAAAGCCTCCGTTCCGCCTGACGATCCGATAATTATTTGAGGCAGAGAAGGTACAGGCATGTCGCCAGCATTACGAAGAAGGAGCCAGGTCACTCGGGGGGAGCGAAACGAGCTCGAAGCGTGACGCACTTGCTCCTTGAGCGGACGGACGGCGTGGGAGCGTCTTGAAGGCCGCCAGCGTGTCGGAACGCCTCGGGCCGGCTCACGCCAAGTCCCCGACGCCGCAGCCGGGACCGCAGATGCGGTTGCCGCCGCGGAACCGCCGTCCTCCTGCCTGTCAGCTCGTCGTTATGTATTTGGTCTTCCCCCCAACGTTCGCGTTTGTGGTCAAATACTGCACGAGCTCGATGGAGGTTCTCTTGGGGGGGGGGAGATGAGATTAGAGCAACAGCGTGCTTGCGGAGGGGGGAGAGGG
>NC_134791.1:19052852-19065352 GCF_046742065.1 Oratosquilla oratoria | reverse complement strand
TCCTCATCAGGTCTCGGAACCGTTTATAAGGCCAGAGATCACGGGTAATCCGCTAATCTCCTCACACCTTCTTAGACGGAGGTCACCCAGGTTACAATGTAGCCGCTAGCCATCCTTTTCACCTAAGGCAAGAAGTAGTTATTATCATTATTATTATTAATATTATTATTATTATTATTATTATTAGTGTTATTATTTATTCAAATTTAAATGTAAAACTTAAATGTAAGACTTGATATAAATTGTAAATGTGCAACAATCAATGTAATTCAAACTTGTAGTATCATATATTGTATCTTTATAACAGAAATACCAGAAGATGTCTTATTAGAGACGAAACGTCGTGTAGTAAAATGGAGAAGTATAAGGATTTGGTTTATGCCCACCCTATCCAAGGAAAGAACATAATTAGAAAAATAGAAAACACAAGAAAGAAAATCAACAACTTCCAGAATGCTGTCGTATTCAATCAAACATGTTTAAAAGAGAACCTGCTCCCAAAATACACAAATATATATATATATATATATATATATATATATATATATATGTGTGTGTGTGTATATATATATATATACATTATATATATATATACATATATATATACATATATACATATATAGATATATATATACATATGTATATATATATATATATATATATATACATATATATATGTATATATGCAAGTAGAATGTAATAAGACAGTATTTTTAGTTAATTATTTTGAAATGCAAAGGATATAAGAACGTAAGAAAGGAAGAGGCTGCATGAGGACATAAGGCCTACAGTAGGAAGTTCCATGTCCATTACCACTTGTCATCTCCATCCATAAAGTTATCTAACCTTCTCTTAAAACAGTTAATAGTTTCAGAGCTCACCACATGGTTACTAAGTCTATTCCATTCGTTGTTCATAAACCAGCCATTGCCTATTTCTTTTATTTAGACTTGTCTAATTTAGGTCCATTACTTTGGACAAATTTAGACATAATGTAGATCCTTCCGACAGATGATCTACGTCATCGTCGTCGTCATCATCATCAACGTCAACGTCATCGTCGTCGTCATCGTCAGACTATCTCGGTCATAAAGATGACGTCATCGAAACGTTAGCAGTCGCGTGATCATCGAAGCGTCATGACGTCATGTCGCTTCACGTTTCAGCATCGTCACGATGAGACGTTACGTTACGTCGCCGTGCGTCACTGTGACGACATTGCGTCACATTTTCCTTCCGAGTGATAGTCATTAGTAAGAGGATCAGATCGTGTACATACTCGGCATGTACACATGCACTCATGTACACACACGCGTACATACACATATGTATACCGATGCATTTGTAAGATTCCGTGTATACATTTTCACAGACTCTTTCTGGTACACACACATACAGCGTACTCCTCCTCCTCCTCCTCCTCCTCCTCCTCCTTCCTCATGCAGTTTTGGTGTCTCATCAATTTGCGGTACAAGAGCTCCTGTCGATAATAGTGCGCACGCGCGAACACACACACACACACACACACGCGCGCACACACACACACACATGAACACGCACACACAAACACACATAGCGAGTACAAAAACGCATAAACACAAACACGTACACACAAATACACCTAGCGAATACAAAAACGCATGAAGACACACATAAACACACATAGCGAGTATAAACACCCATAAAGACAAACGCACATAGCGAGTACAAACACACATAAACACACATACATAGCGAGTACAAACACACATAAACACACACAAACATATATAGCGAGTACAAACATGCACAAACACACATAGCGAGTACAAACGCATAAACACAATTACACATAGCGATTACAAACACGCATAAACACAAACACGTAACGAATACAAACACGCATAAACACACACACACACACACACAAACCGAGTACAAAAATGCATAAACACACACACACAAACACATAGCGAGTGCAAACACGCATAAACACAAACACTCATACACTTTTTAACTCCAACTCTCCCACAAACGTTACGTACAAATCTATGCTCACCATGTTGACAGAAACAGGCAGACAGAAACGGGCAGACAGACAGACAGTCAGTGTGTATAGTGGGACGACCACATCAGTCCTCATCAGTCCTGAAAGAGGGTGATGTGTTTTGTGCTTCAGCGAGACTGAATTTCAGCACAGTGCAGTCTGTACAGGAATATGGTTCAGTTGAGATATTCTGACAGGCTGACGTAAGTGGGAGTAGGAAACGCAGGAGTTAGTCTGAGTTTATTCCTGACTAGTTTCGCAGGTATGCTTTTTCACTTTGTCAAAGGCGCTGACTATAGTAAAGATATAACTTGTATTTGTGAGATATTCAATTTAAGTCATGTGAGAGTGAGAATGAGAGAGAGAGAGAGAGAGAGAGAGAGAGAGAGAGAGAGAGAGAGAGAGAGAGAGAGAGAGAGAGAGAGAGAGAGTGTGTGTGTGTATTCACCTTGGTCTTTGGATCACGTGTTGGACTCGTGATCGACAGCTATTTCCCTTCCGTAAGAGAGCTCAGAGCTCATATGACCGATCTATGGGTAATGCTATGACCTTACGAGCACAAACACACCCAAGTCCCCGCCCACGAGAGTTGGAGTAACGACTCGAAGCGCAGCGATACTGAAATTATTTCAGCCCTGGGCGACATTTGAACCCCCGGACCGCCGTTGTGACAGTCGGGGACTCTACCAACCGCGCGCGCGCGCGTGTGTGTGTATGTGTGTACGTGTGTGTGTGTGTGTGTGTTCGTGTGTGTCCTAGTTTGTGTGTATGTGTGTTTGTGTGTGTGTGTATGAATGTATGTGTTTCACCATGGTGTTAGATCACAGGTTAGACTCGTGATCAACAGCTATTTCCCTCCCGGAATAGAGCTCAGAGCTCACAAATGACCGATCTATGGTTAGGCTAATGCTGTGACCTTACACGCATACACACATACCCAACTCCCTGCCCACGAGAGTTGGAGTAACGGCTTGCAGCGCAGCAATACTGAAATTATTTCAGCCCTGGGTGGGATTCGAACCCGGACCACCGTAGTGGCAGCCCGGGAACTCTACCACCGCTCCATCGAGTCGTGTAGGTGTGTGTGTGTGTGTGTGTGTGTGTGTGTGTGTGTGTGTGTGTGTGTGTGTGTGTGTGTGTGTATGTGTGTGTGTATGTACGTATGACCTTTGATAAGAAGATGCTCGAGAAAGTTCAGCTCCTGCTAAAGGTTAGGTCACTCTTCAACAACAATAACAACAACAACAACGACAGCAATAACAACGAAAACGACAATATCGACAACAATAACAACATCGACAACAACAACAACGGTAATATCGACAACAACAGTAACAACATCAACCCCGACAACAATAACAATAAAAGCAAGAACGACAACATCAACAATAACAACAACATCGACAACTACAACAACGACAACAACATCGAATGTAGTATCGACTGCATGCTAGATGTAGTCGATATTTAAGGACTTGGGTGACATCCCTATGGACCAGAGTTTCGTATCATCCTTTTATAATTGGAGACTCAAACAATAAATGAATATATTGATAAAGAGATAAATGAACAAATAAATAAATGAATAAATAAATAGATGAATAGATAAATAGATGAATAAATAAATTAATCAATAATAGAAAATGAATGAATGAGTAAATTAATCAATTAGTAAATAGAATGACAAATAAAGAATAAATAGATAAATAGACAAACGAATAAAATATGTTCATAATCTTTAACTTCTACTTTGTAATATTCTAATTCGCGATTTTATTCCCAAAGTTGGGAAATTGGTTATTGGTGGAAAATAATGCCACCATCATCACATCCACCACCATCATCACAACCACTATCACCATCATCACAAAATCCACTATGACCACCATCATCACGAGATCCACCATCATCACGAGACCCACCACTCACTACCACTACCACCACATCCACCACCATAACCGCATCCACTACCAACACAACCGCATCCAACATTACATCCACTACCACAACATCCACCACCATCACCACAACCGCATCCACCACTACTACCACATCCATCACCACCACCACAACCGCATCCAACACTACATCCACCACCAAAACCGCATCCACCAACACAACCGTATCCACCATTACATCCACCTCTACCACCACATCCACCACAACCGCATCCATTACCAACACAACCGCATCCACCATTACATCCACCACCACCATTACATCCACCATTCCATTCACCACTACCATCATATCCACCACCACGGTCGCATCCACCACCACCATTACATCCACCACCACCATTACATCCACCACCACACCTGCATCCACCACCAACACAACCGCATCCAACACTACATCCACCACCACAACCGCATCCACTACCAACACAACCGTATCCACCATTACATCCACCACCACTACCATCACATCCACCACCACAACCGCATCCACTACCAACGCAACCGCATCCAACATTACATCCACCACCACATCCACCAACACCACCGCATCCCCCACCAACACAACCTCATCCACCATCACATCCACCACCACCACCACAACCGCATCCACTACCAACACATCCACCACCACAGCCATTACCAACGAAATTAGCACTCCTAACAGCACGAGGTACGATGCACGTGCATGCGTGGACGCCACGTGCGTGCACGTGGCGGGGCGCGCGCGCGCGCGTGGGCGACCGTGTCGTGCGTGTATCGGGCGCGTGTGGCACCATCTGGTTTGATCCCAGTGAGCACCACGGAGACACGTAAAGCATTACATTCTATATCCGACGTGTGCGAGAGGTCCCCCCTTGGCTTGTATACATGCACGCAAACACGATAGTTGGATGGAAACATACACGGACGTACACACACACACACACACACACACAGGCAGATACGCATATACACATATATACGCACGAACATACACACATATATACATATACATATGCAGAAATACACACACATATACATATGCACGAACACACACACACACACGCACACACACACACACACACACACACACACACACACACGACTCGATGGCGCAGTTGGAAGAGTTCCCGGCCGGCACTACGGCGGTCCGGGTTCGAATCCCGCCCAGGGCTGAAATAATTTTAGTAACGACAAGCCCACCGGCTGCGCCGGCCCGGCTACGCCGGGGGCCTTGGCCTGCGGCGCTGCGCCTTAGGCGCGGGCGCTGCGCGCCCTGGGCTACGCCCCTTTTTTGGAAAATAAAATATCAAAATCATATTGCTTTTTATTTCTTGAGTTCTTCTTCTTCTTCTTCTTCGAGTTCTTCTTCTTCTTCTTCTTCTTCTTCTTCTTCGAGTTCTTCGAGTTCTTTTTCGAGTTCTTCGAGTTCTTCTTCGAGTTCTTCGAGTTCTTCGAGTTCTTCTTCGAGTTCTTCTTCTTCGAGTTCTCCTTCTTCTTCGAGTTCTTCTTCGAGTTCTTCTCTTTCGAGTTCTTCGAGTTCTTCTTTTTCGAGTTCTTCGAGTTCTTCTTTTTCGAGTTCTTCGAGTTCTTCGAGTTCTTCTTCTTCGAGTTTTTCGATTTCTTCTTCGAGTTCTACTTCTTCTTCTTCTTCGAGTTCTTCGAGTTCTTCTTCTTCCTCTTCTTCGAGTTCTTCTTCTTCGAGTTCTTCTTCTTCTTCTTCTTCTTCTTCTTCTTCTTCTTCTTCGAGTTCTTCCTCTTCTTCTTCTTCGATTTCTTCGAGTTCTTCTTCTTCTTCGAGTTCTTCTTCTTCACCGTAGTTGGCGGTGTTACCGATTTACCACCAAACGCGAAGGGTCAGTTTATTTTTTACTTATATAGATGCGCTATGAGTCGTTACTCCTACTCTCGTGGGCTGGGAGTTGTGTGTGTGTGCGCGTGTAAGGTCACAGGATTACCCATAGATCTGTCATATATGAGTTCTGAGCTCTCTTCCGGGAGGAAAATAGCTGTCGATCACGAGTCCAACACGTGATCCAAGACCTTGGTGAATCACACAATTTGATACATTAAGAAAGAAAGGTTTCCCTGAAACTGGGTGAAATATTCTATCATCAGATAAAATAAAATCATTAAAGCGATCACTCATCTTTCCCTCTACTCCTTCAGCCTGACCTGTCAATTTTCTCATAATTGATTCAGTCACTTTTTACTTTATTCATTAATTAATTTATTCACCGCCTCCATATCTGTCTTATTCCTCTTCAAATACTTCCTTACACTATTATGTCCCTCCCACTATTTTCTCTTAATCTTGTTTAGAAATATAAACTTGGATTACCATAATGCCGATGATTACGATCACTACATGAAACCTCTCTTAAGGAAATCAACATATTTTCCATCACAGAAACTTTGTCAGGCAAACTATTTGAATTTAGTTTCATGGAAAACTCTGTATCAAAACTTTTGCACATGACTGTACAAGTTCTAATTCCTTTCCCCTTAGTGTCCACTCCTTAGTGCTTCTTTCGTCCATCTTATGACATCTCGCCATCATTCTTAAGGCAACTCAGTAAAATAATTATCATCATCACCATATCACACTCTTTTTTTAAGTTTACGCTCATCTTTCTTTTACATTTTCCCCAACGATGCTCACTAGTCCTTGTATTTTTTTCAACAATCTTCTCTCAGCACACTACCATCTGCATACATTACACTGGCTTGTAGTCCACCTTTCTCCTTGTAATGACATTTTCATTCATCTCTCTATCTCTCTCTCTCTATCTCTCTCTACGGTATACTTTTTTATTATCTCCATACATGAATATGTTGAACAACTATGGAGACATCACACACCCCAACCTGAATCCCGTCTACACATTAACCCATTCGTTCTCCCTTCTATACGCCCTCACATTACGTCATGATCCTCTCACAGACACTTTGCACCATCCTTCACAGTTTTCCTCTTAGTCCAAATATCCCTGATACTTTCCTTAACAAATTTACCTCCATACTATCTTATACTTTTTAGAGATGATTAAACGTCAAATATAAATTCCACCTTCTTTCTTCAACTCTTCATTGATTTATTCCCATTGAAAACCCGATTCACAAAACCCATATTTCTTAAAACCTTCTTTGTTCTTCTCTTTCAACGCCCTTTTTACTAAAGGTGGAGTCCTGCAGATGAATAAGATAGCCAGAATAACAGAATAAGTGGAACTTGGTATGAGGAAGGGGATAATTTTTCTGTCGTCTCTCAGGACGTCTACATCAGTATTCTTTCATAAGATTAACATAAGATATTTAGTAGAAGGTCTCTTCCTGTATAGCTTTTGTATTTTCTGTCATCTCTCCTGCTGTTTTATATCAATATTATTCCATAAAATTTACATGGGAAAGTATCTTCCTCTATAACTTTTGTATTTTCTTCAAACAAGTTCCTGAAATAAACAGGTACGATATGCACTTTCTTCTTGTAGTTCAAGACCTTCCATTCTTTCTTCTATTTTTCAAAGGCTTTTTATCAGACATCCATCTGTGCATCTCCCTAATTTCCTGAACATTTTCCCACAGGTGGTTTGCACCTGAAACGAACACACATCACCTGAAGTTTCTGCGAAAATTCCAGGAAATTCCAGTCAACATTCAACGTGTCTTGGGCAACATCTAGCACGATGTCAAAAGCAAGGACACTTGCAGGAACGATGACTACATTGAGTCCTGACGATGTTTTGCTAAGTACAAATGAAAACATTGTTAGAATTGAATAGAACGAGTTAAAATGAAGTTTCTGCGAAAATTCCAGGAAATTCCAGTCAACATTCAACGTGTCTTGGGCAACATCTAGCACGATGTCAAAAGCAAAGACACTTGCAGGAACGATGACTACATTGAGTCCTGACGATGTTTTGCTAAGTACAGATGAAAACGTTGTTAGAATTGAATAGAACGAGTTGAAATGAACTCATACATCGCGATTTAATGTCAGTATTCGGTTCCTCTTCGGCATCAACTTTGATTAATCCTTTACTGCTCAGGAAGACAAAATTGTCTACTTTAAGAAAATTATCATGGCTAACTCCAAACGGTTTTATGCAGCTTAGGGGAACCTCTAAGCAGCGAAGAATAAGATTATTTGATGAAGACACAAAGACTTAGAATCTTATCACTTGTCGACGCCCTCAGCGAGAATCCTGACTTCCTAAAGACATTGGACCTTCTCACCAGAAGCAAAGACCCTGAAGACCTCCAGACATATCTGGAGGATCTTCCAACAAGAACCTGCCCGATCTTCGAAGACCTCTGTGCTCCTTAACCCGACAGCTCTGGAGGATCTTCCAGCTAGAGCCGGCTTGATCATCGAAGACCTCCATGCTCCTGAAGACCCAGCACCTCTGGAGGATCTTCCGGCAGGAACCAACTCGATCTTCAAAGACCCTCGTGCTCCTGAAGACCCGACAGCTCTGGAGGATTTTCCAGCAAGAGCCGGCTCGATCTTTGAAGACAACCGTGTTCTTTCAGACCCGACAACTCTGAAGGATCTTCCAGGAAGAAGTAACTCGATCTTCGAAAACCTTCATGCTCCTGAAGACACGACAGCTCTAGAAGATCTTCCAACAAGAACCAACTCGATCGTTGTAGATTCTCGTGGTTCTGAAGACCCGACAACTCTGAAGGATCTTCCATCAAGAAATTACTCGATCTTCGAAGAACTCTGTGCTCCTGAAGACCCAACAACTCTGGAGGATGAGTAAAAACAGCAACGAACACACACACACACACAATTCTGGAGGATCTTCTAGCAAGAGTCAATTCAATCTTCGAAGACTTCCGTGCTCTTGAAGACTTGACAGCTCTAGAGGATCTTTCAGCAAGAGCCGGCTCGATCTTCGAAGACCCTCGTGCTCCTGAAGACCCGACAACTCTGAAGGATCTTCCAGCAAGAACTAACTCGATCTTCGAAGAACTCTGTGCTCCTGAAGACCCAACAACTCTATAGAATCTTCCAGCAAGAACTAACTCGATCTTCGAAGACCTCTGTGCTCCTGAAGACCCAACAACTCTGAAAGAATCTCCCGTGCGAAGTCCCGCTCGATCTCCCTTTCTTATGTGCCAGTTCCTGGTGTACCAGGCGGCAGGGAGGCGTGACACGTTTTCTTGTAGAACGAAAATACGACAAGAGAGTTACCAGATAAAAACGAGACTTCTCGTGTAAGGAAGCTATGCCCCAGAGCACAAATCTTGTACGACATTACGTCGTATTTCAGGAGGGTGATTCAGGTACCCAACTCCATCACGGCCATTCACGACTTCTGATTGCCGTCAGGCGATTTCATTTAGTCAAAGGAAACCAACTATAGGGTTTGAAAAGGTCATCATCATAGCTTATCGCGCCAGACGGCCAGCCAATCAGTTGTTCTTTGGTTAATATTGACATGAGCTTAGGCAATGGTCAATGTTCTCTACAGCCTCTCCGCATTCACAAGATGGGTCAGTCTTACAAAGGCGGAGCATGCCGACATCAGACCTTTTGGTCCATAACTAGGCCGGATGTGAAAAAAATAATGATAAATAGAAAATAAATAAATATTATAATAATATAAGTTACAGTAAATAAAATAAATGCATAGGTATAGTTAAATAAAAACAAACAGGTAAATAGTAAATAATGATAATATTGACAGATAATAATAAATGAAAATCAGGCAAATAATAAATAGACAAATAATAACAAACAAATAAACAAATAATACAAAATAAATGACAGTCATTACAGCATCTTGCTAACATGTTTATCTAAATGAATCTTAAAGCTTCGTTTAATCTTAAAGCCCCATTTAACCACATTGTCACCAGTTAGACCAGCGTTTGTCAACCAGGGCTAAGGGTTCCGCGAGAACAAGTGAGATAAGCTAATGCGCTTTTGATTTTTTATTTAATTTCATATACGTAATGTAATTAAACAAGCACGACATATTCTTGGTTATTGTAATAATGTAATATAGACATCATCCTATCTACCCTATTGTTACGATGAAAATAAAATGAGAAAGATATGGTATATTTTTTTTTCTTTTTTGCGCAGGGGTTCCTTGAGACATGCAATTTATTTTAAGGTTACGCAAGGGTAAAAGGTTGAGAAACGCTTAGTTAACCAGTCAATAGGTTACCCATCTGGATTAACCATTTCACTGCCTATGACGACTTGCTCCAGCTGCCGCCTGGCGATTTTATTCAGCCAAGGGAGACCTTCAATACAGCGAAAGGATGAAGAGACAAGTCAGAAGGAAGTCTGCGAAATCGTGAAAAGGTTTTGTGTCTTCCGAATTTTTTGTTTTTCTTTCCGAAATTTTGACCCTTCATTATGATGACACATTGGTGTGGTTCTGTCGAAGTCAGACGATTTTCTTAGGATGAAAACCACTTGTTTTTGAAAGATAGTTTAGTGTGAAAAAAAAAGCAGAAAAGGGATTTAAAATAAAACGAAAAAAAGAGAATTAAAAAAGAAAAGGAAGAAAGAAAACAAGAAATACTGGGTGAGAGAGAGAGACAGAAAGAAACAGAGAGGTGGGGTAGGAGAGAGAAAGAGAGGGGTTGGGGTTGGAAGAGAGAGAGGGAGAGGATAAGGAGTGGAAGGGAAAGAGAGAGGGAGAGGGAGAGGGAGACAGGGAGAGGGAGAGAGAGAGATAGAGAAAGAGAGAAACAGAGAGGTGGGGTAGGAGAGAGAGAGAGAGAGGGAGGGGTGGGGTTGGAAGAGAGAGGGGGAAGAGGAGTGAAAGGGAGAGATAGATAGATAGATAGATAGAGATAGAGAGGGAGAGAGAGAGAGAGGAGAGATCCCTTACCTTGACATTAACCTCATTCAATCTCAGTTAAACCTCAGTTAATCTCTTAAATACGGAGACGAACTCCATACATGTTATTCTGGGGAAAACCAGACGATTTTATTCGGCTTAAGATGTGCCAACTGTGCCTCGCTGGTGCCCGTGCCAATCGTGCCAATATTCAGTGCCATTTAGCCTTTCAAATTCCACAAGATGGATCTCAGTGGAATTCGAATCCATTTGAAAGCAGTTCTGATCGTCTCAACATTAAGGTCCCTAAGGGTTCCGCGAGAACAAGTGAGATAAGCTAATGCACTTTTGATTTATGATTTAATCTCATATATGTAATATAATTAAACACGCACGACATATTCTTGGTTATTGTAATAATGTAATATAGACATCATCCTATCTAACCTATTATTACAATGAAAATAAAATAAGAAAGATATGGTATGTGTGTTGTTGTTGTTGTTTTTTGCGCAGGGGTTCCTTGAGACATGCAATTTATTTTAAAGGTTACGCAAATGTAAAAAGGTTGGGAAACTGCTATATAGGATGAGACAATGTAGGTATGTTTTTAAAGTTATGAATATTTTTTCAGAGAACACACACACACACACACACACACATACACACACACACACATGAGCATAGCTCCCCTTCCCGTAAAATACAACTATGTAAATACACACACACACACACACACACACACACACACACACACAGATAAGACCTTACATAAGCCCTGATCTCTCATTCGGTAGGGTAATGGCTGTCAATCACTTGTCTGACACGTGATCCAAGACCGTGATAAATCACACACACAAACATATATACACATTCATACACGTACATGCATACGAACACGCTCGCACACACACACATACACACATACACACACACACACACACACGCACACAGCTCAGACTTTACATAAGCCCTGATATCCCATTCGGTAGGGTAATGGCTGCCGATCACTAGTCTGACACGTGATTCAAGACCGTGGTAAATTACACACACACAAATATATATACACATTCACACACATACATGCATACGAACACGCACACACGCATACACACACACGTATGCACACACACACACACACGTATGCACACACACATGTATGCACACTCACAAACATATATGATAATATAAAATGCACATAGATATACTCGTGTCGACATTTTTATTAAAGGGCTCTGCATACGGAATTCAAAGCCGTTTATATGAGTAATGTCTTTGTGTTGACGAATTTTTTTTTTTCTTCTAAAAAACACGGTGAATACATTTTGTATATTCCTAATTTGTCTTTAGAAATCGGTTTCCTCATCCATGGAATTTCGTTTTTTTTTTTTTCTCTCTCTTTGCTAATCCAGTTTTGACGACGACAATCCCCAACACAATGTTAACCGTCAACGCTATATAATACATCAATTTGTTTACATCAAATAGTTATCTTTAAAGGGAGCGTGACGAAATATCTAATCCATAATTCTAAATTAATCTGGAGATTTTCCTGGCTTAGATGAAACCCGTAGATTTTTCTTATATTTATTTCTTGTAAAGACTAACAGGATGAGCGACCGTGACCAAATTCCCATTTTCTATGATAAGCCGCTTTAGAGACGCGGTCAGAGGGACCCAAACGATATTACGTCACGAACAGGCCTCCCAATTTTGATAATTGTCTAG
>NC_134791.1:19037852-19047852 GCF_046742065.1 Oratosquilla oratoria | reverse complement strand
TAAACTATTATACCATGTATTGGTTTAAAGTTTATAAAACACAAAAACGTGTTTATTGTGATATTACGAAGAAATGTCATCTGCTGTAGCTCATCTGTGTTGGACCCTGGCATGTGAACAATAAGCCTCAGGTCAACTCCCAGTAGGTAATGGTGACTACCATTCGTCCCAGCTATCTAAGCACACCTGGCAAAGGGGACACCATTGTAAAAAAAAAGAAAAAAAAAAAGACAACCTTCCTCATCACATACGTCATCATGTGACGTATCATGTTTCATGGGTTTGAATGATACGTGATGCATACGTGTTACGAATGGTACTGTGCCTTACTGCGACGCTGTCGGGATCAAAGGTGACTCGAAGAGAATTTGTCTAACGAGGAGAAATTCTGTGGCAGTCGAGCATGCGTGTAAGTGATGTTTTGTATTTCCAAGAATCTTCAGAATTAAAAATAAAATGTTTTTAGAATGATTACCGTTGAGAATCATATGTTCCTCGTTTGCCCTAATTATTCAATTATATATATTTGTTCATTACTACGTAATTTCCCAAATTTTGACAAATGAGAAACTATTGACAGACGTCCAATGAAAGTGTAAGTACATATTTTTTCATAATGGTAGTATATTTTGTAAGTACTATATTTTGGAAATAGTAATATTTCATTTTTTCATCTCATGCATTTTATATTTACAGGTATTTCAATATTTGTTTTGTATGTCATTCATTTGGACATTAGACCAGTCTTAGTTTTCCGACAGAAACCATGTTTTAGTTATATATATATATATATATATATATTTTTATTTTTTTATTTTCTATATATTTCATTTGCATGTATATAAATTAGCCAGTCATTCAAATATTTCAGATTGTATTGTTCTGTGTAGTTCTTTAAATTCACTGGTCTATCATCTTTGTACTTTTCTTCAAGTTTAGGTTATAGATCAGAATAGGGGATAATACATGGAAAGTAAAATTACATAGATACGTTGTGATCTGTTTTATTGACCAACAAAATAAATATTCATAAAAAGAAATCATCAACAGCAGGTACTGGACGGTATATAGCCCAGGAACATGATATCACAGTAGCTCTCTATCACAATATTTCGCGGCCTCTTGCACTTCCGAGATCTCCCAGCCGCCTAGGAACATCTCGATCTCCTAATCCTGACGAGGACGTCACCGTCGTTCTCCAACGCGAAGTCACCGGGAAGGTCTTGCCAAGGAAGACCTCTCTTCTCTCGCTCGCTCGACAGCAAATGACAACGGTTTCGCTGTCCCGCTGCACGGACACCCAACAACTTCCACTTCGCTGAGTAGTTTACCTGGCGAACGGGGGCGAGCTCCTGAAGAAGTTAGGATGTCCAGTCTTCGCGACCTCCTGACGAAGTCCAGGGGTATGCCCGTCTTCGTCAATATCCCCCTCAGCGCGTAGCAGCACCTGAAGAGGACCGGAGGAAGTGTCTCACTGCGATTTCCCGAAGGACACGTAATGGGGGCGGCAATGAGTTAAGGCACTCGTAGCACTAAGGGCGTCCCTTCATGACACGCTCTTCGTGGTATCGGGTACACACAAGATTCTTCAATCAACCAAACCTCGCAGGATCCGATCTTCACCAGGGGCGCCAAACGGGGCTCGTTGCCGGCATCGCCACTTTCATGACGGGGGCAGCGGGTCCAGGGCTCACACTCGTAGGCTTCGGGGACACCACATACACGGGCGTAGTGGGCGAGGGCTTTAGCAACTCGTGGGCGTGATCGGGACTCGCGGGGGGAGTGTATACACGGGGCACTGCAACTGTGATGGGCTGCATGGGCGCTGGTGTAGAGTGGGGTGGAGGAGTCACTGGAGCGACCGCTGCTGCTGCAGGAGGTGCTGGGGCCATGGGCAGCTTGTCGATCTGGCTGAAGTACTGGCCGAGGTGGGACAGGAGCCTCTGGGAAACGTGCAAGTCGACGCCTGGAACCGCGGACACGAAGCGGGACACTTCGTTGGCGCAGTGCGTGAAACCAGCGCAGAATTTCTCGTGGTAGGCGTTGTGGGACGGGATGGCCAGCGCGTGCTGCTGCTTCAGCTTCCTGAGATGACGCACCGTGAGCTCCAACACATCGGCCTTCTCCAACTTGGTGATGGTCTCACCTTCCGACTGCAAAGCTCCAACCATAAGGTCTTTGAGCTCGTCCAAACAACGGTTGATGCGGGCACGGCGTCTTCGCTCCAGCATCGGCTTCATCACCTTACGGTACTGGTAGGTGCGGGACATGGGTTCCGCATCTTCAATGTTAACTTCGTATGTTGCCATGGTGGAGTGTAAAGTAATCCACTATCACGACTCCTTCTTGTATTGGCGTAAGAGTGTATGCTGTCCTGGTCGCCCCGAGCAGCGTTTATATAGCGGTCGGGCCCCGTGCGTGAGTTGCCAGTAGTCTCCCGAGATAATTTCTACCCTTGAATATCTCTTAAACCCTCTCTTCTTTATTTACTTTTATAGTGTTAATGTTTTATAGAATATATATACATACTATAGATTAAAAGAGTATTAGGAAATGTTATTCATGGAAGCGAAAAAATAAATAAACGATAATGCGTTTGGCGTGGTGGCACCAGAGTGAAGGAATGTATCAGCACCGTGGGAAACGTGGCGTTCCCACACCCGCCACTCGGGGCGCACACCTGCAGCCCGACTCGTGCCACTAACAGCCACACCACCACCACCTCACGCCGCAGCTAAACCTGCATGCAAAGCGCTCATGTGCATCTGCAACAGAGGACAGGGTTTCCTCCCCCTCCTCCTCCTTCTCCAGACTTGTCCAATCAAGTAGATAAGTTCCAACTAGGATGCGCAAGGTCCGAGCCTGTCTTGAGCGGGAAAACCACACTTGGTATCTTGATACATGCGCGGCAAACGACTACGCTTCAACTATAAACGTGGCCCTGTTGAAGCAACGAGCTGTCGGGCATCCCATTGGCTACCAGGTCCTCAACGGAGTTTAAGACCTACATCTTGTTAAAACTTATCAAGCTGATAAAGTAAAGTAGATGGCGGACGGGCGAGTGAGTGTAGGGGTTTATCACAGCAGTAGGCCGGGTTAGGGGCGGGGTGGCTGGGACCTTCTTCGTGTCGCCCCGGGCCCCATGGCCCGGGAGTCGGGATCGCGCCCCACACGTGGCCTGTTCCGCGGTTACCAGCTTACCCTCCCTCTGGTTTCTGCCCTCTCCCCCAACACACACACACTCTCCTCACGTCCATTCCACGCACTTTATGATACATGCACACCCCTGGACAGCTCATGCAAGGGCGGAGACCTATGGCAGCGTGCATGACTGGCACCACCCATAGTTTACATACACGCCCGTGAATACGCCCACACATTGCTCCACCGCCCGTGGGCGGCGACGTCGCTCGAGTCGATTAGTGACGTTCCCACGTCCACTCGCCGACCTGTGCCCTCTGCTCCCGGCTGCGTTTCCTCCACTCACCTCCCTCCTCCTCCACTCACCTCCCTCCTCCTCCTCCTCCTCCAGGACCCGCACGCGCCGTCAGCCAGCGCCTTTAACTGCTCACCTCCTGAAGGTGGTGAGGTCTTGATGTTTCGAGATTCGAACTCGGCTCGCACGGCGTGCGGACCCGGATTCGATTCCTACGGGGATTATGCATGGCTCCCTGGGACTCTTAGCATGTAGGGCAAAGGTGCTGACAGGCGATTTTATTCAGCTGAGGGGTGAATTCTGAAGAAAACGATTGAAAATTATTCTGAATAAGTGTTATGGAATTTGTTCAAGTTTGTATTAGATGATCTTAATGGGAGGTTTGCAGCAGTTTAAGGAAGATTTATGCCGTGACATCTCATGCCACTCATCCATCATGCCACTGTAAATCCCTCATACTATTTTATCATCATGCCACTGTAACTCCTTCATACCACTTTATCATCATGCCACTGTAACTCCCTCATACCACTTTATCATCGTGCCGCTGTAACTCCGCCATACCACTTTATCATCATGTCAATGTAACCCCCTCATACCACTTTATCATCATGCCACTGTAGGTTCCTTATGCCGTTCTAGCTCCCTCATGCCATTCTAGCTCTTTCATGCCACTCTACCTCCCTCATGCCAGACTACCGTTCTCGGACTTTCTAAGGAAGTGGCAGTCTGTTGCTAGTTTATACACCTAAATATGGAAGAGTCTCAACAGAGAACAAAAACACCAGGAACTGAGGACATCACGAGAACGATAACCGGACGGAGTTCGGGTGATGTTACGAACTCTCCTTCGAAGAAGACCTCAGGTTAAAAGTAAACACATTTGCGCCTTGTTTGGTGAGAGGCAGCACAGACGCGCGTGTGCGCGCGCGCCCGTGTGAAGAATGGGGACCGTGTTGACACGCAACCGCTTGCGCAACTGCAAAGGTGCCACTGTGCAAAGTGGGTGCCCTCTGGTGAAGGGCCTTCTTCACTCTCCGCCGAGGTCAAATGAAAATGTCAGGTCAGAGGTCGCCTCAAGTTGTCAACCCAGCATACCGTTGTGTCACCTTCGGCCCTAGATACGTTCGTGGAGTTCCTGTGTCTTTGTCTCTATCGGTCAATTTTGTCTTCTAATTATTTTTATTTATTTATTTATTTTTTTTTCATTTTTTTTTTCATTTTTTTTTTTTTTTTGATGTTCCATAAGCTGAATCATTTCCAAGGAAACAAGTACTAGTCCTCTGGCGTGTGAGTTTCCCCCACCCCCACCATCCCACTCAAAACACCCTTAACAAGACCCAGACTCCCACTAGCGCGATTCCGAGTTTCTCAACGTTGTACGTAACTATCTTCCCCTCCCCGCTAACCGCACTTTCCCCCACTTCCACCTCCACCTCCACCCGCCGGGTCGGTACCCAGCCACCCCACGTCGTGATGAGGTCCCGGATAAGGTCAGAACAGGTCACGTGCGGTGGCTCTCCGGCTCAGGAGGAAGAGCCTTGATTAGCGTGTGCCGGGCAGACTGCCCGCAGCGGTCGTCGGGCCCGCCCGGCCGCCCGGGCATTCGCGCGGACTCGACCACGACCCCGACCGCCACCCCGACTCCCCGGTCCCTTACAGCCTACACGAATCTCGCCTTCACTTTTCTTGATTTTCCTTCTGGGGGAAGAGACACATTCCCTTCACGACAAGAATGGTGTAGACAGGTCTTCACATCAAAATATAAAATTTCAAGTAATTTTTCATCAGACCGGTGGACACATTTCTATACAAAATCTAGGCATGTATATATGCGTATAGGTGTATATATATATATATATATATATATATATATATATATATATATATATATAATCTTTTCAACCATAATTCACTTTTAATTCCATGCCATCGCAGTCGAGACTGGCGAGGAGCTCAAAGGAAGCATATATGTGGAAAATGAAACGTGGTCGGGCCGAGAACTCGAACTCAGCTCGGACGTGACAAAGTATTGTATTCTACATTGCTTCCCAAATCCTCCTCCTGTAGAAGACTTATGTGAAGGAGGAAGAGAGCAACAGGAAGGGCGAGGTGCTTACTTGTCCCTAGGGCGTTCGAACGGACAGGCCGGAGCATCCTGCTGGGGGGCGGGAGGGAAGAGGAGGAGGAGGAGGAGGAGGAGGAGGAGGAAGAATGGATGGGTTGCACACGTATACACCCAAGCTTGTCACGTCCAACATACTCACGCTTCGCTTGATGTGCGTGTGTGTACAAGTGGTCATGTACACATACGCACACACGCGCACTCAGACATGCACGTTTGCGCATACACGCACAATACACACACACGTACGATACACACACACACACACCATATAGGTAAGGGAAGGGTGTTTATTCCCTGAACATATAAAGTTGAAGACAAACTTAAGTTTGAGGAAGATATATGTATGTATATATATATATATATATATATATATATATATATATATATATATATATATATATATATATATATATATGGAGAGAGAGAGAGAGGACGGGATATTTTATGTACTTCTATTGATGTAATTTTGATGAATTTTGGAAAATAAACATGTACACGCACATACACACAACACGCATGCGCACACACATACACGCACGCACACACACACACACATGCACTCATACACGCACACAATGTAAACTATCAGTAGCGGTAGTGCGTGATCAGACTCTATGAGAGACAAAATCAAATAACAATTATACGACGACCTAAAGGATTTCCTCTACTTGATTAAAATCACTTAGCGCTAGCTAAAATAAACAATTAAGTCCCAAATGCAGCCAAAAGGCGAATCAAGGCTCAATGAGAGAAGGTCTGCTCATTAAGAACCAGTTTTACCCAAGAAGGTTATGACGTCTTGTGGAAGAGTCAGGCTTTTGGCCAATCGGTGATTGCCACGTCAGCAAGGAACGGCGAAAGAAGAATAGAAGCTTTCGTCTTATGTATGACGTCAGCGATATTCATTAACTGATTTTGTCTTTCTGAATAATTTTGTAAATCACAACTCACTGAACACACACACACACGCACACACATACATGCACAATACATACATTATATACACACATACACATACGCGCACATCAAATATACACATATACATTACGCATACACAGACACATACATACATACATTACATACACATACACACACACGCACACACATACATGCACAATACATACATTATATACACACATACACATACGCGCACATCAAATATACACAGATACATTACGCATACACAGACACATACACATACATACATACATTACATACACATACACTTACACGCACATTGCATATACACAAATACATATGCATTACGTATACACAGACACGTACACACATACATACATAATACATACATTACATACACATACCACATACATTTACACGCACATTACATATACACAAATACATATGTATACAAATACATATGTATACACAGACACACATATACATATAGCATATACACATACATATGCATTACGCATACACACACACATATTGCATATACACAAATATTTATGTATTACGCATACAGACACATACACACACACATTGCATATTCACAAATACATATGCATTACGCATACACAGACACAGACACACACACACATACAGACACATACACACACACATTGCATTTTCACAAATACAAATGCATTACGCATACACAGACACAGACACACACACACAGACGCATTGCAAATCCCTTAAGGGTAATGTAAACAAATCCAATAAACAAACGCGATTCCCTCGCCCTCCTCCACCTCTTCCGGGTGATGGTTGTCCCGATGCTGCCTCATCCTGTGCGCCAGCGGGGAACTCGGGTCCCATTGACAAGGGCGGCTTACGTGATCGCTGGGCTCATTCACCGCGGGCGTCAATAGAGTGGGCGGTGTCGTGGCAGCCAAGGGCGTGAACACCGACATCATGGGATTACATTAGCGGAGAGAATGGGTGGGTGGAGGTGACGGCGGTGGGAGGGGGGGGACCTTTTGTGATGCGTCAGTGAAATGTGGTTCTGTACGTACATGTATGTTTGCATCATTCATGGTTTCGGGGGGATCAATCATCGCGTCCGGGCAAGTTAAAAGTATGCATGTATGCGTGGGGATGAATGGAGGCACGCACGCACGCACGCACACACACACACACACGCAAACACGGGTTCGAATCCTGTCCAGGGCTGAAATAATTTCAGTATCGCTGCGCTTCGATTCGTTATTCCAACTCTCGTAGGCGGGGAGTTCGGGGTGTGTGTGCGTGTAAGGTCACAGCATTACCCATAGATCGGTCATACGAGATCTGAGCTGTCGATCACGAGTCCAACACGTGATCCAAAGACCAAGGTGAATACACACACACACACACACACACACACACACACACACACACTACAGAATCATGAAGGGCACAGAAATACTCGATAGAGAGGACTTGTTAGAATGGGACAAGAGAAACGCAAGAGGACACGGAAAGAAAGTAAAAAAAGATAGTTACAGAAGATATCTGAAGAAGAAGACTTTTATACATAGAGTGGTGGACACTTGGAACAAACTGGACGAAACAATAGTGTGTGCAAAAACCATACACGAATGTAAGAGCAAACTGGACACTGCGAGATACAAAAGCGGGACACCACGAGCGTAGCTCCCCTTCCCGTAAGATACAACTAGGTAAATACACACACACACACACACACACACAGAACACTGTTGCATGTGTTAATGTAATAAAGTCTTCCTCTTTTTTTTAGACCCATACTACCACGTACGTGCGTGTGCTTGCTCGCCCATGCTTACAAAAGCCTGTTTACACATGGACTCAATCTCCATAGGACAAAGGCAGTCCGGGGGGGGGGGGTTAGCGGAAGTGACGTCACACGGCAATGGCGGCCGTCGATGAGCGCCGCAAGTCTCATTACGCCGCCGTGATTAGACCAACGCATAATTGTCCTCCTCGTCGTGCTCTCGTGCGTAATCGTGCGACCTACCCTTCTCTCTCCCCGTCCCTTTGCACCCATTGTAGTCCCCCCCTTCCCCCCCACCTGGCTCCGGTCCGCCCGTGGGGGACGTATCCTGCCGCACGGCCCATGCGCGTATCCTGTCCGCGGCCTAAACGTGTCCTACATATCCTACACATGGACGGTTCGTGTCTGCGCGCTCACGTCACGGCTTCGTGGGCGGCGCTTTGTATGTCTTGTCTTATGAAAAAAAAAAAGGTCATCCACGTTGGTCTTGTTCGCAGTGGGAGGAGACAAGTATGAAACGTTTATTCTCTTCTTAAGCCATTGTCTTGTTCCTCAGAGCGTACTCGGCGACGATTCACGGTCTCTCCTCCATTCATAGGAAATACGGTTGACTGTTGTTACGATGTTCTCGACCTTTTGGTTTGGACTCGAAATTTCGAGAAATACGAAGAATGGCGCAAGAGTCTCGTTTCCTCGGGAGTTGTGTGTCAATGAAGTTGTTTCACTCAGCGTCCGGCGTCGTCCCTAGGGGACTCCCCTCCCACCCCCACCCCCGCTCGGTGCGATTATCGCTCAACGATGATCGTTGATGGCTCAACGATCATCGTCGAACGATTGCCCAGAGCACCAATTCTTTGTTTTTGAATGGAGATGTTTTGTTTCTACTTGCAAAGTACGAGGATGATCATTCTAACCGAACTTATAGCTAACGCGCTTACCCAAATAGGATGCCAGTTAGTAGGATTTGCGTCACCCGTCACTGGATGTGGTAGTAAGCTAATAGTTATCGCACAGGACAAAACATACCTCTAGCTAGGAGAAATTTAATAAAGTAATGAGTGGTTTATGAAAATATTATACACTTTCATTCCTGGGGACTCTTTTTCGCTGAATAAAACAGTACAATGTCAATCAGGACAAGACACATAGAAAGGACATTCGGATCTCAAGGGGACTGTGGGATTTATCTTCAATTTCAGCGGGGAAATTGTCCTTCGTTTCAGAATGTCAAATCTCGAGACAATTCATATAGAACACAAACGGGGTGACCAAATTTCTCAAGCGGGATTATACTAAGATTATGCTGAAATTATGCTAGATTAGCTAAAAAAAAATAATGCTCCTTTTACCACGTTTCGTTTCTGTTATATATTTCTTTATCAATGTTGTATTGTTTCTACAGAAAATATATCAAATTTAGCATAACTTTGCTAAATCTGGTCACTCTGAACACAGGTAGAATAACATACAAAAATAACAACAAAGATATGTCGTAGCACATTTGCAAAATAATACTGATGACCCACTTTCGGAGAAGAATAAGCGAAGATATGGAGATCTGTATATTTAGATCACTTACTGTGATCCTCTTCAGCAGATATGAATTACAGAGTAGAGAACAATGTGTATTTGTGCTTGCTACCTCACTGTTTCAGTATAGATACACATTGTTCTCTACTCTGTAATTCATATCTGCTGAAGAGGATCACAGTTAGTGATCGAAATATACAGATCTCTA
>NC_134791.1:19022852-19025352 GCF_046742065.1 Oratosquilla oratoria | reverse complement strand
TCGAACCCACTGCACTCGGCCATCCGTAGAATCCTGCATGCAACTGTCATAAAAATTATCGGATTTATGTCGCTGCTATTAGCGAATTTCTCTCATATATATATATATATATATATATATATACATATATATATATACAGTATATATATATAATATATATATATATACATATATATATATACATATTTATAGATGTATATATATATATATATATACATATATATGCAAAGAATTCACAAAACACACGTGATAAACTATTTTTCCCGGTGGTTTCTGCAAAAATACATATACATGTATATATATACACACATATATATATGCATTTTGTGAACTCTCGCACTCATGCACGCACACATACACACACACATTCATTATCAAACATAGATACATGTTTGCATCCATGTGTGGTTGCATGTATTTAAACGTTACACACTTTCTACAAATACACGAATAGAGTCATTAATCCCCATATGTAATCAGTTTCCTTCACTTCAAATTACCAGAGTAGCCGACGGCTTCTGTAAATCGCTAGGAAATTTATTTCTTTTTGTCAAACAATTTAAATACAAATTAAGTCTGTCGAGTCACAAAGGATTAATTTATGACTTAAATCTACGGCCCAAAAATGTATGTTCCTTCCAGCCCTCCAGAAACCATTATCCAGTTTAGCAATGTAATGACAAATAGAGAGGAACTGGACATATCATGGTTGGGGCAAGTTGATCCAACCTACCGAGAGTTGTTTAGAGAGGGAAGGGTGCTTGCATGAGAGCTTGCCCGGAAAGACACCATGGGGACTGGCATCGGTGTGTAAATAACGCAACGCGCTCTATGGATTACACGTAACATGTACACATGAAAACGTACACGTAAAATGTACATAATTACACATAACATGTACACACGCAAACGTACACGTAAAATGTAAGTACAGAATATTCGGTCCTTGTACAATGTCAAATAGGTTACACGGGCGTTGCACAAATCTTGTTCCACGTGCGTGGATCGCTGGCGCCAAGATCCACCTCGAATTCCCGGCGCCAAACTCCACCTCGCATTTTTGGCGCCAAGCTTCACCTCGAATTCCCGGCGCCAAACTCCACCTCGCATTTTTGGCGCCAAAATCCACCTCGAATTCCCGGCCCCAAACTCCACCTCGCATTTTTGGCGCCAAACTCCACCTCGCATTTTTGGCGCCAAAATCCACCTCGAATTCCCGGCCCCAAACTCCACCTCGCATTTTTGGCGCCAAACTCCACCTCGAATTCCCGGCGCCAGTTTTTCCACACAGCAGCGGGAATATTCCCAGGAATCATCCATGATTCCCATACGTGGGGGAATAAAAAATAGAAGAAAAAATCCGTAACTATAATAACGCAGAGGCATCCAATTTGAATACATAAATATATGTATATGGGCTACCGTTACTGCCTTTGTAGTCCTCTACTAGAATACGTTTCTGTACGAATGCAAATGGATCCTTCTACGCAAATGTCAACTAATACATCTCTCCACTCAAGCATCTACATTTCTACTCATCTGTCTGTCTAGACATCAGTTAATATATTTCTATATCTTTATATACGTCTCACTTATCTAAATATACATCTTTATATCTTTTTATCCTTCTAAATTTATTTTCTCTTCTGTCTGTTTCTTTATATTTGTTTTCCCATCCATCTAAATATATATCATCTATATTGTATAGATCTACACACACATGCGCACAAACAAACACATATGTACACACACGTATATGTACACATACAAACATACAGGAACACGAACCCGTACACACGAACACGTACACACGCACACGTACACACGAACACGCACACAGGAGCAGATACATACAAGCACAGACAATGCAATACAGCTGAGCACGAAATTGATATCACAAGAAGAGTTTTATGGGTACAAAGAACAGCATATCATAAAGCAAAGGATAACAACACTTTGGGAAAGAAGGGAAAGGGGAAGATACAATACGACTACTTGTGTTTATATTGACAAATATCCATGATTTCTCATTACCCTGACGTGTACAATATTGTAATACTATTTCGACCACTTGTGAACCAACTTTCTGGATCAGAAAAAGAAAAAAAAAGGATCTTCCTAACTTCTCTGTGGTTTTCGCTATCATAAATCTACCGAAGACTGAAGAATCATATACTTAGTCTTTCTCTACCCTAACACACTTCTCTTCCTTTCTCGTACGATATAGACGAGAAACCTTTTCAAATGTTAATGGAGAAATTTATTTCTGGGCATCACCTGCACGTGGGAACCGGGAATGGGAACCGGATTTCAACGGTTGGAACGCTCTAGTATCGGGGAGTTTGACGGGCCGACCCGCCCCGAAACTCGCGCGCCAAATTCAAAGGATTACAAAGGCAGAGCATACTGACAGGAGACCTTTTGGTCCATATCTAGGTCGGATGCGAAAAAAAAAATAATAATAATAAACTAATAAATAAAAACTATAATGTAGATAACA
>NC_134791.1:19010352-19015352 GCF_046742065.1 Oratosquilla oratoria | reverse complement strand
GTAATGCCCTGCTGTCTTAATATGATGACCTTGTCTGCCATACCTTGTAAAAGCCCTTGACCCATTTGAATACCTCTATTAGATCATCCCGCACCTTACGTCTTTCCAGAGAGTGTAAGTTAAGGTGTCGAAACCTGTCTTCGTAAGATAAATTTCTAAGCCTTCGTATGATTTTGGTCATTCTCCTTTCTAGTGAACTAATATCCATTCTATTGGACGAAAACTAAAATTGTACCTCAAATTCCGCGCCCACTGTTCTTCTGAACTCGGTGACTGGGTGCTTCCCTCCCACAGAAAGTATTACATCAAGCAATACTGTATAGTGATCACGAATTCTTCTCTTCTTCTTGTCAGTCTTAATTCCTGTCATGTCCAGTAATTTGTTGCAGTATTTATTTTAATTCATTTATTTTTCCCAAAGCCATTGTTAGCCATTGTTTTTCTGAACATGTGATTATACATCTTCTTTCCTCCTCTTTCTCTTACTTTATCTCACATAAGCAACAGTACTGGATCATATGAAAAAAAAATAATATAAACAAACCTTGCAGGAATCAACAGGTACATTTACTCTTTATTTTCTCGTCTCGTTGAGAGGCTGTGGAACTCTCTTCTCCTCCCACTTACGAACACTTCTAATCTATTTCAAACTAGATACACTCGACAACCTATCTTAGATACGTCCTTCAACCTAACTCACCACGATTTCTGAGATTTCGAGAGTCCCAAGAAACAGATCTCTTTGTGTAGGTGACATCGTACGAAATCACGTTACACGCGTTCACGTGTCAGATTTGAATAAATGTCTAATTCAGTAACGCCACACGTGAACACTATAACCGAATTGTATAAAACAAAAATCTAATTACTGTCAAGACTGACTTTCAAGTTACATTGAGTTAATGATGGTGATTCGGCTTATCACGAGGCTAGGACGGTGCCCCCTACAAAGAAATTTGTAGCGTGGAATTCAATGAACCATACCCTTGGTCCAACTCGCAGGCGACAGGGGTCGAACTGCCGTCACCTCGACCTCCGCCGCATGTGGCGACTCTCTAAATCGTGGTTTACAATGCTAAAACATAGAAGTCTACAGGCGAAGTTTTTGGTCCATAACGCTGGGGATATAATTGCGAAATTGCACGCTGGCGATAGGAAGCATGTGCGATATAAGAACCAGCCAGGATGTGACGTTTGCGTACGCAAGCTGTACCACTCGTGTACGTGAGATGAGATGTCCTTCAGTGAATGCATCATCTATTCATTTGGTAATTCAATAAATGAACAAAAATTATATCAATAATAAAAAAAATTATAATAATTCGATCAATCTAAACCCACAAACATCTAGCGAGTTCGAGAAGGATTGACCATATGGACATGGACTTACGAAGAGAAGCTTAGGCACCTTAACTTATACTCTCTGGAAAGACGCAGAGTGCGGGGTGAGCTAATAGAGGTGTTCAAGTGGATCAAAGGCTTTAACAAGGGTGATGCAAACAAGGTCATCATATTAAAACAACAGGGCAGGACTCGCAGTAATGGATTTAAACTGGACAAATTTAGATTTAAGAAGGAAATAGGCAAGAACTGGTTTACTAATAGGGTGGTCAACGAATGGAATAGATTTAGTAACCATGTAGTGAGCGCTGAAACTATCAGTTGTTTTAAGAAACGGTTAGACAACTTTATGGATGGGGATGACAGGTGGTGATGTATATGGAGATGCCTAGTGTAGGCCTTATGGTCTCTTGACGTCTCCTTCATTCTTATGTTCTTATGTTCTTATTAGTTAAACGAAATAGATGAGATTCACTATGTGAAATACGCTTAAGATAAAACACAATGAAAATAAGTAACATTTGCGATAGAACACAATAAAACAAAAATAAAACAAAAATTATATAAAACAAAAAAATAAAAAATAAAGAAGAAAGAATAAAAAACAAAACAACATAAAATAGGATACAACAAAATAAAATAAAATAGAAATATGAATAAAACAAAATAAAACAAAAGAGCATAATTCATCGTACCGTCGTGCATTATGATGTTGCAATTGGCTCTACACCCAACACCAGATCTGAATTCACATAAAATTCGGTGGCACTCAAATTCAATAGTACGACCGAATTATATGAAAAAAGAAGACTAAAATATAATTATTCTCGAGACTGACTTTCAAGTAACAACGAGTTACAATATCAAAACAGGAAAGCCAACAGAGACCTTCCGGTCCATAGTGGAGTGCGTAGTTCAGTTTTAATGGCTCACTGCAGGACCGGCCTGTCCCCCTGAGAGACGATACGGCTTGGTAAGGTTGTATGGACGGCGAGAGGACCATGCAAAAAACTACTCCCAAGCGTGGACCTCACCTGCATGACAGAGAAGAAGAAGAAGAAGAAGAAGAAGAAGAAGAAGAAGAAGAAAATCTCCCGAGCGTGGACCTCCCTTCCATGACCTATAATGACCCCAAAAGTGGGTCGCGCCTCCCCCATTGAAAAAAACCCTATTACCCCATTCAAATTCCTTCGGGTGTGAGAGAGAACGCCTGGTCCGGGTCCTTAATCTCCTCCTCCCATCTCCGGACACGTCCGGGGAGGGGGGAGGAACCTTCCGGACAGTAAACAGAAAGGTATTCCAGAATGTGTGAGCGATTGCTGAATAATCTATAATCCTTGAACGCATTTGATAAATCGTGAAGGCCTATCGTCAAGTCAGACTTGGGCTCATGTACGTGACCTTGAAGCTCGAGGGAAGATGTATTTAGTCCAACAAAGTAAAATTTTCTTGAAGGATACTCTATACAGTTCTAAGTCAAAATTTCTTAAAGAATGCTCTATACCGGTGGTTCCCATCGTGGGGCGCATGCCCCATAGGGGGAGGGGGTAATTTGATTTTTATGGTGGGTAATTTGAAAATAAGTTATTAGCAGTGATTTTTGTCTTCTAGTGAGTCTATATATATGTGTTCGAGTTAACCCATACAATGCATATACAGTATACATACATAAAGTATTTGTGTGAGTGTATGTAAATGTGTAGTTACATATGTATATACTTGCATCTTTTTGAATAATAAGAATTATGTGTCACAGGGGCATAAGGATTTTAGAGATTGTTGGGGCATGGCCAAAGAAAGGTTGTGAACTGGTGTATACAGTTCTTAAAGAGCACTCTGCACAGTTCTTAGGTTTTCGTACGTAATCCTGAGGCTCGAAGGAAGATGTATTTAGTCCAACAAGGTAAAAAGTTCTTGAAGGATACTCTATACACTTCTAAATCAAATTTTCTTAAAGGATACTCTATATAGTTCTTGAAGAGTGCTCTACACAGTTCTTGGGTTCTTGTACGTGATCTTGAGGCTCGAGGGATGTATTTGGTCCTACAAAGTAAGAAGTTCTTGAAGGATACTCTATACAGTTCTAAGTCAAATTTTCTTAAAGGATTCTATATACATTTCTTAAAAACTTCTCCGCACAGTTCCTGTATACAGAGAACTCTCTCTATTGAGAATCCCTGAAGTTCGGAAAATTTCTTAAGTTTTCTAGATAATAAATAAATAAATAAATAAATAAGTAGATAAATGAATATGTGAATAATATATATTTAATGAACAAGTAAACGAAGAGATACAGAGATAATGATTAAATGAATGAATCAATCAATAAGTGAATTATAAAAAAATAAAGAATAGTAAATTTATAGATAGATAACATGCAAAACAAAAACGATTAATATAAACAAGTATGCAGATACGCAAACAAACAAATAAATAGATACATAAACACAAAAAAGATAAACTCCACAGGCATGACATTAGAATTGTTTTCTATTTCTCGTGATGCACTTTTGTCTGAAACCGAGAGATCAACTCAATTAGTTTCACATAGACACAAAACCAAACAGATAGATGGATAGATAGACAGATATATAGACAGACATATAAAGATAAATAGGGACAGATAGACAAATAGATAAACAGAAGAAGAGAGATAGATAGGTA
Source organism: Oratosquilla oratoria (assembly GCF_046742065.1). Taxonomy (NCBI): domain Eukaryota; kingdom Metazoa; phylum Arthropoda; class Malacostraca; order Stomatopoda; family Squillidae; genus Oratosquilla; species Oratosquilla oratoria. Next base: position 19,011,347 of record NC_134791.1, on the reverse strand, counting down.
GATAGATAAATAGATAAAGGTAAACAGAGGAAGAGAGATAGACAGGTAGATAGACTGATAGACAAATAGATAAAGGTAAACAGAAGAAGAGACATAGATAGGTAGATAGATAAATAGATAAAGGTAAACAAAAGAAGGAAGATAGACAGAAAGATAGACTGATAGACAAATAGATAAAGGTAAACAGAAGAAGAGAGATAGATAGGTAGATAGATAAATAGATAAAGGTAAACAAAAGAAGGAAGATAGACAGGTAGATAGACTGATAGACAAATAGATAAAGGTAAACAGAAGAAGAGAGATAGATAGGTAGATAGATAAATAGATACAGATAAACAGAAGAAGAGAGATAGACAGGTAGATAGACTGATAGACAAGTAGATAGACGGATAGATAGATATAAGGAGAGAAAGGTAGAGAGAGATTACGACAGCGAATTGTAGGCTACTCCTCTTCCCGTCATTAGTGCCAGATCTTTCGTCACGTGACCTTCGCACTGTGCCACCTCCTTTCCTCCTGAGCGAGACTAGACCTGACCAAACCACGCCCTACCTCCTCCTCCTCTTCCTCCTCCTCCTCCTCTTCCTCCTCTTGACCTTCTACCCGTCGTCTACGCTCTGTACGCACACTCTTCCTACTCCATTGAATTCTCCTTTCTATGTTCTATTGTTCTATTCTCTATTCTGTTCTCCTTCCTCTGTTGCCTTTCTGTACCCTCTACCCTTATACAAACCCTAATTCAAAACATATTTGTTTTCTCCTTGAAAAATACTTAACAAATAAAAAAAAAAATTATTAGCTAAACGAATGAGTAGGTGAACGATTGGCTGAAGGAAAGAATGTAAAACAAGAACAGTTAATCTTTTCATTACGGAAACGCCCTGCTCTGTCGAATGAAATCACTCAGGCGTTGTTACCGTATCGAAGGTAGTTAATGGTTTTTTGACTTCCAACTGTTCGGCTCAGTCGCGTCCCTCCTTCCCAAGAAATCAATG
>NC_134791.1:18987852-19005352 GCF_046742065.1 Oratosquilla oratoria | reverse complement strand
AGAGGTAGAGAGGAGAGAGAGGGAGAGGGTGGTAGAGAGAGAGAGAGAGGGTGGTAGAGAGAGGGTGGTAGAGAGAGAGAGAGAGAGAGAGAGAGAGAGAGAGAGAGAGAGAGAGAGAGAGAGAGAGAGAGAGAGGAGATAGAGAGAGTTGGGGGAAGGGAGAGAGAGAGAGAGAGGGAGGGGGAGAGAGAGAGAGGGAGGGGGAGAGAGAGAGGGAGGGAGAGAGAGAGAGAGAGAGAGAGAGAGAGAGAGAGAGAGAGAGAGAGAGAGAGAGAGAGAGAGAGATACCCGAGGAAGAAGAAAAGAAGACAAAAATATAGAAAAAGCAAACAAAACAAAAACAAACGGATTATATACCATGAATATGAAATGCATATGCATATGTCTTTGTATTTCACCACACCCGGATAGTGAGGGATAGTGACCTCGCGTCCGGTTGCGATTGCGTGATGGTAGAGCGCTTGTTGTAGAAGAGAAATGGTTCACTAATGCAGACGTTCCTTCAGTGTAATAAAGTCGCCTGACGTCACTTGGAATGAAATATCTCTTGTAATGGTATCGTAGCAAAGAAGGACATATGGGACATTTCTTGTTTTTTTTTTTTTATCTATCATTTATATATATACATATATATATATATATATATATATATATATATATATATATATATATATATATATATATATATATATATATATATCTTTTTATTATCACTTTTTACTTTTTTGACTGTATGATGGAGATAGTCCTTTGAAGATGACATGTTCTTGATGGATATGGACGAATAATAACTTTTGAAATTGAAAGAATCTAACAATAAAAATAATGATAAAAAATAAAATGAAAATGCTAAGAAATGATTATTATTTCGTTTTTTATCTATTCTTATTCATTTAAGTTTTTATTAGTTGATTGAAGATGGAGACTTTGTAGATGATATGTTGCTGATGGGAATGCACGAATAATAATTTCTGAACTTAAAAGAATCTAACAATAAGAATAAGAATAAAAATATTAAGAAATATGTAAATGCACGAATAGCAAAAAAAAAAAAAAAATAATAAAATAAATAAATAAATAAATAAATAAATAAAATAAAATAAAAGAAAAAAGAGTAAATAAATGGAGAAATTTGCGAAAAGAGGAAACTGAAGATAAACAAGAGGCAACGAGAACTGAAATAAGAGAAGATAAGTCCTTATACATACAAATTATCAAAAGAATTGCATATCTAGTTTGTTAATAATAAAAAAGAAAACAGAACGGCCTATGGTTTCTAGAATAAAACAAAACAAGAATATTAAAATTCAGTTCCTTAAAAACCAAAGCATCCTAGATTTAGAAAAAAAAAAAAAAAAAAAAAAAAAAAAATAGAAATCTTCAAATAATTTCTTCTGGAGAAGTGCTTTCGTTAAGAAACTGAACTTGGAGGCTTAATGGATGTGACATTTCAGTCTGTTTCGTGCCTGTGGCGAGGAGGCTGACATTTTGGAAAGCTCCACATAATTTGGTGAAAGTGTAGTACCTAGCAGTGGTTGGATCATATTTTCAGAAGGATTAGCATTGCCCACGATGTTATGAACTTGTTCAAACAGATTATACAAAGGATTACAAAGGCGGAGCATGCCGACAGGAGACCTTTTGGTCCATATCTAGGTCGGATGCGAAAAAAAAATAAAAACTATAAAAATGTAAATAATAAATAAATATGACACTGTTGTTACATTCACAGAAGAATTAAGAACCACATCTTAAAGTTACTGAAGCTCCCTTTCTTGCTGTTTGGCTGTGAGACATGGACGTCGAATACCGACATGAAAAGACGTCTCGACGTCTTTGGAATCAAGAGCTTTCGAAGAATCATGGATGTGTGGCAACACGCCACTTCTGCAGTGCCCCCTTAACGCATGTAACATATTTGTAAATAAAATTATTAATCGTGGTCAATCTATTATGTGTCCGTGGTAATGAAATTATATATTGTAAATATTGTTGTCACATGCAGGGATAACCCTTACAATATAAATAGGGTCTATATGTAACAGATTTGCATACTTGTACAAAACATTAGAATATTCATTGTATATAATTTATGTGATGGCGGACGAGAAATCCAAAAAGTCCAGAAAATATTTGAAATTTTACTTAATCCTTCTATTTAGGACGATACCAATTTACTATGATGTAGTAACCAACCACATCAATTGGCGACCTCGGACCATGATGTGGTAACCAATCACATCAATTGTATCGCTGGAATGGCTATGCATCAAACTGGATATTGTCCTGTGAGACTCAGTTTAGGCTTGTTAACTGTATCATTCGTGAACCTCAACTCCAACTATGTGGACATGTGACACGCTCAGTTGGTGGTGGTCCCACTCACAGGTTTGTCTTTAAAAGAGACAAATCTCGATCGAAGAGACAAAGGAATACCTCATGAATGGGGCAAGTCGACTGACCCTCTCTAGAGCTGTTTGGGATGGGTGGGGTGACTGCATGGGGGCTTGATCGGATTGAATGTGGGTGTGAGTGAAGCGACGATTCCAACCGGTGATTAATGATATGGATAGGACTATATGAACTCTGAGCTCTGGGCCGTGAGGGTTTGTCGATCGAGAGTCATGCACGTGTTTCCAGGACCATGTTAAATCACACACACACACACACACACACACACACACACACACACACACACACACACACACACACAATCTCGTGGCGCAGTGGTTAGAGTTCTCGCCTGCCACTACGGCGGTCCGGATTCGAATCCCGTCCATGGGTGAAATAATTTTAGTATCGCTTCGCTGTGGGGTGTTAATCCAACTCTCGTGGGCGGGGAGTTGGGTGTGTGCGTGCGTGTAAGGTGACAGTATTACCCATAGATCGGTCATACGAGCTCTGAGCTGTCAACCGGAGGTTAATAACTGTCGATCACGAGTCCAGCACGTGGTCCAAGACCATGGTGAATCACACACAGATACACCACACGAATTAGTAAGACTTTCGTGCATGACTTTATGGATGCCCACACTCACGCAGACAGTGGCGAAAGAAATCAAACGCAAACGCGCGTCCTTTTGCAAAAGATTGCGTGCTTCCTGTCTTGGTACGTCAGTTGCTTGAGGTTAGCGAAGGAGGGAGGGGGAGGGAGGGTGGGGGTGACCACGTGACTCGTATGCCGAGAATGGACAGTCCATCGTGCGGATGGATGTGACGTGGAAGACTGAAGAGTTTGACGTCATATCAATTATAGACTTGGCTGACCATGAAAAGGAGGAGGTGGTGGAAAAAGAGGAGGAAGAGGAGGAGGAGGAGGAGGAGGAGGAGAAGTAGAGGAAGAGGACGAAGAAGAGGAAGAAGAAGAAAAAGAGGAAGAAGAAGAAGAAGGAGGAAAAAGAAGAGGAAGAAGAAGAAGAGGAAGAAGATGAAGAAGAAAAGGAAGAAGAGGAAGAAGAAAAAGAAAAGGAACAGGAAGAAGAAGAAAAAGAGAAGAAGAGTAAAGTGTATGTGTGTCTGTGTGTAAGGTCACAGCATTACCCACATCGGTCAATGCAGTATACGAGCTCTGAGCTACCCTACAGAAGGGTAATGGTCATCGATCGAATTCATATCATACTATAATATTTTCCTAATTTGTAATCATCTGTTGTTATTAATTTCTTGGCGAGTTTGCTCTTTTCTTAGTCAATTTTCGGTTTCCGAAGGAGATTCCAAAAAGTCAATAAGGAGGAAGCGAAAGATTGGTGGCAGAGATCAAAAACTGAAGAAAATCCCAAAATGAAACAAAATCAGAGAGGAAGAGTAACTAGAGCAAGACGAAGAATGGGAGCAGGGATCTCACTTTTAGGGATTTTGTCCCTATATGGGAACTTTTTCATGCCTCTAGTGACAATCTGGTGATTGTCGTTTTTTGGGTGGATGCGCAAAACATGTTTTTTGGCTAATACACAGTGTGCGGGATGAATTGTATATATCCGTATAACGATGATAAACTTCTGAAATACTCAATATTTTTTCCTATTATTTCATAGTTTTTTTTTTATTTCTATTCATTTATTTGTTTTAGAAAACTAGGTACTTTTTTTGTCCAATCTAGGGATTTTTCAGCACGTCTCTAGGGAATTATTGATCTAGCTTTGTGGGAGCCCTAAAGGGGAGGTGGGGAAGAGAAACATGAGGGCAAGAAAAGAAGAAAGAGGAGGGAGAGGGGAAGGGGGAGTAGAGGCAGGTATTTTCGGGTGAGTTCTTGAAGAAATTTGTGGAGTTTCACTTGATAAAATTTGTGGATTTTTTCTTGAAGAAATTTGTGGAGTTTCCCTTTGGCTGAACGGGAGAAGTCTCGTTCACCCCAACGGACCCTCCAAGTCATTACTTCTCTCTTGAGGTCGAAGTTCTCACGAAGGTGTCACTCTCAAAGACTGTATATATAGCTGAGTGTGTGTGTGTGTGTGTGTGTGTGTGTGTGTGTGTGTGTGTGTGTGTGTGTGTGTGTGTGTGTGTGTGTGTTTCACCATGGTCTTGGATCACGTGTTGGGCTCGTGGTCAACAGCTATTTCCCTTCCGGAAGAGAGCTCAGAGCTCATATACGACCGATCTATGGGCAATGCTGTAACTTTACACGTACACACACACCCAACTCTTCGCCCACGAGAGTTGGAGCAACGATTCGCAGCGCAGCAATACTGAAACTATTTCAGCCCTGGGCGTGTGTGTGTGTGTGTATTCACCTCGGATCTGCTGCAGCCTCTTTTCGAGACAGCCAGACACCACCCTACGGCAGTGAGCTCAGAGCTCATTATTAGCAGATCTCTGGGTAGGTCTGAGACCACTCACACTCCACACACCGGGACAGCAAGGTCACAACTCCTTGACTAACGTCCCGTACCTACTCGCTGCTAGGTGAACAGGGGCTACACGTGAAAGGAGACAAACCCAACTTGTCTCCGCCCGGCCGGGGAATCGAACCCCGGTTCTCCGGCTTGTGAGGCCAGTGCTTTACCAATCCGCCACCGGGCCAATGTGTGTGTGTGTGTGTGTGTGTGTGTGTGTGTGTGTGTGTGTGTGTGTGTGATTCACCACGGTCTTGGATCATGTGTTGGACTTGTGATCGACAGCTATTACTATACTGGGGTAGAACTCAGAGGTCATATATACCTGATCTATGGATGATGTTGAGACCTTACACACACACGCACGCACCCAATTCATTGCCCACAAGAGTTGGAGTGTCGGCTTGCAGTGCAGCGATGCTGAAATTATTTCACCCCTGGGCGGGAATCGAACTCGGAACTGGATTAGTATTCTCGAACGGTACCAGTGCGCCGTGTGTGTGCATGTGTGTGTGTGTGTGTGTGTGTGTGTGTGTGTGTGTGTGTGTGTGTGTGTGTGTGTGTGTATGTCCGTCTGTTCGTCAGTCCATCCTTGTTGGGGTCAGGGGGCAATATCACATGGAAGAGGCGAGGTCATGGAGGGACATGAAGGGCCGAAGAAGGGTAATAGGAAAGGAGGAATTATGAACATTAAAAGTGATCAATACTCTTTTACGAATGAAGACTAATCTGTCTTCATAAAAGAGCAACACGTGACTCTGTTACATAGGGGTGTTAATAAATCCCCCGAAACATTGAATACAAAAAAACGTATGCAGTGTCATAACATTATACACACACAATCTCACTCTCATTCACTCTATGTTTACACTCTTCCTTTTTTCCACCTTGTTCCATTAATTAATGCATTTGTAAGGAAAAATATATTTTTAACAACTTCCAAACACCATGTCTTGTTATGTTTATTTTCATGTCCTTTAGTTCTTCATACGTGTATAACTAAGAATTTTTCTTTGTCAGATATGTTCTCGCCTGTCATAGCTATGAGGACTGTAATCCTATTATCTTTCTCTTCTTTCTATGTCGGCAGTTCCAGTTTATTGAGTATTTCTTTGTATGTTAACCTAGTTTGGCTCTAAATCATTTTAGTTGCTGTTCTTTGTATTTTATCTTGTATCTGTTTTTGGAAAAGTGAGGTAAGTACAGAGAACAGTTGGTGTTTTTCTTCAGTGACGTTTCGTCCTTACCAGGACATCCTCAGAGTATTCTAAGTACTGATAAGAACGAAACGTCAGTGAATAAAATTTCCAACTGTTCTCTGTGTTTACCTCACCACTTTTCCACTCGTTTGTCTTCCTTACTTCAATATCCGTTTGTATAGGAAACATACCACTGCAGCGTACTCTGATCTGGGGCGAATCAAATCCTCGAATTTTCTCTTATCATTTCGTCCATGTACAGAAATGTAACTCTTGTGTTTTTCAATAACCTACATGTCCTTCCTGTAATCGTCTTTAGATATTTCTCGGGTGACAAATATCCCATCACCAACACTGTTTCATTACTTCTATCGCTTTTGCGATTAGTTTATTATTTTCTAATTTTAATTTTGGTTTCTTCTTTGGTTCATTTCATTTTTTTCATTGGAATTAATTTTCTACTTCGCACATGATTTTAGATATTTTTGTAACAACTTGTTTATCTTTTAGTCTCTTTGTGATCTGGGTATCACCAACATAGATTGATGTAACCTTTTATCGCGTCGATCATGATTTTAGCATAAAAAATTGCTGGTAATACCTCTGAGCCCTGAGGGACTCCACTAATTACCTTCTTCCATTCTGATATTTTATCCTTCACAAAAGTCCTCATTCATTTGTTCCTCAGGTACTCTTTCATTTATTCCAGCAAGCCCCCTTTTAGCCCTGTATATTCCAGTTTCTAAACTAATCTTTTATGAAGTACCTTATCAAAATCTCTCTGCTGATCTAAGTTACAATCTAATCACCAATGTCTCTTGCAGCATACTGATCGCTCCTGAGTAAAAAGTCGACAAGTTATGTAATATCTGAATTCCTCTTCGAAACCCAAATTGATCATCTACCAATATCTTTCTTTTCCCCATTTGTCCTTCATAATATTCTCACACATTTCACTTCTCGTGCTGGTCAAGTAAATGGATCTGTAATTAATGGTTGCGTTCCTCCGCGATTCCTCCTTTAAAAATTGGATTCTTTTTTTTTTTACCTTTCGTTGGATAGACGCCCTATCATTCACAAAAACAAATAAAACAATAACTCAGATATATGAGGTGTAATGGATCAAAACGTACACTAAGTAAAAAAAAAAAGAATTAAAGTGTAACTATCAGAACAAGGACACACGTGAACGAATAAAAGAATGTGTTTACACAATACGAGCACGTACGTGTCCTAAAGAGTAGTGTTGGCGATAATACACAGGGAATCGAACACCGGCTCCCGGCCTGTCCCGGCCGCTGCAACGCCTGTCCTGTCCGATTTCATGCCGCATTGGCTTGGGCATTGACCAACGGACCCCAAACCTGTCCGGGTCCGTGGGAAGCCATAGCCACAGAGGATGAAGTTATCCGGGGGTAAAAACGTGCCGATACAAAAACTGTGTATAATATTATGTTGCCTTTGAGGTGATTTTTGAGCCCCCAAAGAGCTTCCAAAAGCCCCCGAAGAGGAGGCTTTGAGTTCTGGGGAGAAGATTGGTTATGACTCATGGCTTTTGTTTCCCTGTTGTACCCCGTGGTTATTGTATCCCCCCCTCCCCCCAATCCCGCACCTTTTGGGGGTTATTGTACATAGCCGGGGCTATTGTTGTTGGTGGTGTTCGAGAAGTTGGGGGTGTGGGGTTGGCCATCTACTTGCTATTCATGGAATAGGCAGTGCGGAAAACAGGGAAGGTTACATGAATGAGGCGTTCTTGCTATCCTGCGGTTTCTCAGAGTCTTATTTTAATTTGTATTTTTATTATTATTATTATTTTTTTTTTTTATCTTTGTCCTTCGGAGGCGGTCTCTGGATCCCATAGCCCAAACCTCATTCATCTTCCGAGTCGAGGGTTCGAAGCATTTTTTTTTTTTTTTTTTTTTTTTGGTTTCCGTAAACTTTTTTCTTTTTTTTTACTTTCTTTTTTTCATTTCCTCCTAAGGAAACGGTCTCAGGGTCTCAAGAACAATGCTTCACTGAGCTTATGAATCAGTAATCCATGCCTTTTGACAAGAGTGAGTGAAGCCTTACAACTTAACACTTTCCAAAGCTTAAAAAGTATAAAATAAACATCAACACAAGATATTAATGTAAATGCTGAGAACAATGGGATCGAAAGCCTTCTAACAACTTAACACATTTTATTCTGGTTATCGTCAATCGATCTTATTTAACCATTGGGTCCCGATTGATCGTGTCCAACCGCCAACTTAATAAAAACCGTACTGTATTTCAACCCAAGGACCGTGCTGTAGCCCAGCGGATACCATGTCGAACTCATGAGCAAGTAGTCGTGAGTTCGATTCCCGGGGCCCACTGCGTACTTCTTCCTGCGATGGTTCCCGACAGTCCTGGCCAAGCGGGGAGGAGACCCCAACATCGGTATAAAAAAAAAAAAAAAAGCGGCTTACCACAACCAGAGGTTTCTCACTTCCCACTTGGTGGGAATAGAAGTAGGATTGTGATTTTTTTTTAATATTAATCAAAAAATATATATTTTTGCATATTGCTAACATTTTATGTTCTAAGTACATCACTTTAAGATGCTCACAACGGGAGGAACTTAGCCATGACCAAGATAATCACCTTTGCCCAGCGTGCTAGGGCTTCCAGGAAAGGTAGAGTCCACAGGGGATGGATGAAATCGAAAGCGGTCCCGTGTGATCAAAACCAGCTCGCCACTCGGCACCTCCCGGGTTCCGTTTATTTCAGCTACCAGCTTCCCTTTCACCTGGAGTATATCATTATTATTATATTTTTTTTACATTTTGTCTCTTTATAGACCAAAAGGTCCCAACCGTATTCATCGCCTTCTTTGTGTTCTTCTCTTTTTCCTCTTTGTCCTTCACTTCCTCTCTTCTTCTTCCTCTCTTTTCTTCGCTCACCCCTTCTCTCTTTTTTTTTCCTTGTCTCTCTTTACCCTCCTTCTCTATCTCTCTTCGCCCCTCCTCTCTTTCTTCTCTCTTTCTCCCTCTCTTCCCATCCCCATCTCCTTCTCTCCGTCTCCCTCTTCTCTTTGTCCTCTCTCCCCTATTCACCCTCTCTCTTCATTCCTCTCTTCACTCCCACCCTTGTCTCTCTCTTTGACCTCCGCTCCCTCACTCTTCGTTCCTCTCTTCTTCTTTCTTCACCCATATTCGTCTCTCTCTTCGCGCTCCTCTCCCTCTCTCTTCGTTTCTCCTCTTCCTCTTTTCATCTTTCCTTTCACCCTTCACTCTTCCTCTCTTCCTCTCTCTCTCTCTTTCCAAACTCTAGGGTTTGTGGGTTCTGTCGCCAAACCATTTCAATGAGCTTAGGGCGCCGACTCTCAAACCTTTTATTTTTTCAATTATTCGGAGGAAACTCCTCAAGTAGTGGAAGTTAGGCCCTGTTCACACTAACGGTTTCAACCGCCGCAGTGTGAACAGCGGCGGTTCAATTACAATGGAAGTCAATGAAAGCGTTCAAACACAACTCCGCGGTTTTTCCTTGTACCGCCGCCGTTTCCGCGGGGTTCAAGCCAGTAGTATAAACAGGACCTTAAGGAGTCATGGGACAGGACCCCCTGGGGTGAACACGGTCTCCAGTGATCGGGACCCCGTTGTATAAGCACCGAGGATTCATAGGATACTGCTATTAGTATCCTTCTTTCCGTCCTCCACGACAATGTCCTTCAACACAGTGATTTTTTATGTCTGAGGTCACGTGATTTTTTTCAAAGACGACGAGAATTTGGGTCATACAGGGGTCTCGATCGTAGGAAACCCCGTTCAGCCCAGGGTCGGCCTTTAAGCTGAAGAGAAGCGTCTGGAGATCGGCTAATGCAGGTGCGTCTCCGGGTTGAAGGGTTTAGGCGTGTGTGTGCGATAAAAATCATGTACGTGTGTGTGCGTGTGTATACGTGTGCGTGCGTGTGTGTGCGCGCGTGTCAGTCTCCTGCGGCACACGCCTGACTTCTGCCGCGGCTGACGCTCCCGTGTCAGCTCGTTCTTGCCTCACTCGTCGTCCATAACCCCCCCGCCATCAATCCCCCCCTCAATCATCCCCCCCTATTCCCCCATACCTTACGCCCCCCAAGGTCCGTCTTGTACACGGTGCTGTGTTCCTGGACACCTGAACCCTGAGGTTCAGTATCTAACCGTGAGCTGGACAGATTCCCCTTCCCCCGTGGCGAAACGTGGCATTCCCCCCGTGTCGTTGCGGCCGGGGGCGAAGCGCGTGGTCGCGGCAGTGGGTACCCACCCCATCTCGTCCGATTCCCAGAACAGAGACCCTGGCTTCGACTCGACTCTTCTCGTCTTCCTCGACTCTCGAACCACTTCGGAGGCCAGAAAGGGTCCTCGGGTTTGCGACTTCACGAAGAACGGTTTCTTTAAGAAATTTCGGGAAAATAAAATCGAAAATTAAGGACCTTTGTCATCATCTTAGGGCAGATGACATTGGGAAGGTTTCCACCGATTCGAAGGAGGACTGGATCGTGGGAAGGCCCTCAGAGGCATCGCAGGGGCTTCCACTTACTACCAGTCCAAGGGACCACCTCCGACTTCAGGCCACCAGGTACAACAACCGCCCGGGAGATCGGAGGGAGATAACGACCCAGCCTCGGCACGTACGGGAGGACGGGCGGTCTCCGGGTCGCTCCCCCCCCAACCTCCCCTCCCCCAGCAGGAGCTTTCTCTTCTCTGCAGGAGAGAAGAAGCGCGCTGGACAACTTCGAGTACATGGGAAACGCGGGGAGGAAAATGACTACGGCGAAAGTAGTGTGTCTTTTTGTATGTGTATGTGTATATATGTGTGTATGGGTGTATGTGTGTGTGTATATGTGTATGTATGTGTATGTGTGGGTATGTGTGTATGTGCGTGTCTGCGTATATTTGTGTGTATGTGTGTGTGTGTGTGTGTGTATGCGTATATGTGTGTGTATGTATGTGTCTGAGTATATGTGTGTGTATGTGTGTGTCTGTGTTTGTGTGTATGTGTGTGCGTATGTATGTATGTGTGTGTGTGAATGTGTGTGTGTATGTGTTCGCGTATATATGTGTGTGTAAGAGTGTATGTATGTATGCATCTATGTGTGTGTACCTGATTGAGTATACGTGCGTGTACGGGAGCCTCCTGTGTACTCACATGTTCATGCAATCATTCACGGACAAATCCCGACTTAGAAAAAGGGAACAAGCGGAGTTCACGTGTAAACCGATGATGGACACGGTCCTTAACGCCTTCCTTACTGGGTGGCACTTTCCCTTTCACTCTGGCTGCCGACAGACTATTATATTATATCCACTTACCACTTACATGACCACCAGGATGAAGTTATGGTCATGTGGCACTTCTATTCATGTCTACCGTCAGTCTATTTCATCCACTTGCGCGATACCGTCCTCCCTTCTTCGTGGTTGCGAGGTGGAGAGCACAGTGCTGAACAGAAGAACATAAGCTCATAGGTTACACGAAAACTTCAATGCAATTCTACAACCAACGATTAGGGTATTGAGTCGTTATACACAAACTGTACACAGTACCTCTATCCCATCCACTTGGTTAATGTCTTATTCTAGTTGGGGTCTAACATTTTTTTTTAGCGAAAATATGTCAAAGTGGACTTGAATCAACTAAACTATTTGTTTATAATTAGTGTAGTTAGCGTTTAGATGGTGAGGAGCCTACGCCAGGAGGCTCATATCTGCGGCCGAAGCCGTCACCTTTGCCCTATTATGCAGTCACTGCCGGGAATTGTAAAGGAGTGCAGGACTCGAACCCACAACTTAGCAAATGCGAGACCATCACGATTTCGGTTACGCCACCAACGAATTGTTAAGATATCATAGAAAACGAAATCCACAACAGCGAGAAAAAATTGTTAACAAAATTCCAAGATGGATGAGAATGCAGAGTATCTCAGAAAAAAAAAAAAAAATTATTGGGAACTAAAAATACTATAAAACAAGACTTGCTTTAAGAACAATACTCCCATCAACCTATTCACACACGACCTTCCTAACTCATGAACACAATATGAAAGCTCGCACATACGCACATAACCCAACAATAATACCCAAACAGAAGAACTACAAGGTAACAGCCAAAACCGCTAAAAGTTAAACTCAGTAATTTTGAATGATGATTGACACAAAAGAGAAGGTCTGTATTCCACGTTCTCTACCTGTCTACCTCTGACTACCATGAATTAAAGGAAATAACTCCATTTAATCTCTAGCGAGGTGCCGGATAAGGGCAAGCCCGACATGGAAATAAAATAAGTTAATAAAAAATAAGTGAGAAATAGAAATGAATGAATAAAATACATACAATAAATTACAATTATAAGCAATCGATAGATAAATAAACAAATTAAAAATACACAAATAAATGAACAAATAAAAAATACACAACTCAATAAATAAAAAAGTCAATATTATTCATTCGTGAAAAAATACACAAATAAACACACAAATTAAAAATACACAACTCAATAAACAAATTAACAAATAATATTATTCGTTTCTGAAAAATATACAAATGAATAAAGAAATTAGAAAATACACAACTCAATAAACTAACAAATGAATAATATTATTCATTTCTAAAAAGTACACAAAGAAGTTGAAAAATACAAAACTCAATAAATAAATAAAAAAATTAATAATATAATTCATTTCTGAAAAATACAAATAAAAAATTACACAACTCAATAAATAAATAAACATATAAAAAATTACACAACTCAATAAATAAATAAACATATTTAAAATATAATTTCAGAAAAAATATATACATAAATAAAAAATATCACAACGCAATAAATAAATTAAGAAATGAATTATATTTTTGATATCTCCAAAATACACAAATAAATACGCAAATAAAAAAAAACTCAATAAATAGATAAATTAATAATACTATTTATTTATGAAAAGATATTCCAAAATAAACAAATAAAAAAACGCACACACAACTCAATAAGTAAATTAATGAATTATATTTTTCACATTTCAAAAATACACAAAAAAATGCGTAAATCAAAAAGTACACAAATAAATGGATAGATTAACGAGAGAATAATATTCTTCATTTCTGACGCTTTCTGCTGGAATCTGATCTGCTGGAGGAAAATTAATTTTCCTTCAGCATATTAAATGACATTCTATATATTTTTATGTTGAGAAAACAAAATAGTTTGCTAGATTGATTTTAAGGCGGAAAAAGTGATGGAGATGGGCGGTATCGCCGATGAACTGGAGGAAAAACAGACCAGTGTGATAGAGCCTTAAGTCGACCGTGGAGGTCAAGAGGATGAAAGGTTCGTCCATAAACTGGATAAAGTCGTCTGGAGGTGACCAGAATAGAATAAACGAGTTTAACAAGGAGATTAAGGGGTCAGGCTGAAGACGCCTTTTTTTTTTTTTTTTTTTTTTGGTCTCTAGTTATATATATATATATATATATATTATATATATATATATATATACATATATATATATATATATATATATATATATATCTAGGGAGGAGCGTCGTGAGCCAGAAAGGGATGAACGACTACAAAGGACACGAAGGCTAGTGGGGGAAGAGCTAGAGTCAATGAGTAATTAAACGGGAGTGGAGGAGGAGGAGGAGGAGGAGGAGGAGGAGGGGGAGGAGGGGGAAGAATAAACAGGATGACTAAAACAAGGAGATAAGTGGAGGGGAGGAGCAGGAGGAAGAGGAGGAGGAGGAGGAGGAGGAGGAGGAGGAGGAAGAAGAATATCAACAAGATGATTAAAGCAAAGAGATAAGAACAGGGGAGGATGAGGAAGGGAAGGGAATGGAATAGGAAACGAAAGAGGAAGGAGAAGGAGGAAAATAGAGAAGGGAGGGAGGAAGGGAGGGGAGGAAAGAACGGATAGAGGGAGAGAAGGGATGGTGGGAGAAAGGGGAGGAAGGGAGAGATGGATGAGGAGGGGAGGGAGAGGAGGGAGGGAAGGGAGAGGAGGGAGATGGATGGAGGGAGAGGAGGGGAGTGGAAGGAGGGGAGGGAGAGGAGGGAGAGAAGGGAGAGGAAAGAGGCAGGGAGGAGAAAGAGGGAGGAAGGGAGGAAAAAAAAGACGGAAGGGAGAAAGAGTGGAGGGAAGAGATGAAAAGGAGGGAAGGAGGGATGGAGGGATGGAGGGAGAAATGGAAGGAGGGGAGGTAAGAAATGGAGGAAGGGTAGGAGAGAGGGAGGGAAGGAGGGAGGGAGGGAAGGAAGGAGAGGAGGGAGGGAAGCATAGAGGGAGAGAGGGAAGGAGGGAGGTAAGAAATGGAGGAAGGGTAGGAGAGAGGGAGAGAAAGGGGGAGGGAAGGAGGGAGGGAAGGATAGAGGGAGAGAGGGAAGGAGGGAAAGGAAGAAATAGAGGGAGGAAGGGAGAGAGGGAGGGAAGGAGAGAGGGAGGGGGAGAGGAGGGAGGGGGAAGACGAGGGAGGGATGGAGGGATGGAAGGAGGGAGGGGATGGGAGGGATGGGAGAATTGGTCTTAATTGATTTAATTTTATTCTTTACTCGTCCTCTCGGGCGGTGACGACGTCTCTCTTTGCAGACCCCGCCCTCTCTCTCTCTCTCTCTCTCTCTCTTTCAAACACTCTCTCTCTTCCTCTCTCTTTTTCTCTCTCTCCATCTCTCCATCTCTTTCTCTCCCTCTCTCTCTCTCTCTCTCTCTCTCCTCTTTGTGTGTGTGTGTGTGTGTGTGTGTGTGTGTGTGTGCGTGCACGTGTGTGCGCGCGTGCACGTTTGTGTGTGTGTGTGTGTGTGTGTGTGTGTGTGTGTGTGTGTGTGTGTGTGTGTGTGTGTGTGTGTGTGTGTGTGTATGTGTGTGCGCGCGTAGCGTTGGGACACGGTCTCGCCTTGAAAGTAAGAAGACTCGAGGTCGATTCCCAAAGAGTATCGGTGACCGCCACATGCCCTTGCTGTTTGTTTCCGTTCCACTTCGGTGGCGGTAAAATATAATAGTATATATATATATATATATATATATATATATATATATATATATATATATATATAATATATATATATATATATGTATATACGTATATTATATATATATATATATATATATAATATATATATATGTATATATATATATATATTATATACATATATATATATTATATACATATATATATATATACATATATAATATATATATATATATACATATATACATATATATATATATATATATATATACATATATACATATATATATATATATATATATATATATATATATATATATATTATATATAAATATATATATATATATATATGATAAGATATGAAATAAAATATAATAGAATTAAATAAAATCGAATAGTAGAAAAAAAGAAAAATGAAATAGAATAAAATTAAATGAGATAAAACTAAGATAAAGTAAAATGAAAATAAAATCGTAACCCCGTTACTATTGTGACGTCTTAATCTGAAAAACAAAATCTGTTTCGTCCGATCGAGATTATTTGTATTACATAAGAATGAAGGAGACTGCAAGAGACCACAAGGCCTACATTATGTAGTTCCATGTCCATTACCACCTATCCCCATCCATAAAGTTATCTAACCTTCTTTTAAAACAACCGATAGTTTCAGCGCTCACTACACGTAGGTCTCTTAATCCAACACTTGCCAACCGCCACCTGTGCTGACGTTTGTGCCCAGGACATAAACTCACTTTGGAAATTGGCCCAGGATATAAAACACCACAAATTCCCGAAGTGGGTTTATGTCCTGGGCACAAACGTCCGCACAAGTGGCGGTTGGCGAGTGATGGATTAAGAAACCTCTTAGGCGTACATTAATAACCAAAATCGCAGGCTCGTCGGTTCATTGTCCCACTGTTATCGAAACATCACTCATCTGGTAACATCTCAAGAAGAGTGAGTTTGGCTATGCGCCGTCTTTTGTATGATGTCAGATAATTCGGTTTAAGGTCGCAAACTCCTCCCTATCAGGAGGCTAGGACGATGCCCCTTACAGAGGACTCTGTAGCGTGGATTTTAATGAAACATGCCCTTGGTCCAACTCGCTGGTGGCAGAGTTCGAACTGCCGTCACTTCGACCTCCGCCGCAAGTAGCGACGTTCTAATCATCATAACCAGCGGGTAAGATGATGTAACTAAGCAAAGCCCATATTCTCATGAGGTATGTGTGTTAGGTACTTCTCAAGGGCTGACACATGGATGCTTTAGGTAAGTTCATCATATTAAGACAGTAGGTCAGGACTTGCAGTAATGGATTTAAATTGGACAAATTCAGGATTAAAAGGGAAATAGGCAAGAACTGGTTTACCAACAGAATAGTTAACGAATGAAATAGACATAGTAACCATGTAGCGAGCACTGAATCAATTGATTATTTTAAGAGAAGACGAAATAACTTATATGGACAGGAATGAAAGGTGGTAAGGAATATGGAACTACCTAATGTAGACCTTATGGTCTCTTGCAGTCTACTCCATTCTTATGTTCTTAAAGCCCATGTTCTCATGTGCGTTAGGTACTTGTACCTGGTACGAGGGACATGTAGACTACATGGGACAGGTACCCCGAGCCGGGGGGATCACATCCTGACGTGAAAAGAAGGAACTACGTTTGTGGGTTGATTGCTGGTCATAGATCGGGTCCGGGTCGGGGTTTTTTACCGTCATTAAGCGACTTCTTCGGGTCAGGTGGGTTTGGGTAAGGGAGCTGATCGGGTTGGGTAGGGTTGGGTAGGGTTGGGTGGTCGGTGTATTTTATTTTATTTTATTTTTATTTTTTCTTTGATGGTGGTTCGAGTTTAAAACCCTTTCACTGCTTACTGCCCACATGGGGATTTTATTCAAGGTAAAAGGGAGGAGCCTACGCCAGGAGGCGCTGAGTAGCTGCGGCCGAAGCCGTCACCTCTGCCTTCGGGACTGTTGGGGCAGATGAGAGTCACTGCTGGGAATTGGAGAAAAGTGCGGGATTCGTACCCCCCGATGCGATTTCAACATAGTGAGATTCTTTATAGGCGTTGTTCTAACCAACCTTAAGGGCCATTTACACGGTCAAACAGTTTGACAAACCCGGTTTGTCAGACAAGTGTTTGAAGTGATGTTTGACCGTGTGAATAGGGTATTTGGTCGTCAAACACGTTTGTCGAACGTGTTTGACAACCAAATACCCTATTCATACGGTCAAACATCACTTCAAACACTTGTTTGACAAACCAGGTTTGTCAAACCGTTTGGCCGTCTAAATGCCCCTTTAAGCTATTTCATTGACATAAGACCAACCCACGGTTTGGGGTCGGATGTTCAATGGTCGTTACCCCGTCCAGGCCTGGAGCCGTGTCGGGGCTGAAGAAAGTTGTCCCCAAAGGCAAAGGACAGACAATTTTATTCATCTGAAAGAAATCTACATCAATCTCTCTTTCTCTCTTTTTTTTTTTTTTTTTTTTGCCTGGCGGAGCCC
>NC_134791.1:18972852-18985352 GCF_046742065.1 Oratosquilla oratoria | reverse complement strand
GGGGGGGAGAAGTTGGGGGGATAGGGGTGGTCAGGGGGTCAAGAGAGGGTGCGGGGGAGTTGAGGGTGGGGGGAGTTGAGGGTGGGGGCTGTCACAGGGACGTAAGTGGGAGAATGATGGAGGAGGAGGCGAGGTCATGAGGAAGAAATGGGGGGCAAGTGGAAGGGGAGGGAAGATGAGAAAGTGAGATCAAGTGAGTTAGGGATAGATGGAGATAGAGATAGAGATAGATGGAAGTGGAAGGGACAATGAGAAAGTGAGATCAAGTGAGTTAGGGATTATAAGTAGATAGAGATAGAGATAGATGGAAGTGGAAGGGAAGGGAAGTGAGAAAGCGAGATCAAGTGAGTTAGGGAAAGATATAAGTAGACAGATAGAGATAGAGGTAGATGGAAATGGAAGGGAAGGGAAAACGAGAAAGTGAGATCAAGTGAGTTAGGGAGACATGAGTAGAAAGATATAGATATAGATATAGAGATGGAGATAGATGGAAGTGGGAGGGAAGGGAAAATGAGAAAGTGAGATCAAGTGAGTTAGAGATAGATAGAGATAGATGGAAGTGGATGGGAAGGGAAAATGAGAAAGTGAGATCAAGTGAGTTAGGGAGACATATAAGTAGATAGATAAACATAGAGATAGAGATAGATGGAAGTGGAAGGGAAGGGAAAATGATAGAGTGAGGTCAAGTGAGTTAGGGATAGATAGGTAGATAGATATAGAGATAGAGATAGAAATAGAGACAGAGATAGATGGGAGTGGAAGGGGAAGGAAAAATGATAGAGTAAGGTCAAGTGAGTTAGGGAAGCATAAGTAGATAAATAGATATAGAGATAGAGATAGAAATAGAGACATAGATGGAAGTGGAAGGGAAGAAAAATGATTGAGTGAGGTCAAGTGAGTTAGGGAGGCATATAGGCATATAGATATGTAGATAGATATACAGATAGAGATAGATAAATAGGTAGATAGATGGGTGGGGAGGAGAAACAGATCCTAAGATAAAGTGGATATATATTCTTATGTATGTTTTTATTTCAATTTTCTATTTTTTTTTCTATCTTTCTATTATCTTTTATGTGACCGTCATAATTTTCCCACTTAAAGGATCAAGCCAAATAGGATGAAAGAGAGAGAACAAGACGACATGGAGGTTGGGAAAGAGAGAAGGAACCAAGGAGGGAGGGAGAGAGGAATGGAGAGAGGGAGGGAGAGAGGAAGGGAGAGAGGGAGGGAGAGAGGGAGGAAGGGAGAGAGGAAGGGAGAGAGGGAGGGAGAGAGGGAGGGAGAGAGGAAGGGAGAGAGGGAGGGAGAGAGGGAGGAAGGGAGAGAGGAAGGGAGAGAGGGAGGGAGAGAGGGAGGGAGAGAGGAAGAGAGGGAGGGAGGGAGAGAGGGAGGGAGAGAGGGAGAGAGGGAGGAAGGGAGAGAGGAAGGGAGAGAGGAAGGGAGAGAGGAAGGGAGAGAGGGAGGGAGAGAGGAAGGGAGAGAGGGATGGAGGAAGAGGTAGAAGAAGTAAGGAAGAGGAGAAGAAGGGGAGGAGTAAAAGAGAGAGGACATCAAAACGAGTGATATTTTCCAAGCAAGTGTAGTAAATGGAGGAGAATTGTTTGAAGGAAGTTATGTGTAGACTGCAGCGTTTCCCAACCTTTTCCGACCATAGCACCCCCTGTTGTCATGTCTAAGCAGTCCAGCACCCCTATCTTGTTATTAGAAGGATAAAAGGAAGTGAAGTGTACTGCTTGATGATTTATTTTCTTGATTCCTTAGAACTGAAACAAATTGACAATATTGTTTGTAGAAGAAATAAGAACACCCTAGAAAAATAAAATAGCATGGAAAAAGTCAAATATGTACAACTAGGTAATCAATGATACATATATCAATGTGATTTTTGTGTGCATCACTTCCCAGCACCCCCAGATTGGGAAACGTTAGTGTAAAGCAGGGGTTCCCAAACTGGGGGAAATTTCCCCCTGGGGGGAAATTTGAAGCTACCAGGGGGGAAATAATTATACTACCTACGAACTAAAAAAATCTCAGATGAATTTTCTCATGTCTGAGAGAGAGAGAGAGAGAGAGAGAGAGAGAGAGAGAGAGAGAGAGAGAGAGAGAGAGAGAGAATGCCTGTTTATCAGTATATATGTACATTTGAAAAATAAATTAGTAAATAGTCACAGTGTGTTTTAACTACTCTTTCCCTCATACACATGAAGGGGGAAATCTGGATGGTTGAACTGGGTGCAGGGGGGAAATGACAGAAAAAAGTTTGGGAACCACTGGTGTAGAGGAAGAAAATTGGAGGTAATGGAGACAAAACGCTGGAAACAGGATTCTGGTCATTTTGTATCCAGCGACACACTAAAGACATATTTCTCTAGAATATCCTAAATTATTTCAACCCTTTGCGTAGAACCGACCCAGTGGGTAATTTCATACAGGGTGTCCATAAAGTTTGGACACATAGGTAAAAACAGGTAAAAACTTAAAATACTTTATTTTTAATCTTTATTCTTATTCAAATAATATATTCAATGCGTTTTCCATCATTTGCAATGCAAATATTAATACGTTTTACAAAATTTTCATGAACTTGATGCAATAAAATTTCGTTACCCTCAATTTTGGCACATTCGTCCCTAATTCGCTGAGTCAAGCGCATTAAGTCTTTTATTTTTACTGAGTACACTTTCTCCTTTAGCATACCCCAGAAAAAAAGAAAAAAAAATTATATTGATTTCACTATAAATAAAAAATATCCAATTTTTCTGTGTCCAGACTTTATGGACACCCTGTAGATTTTGTTATGGCATATGACATCATTCTCTTCAGCTAAATTGCGGTCTCGATCGACAATGTCTCCTTTCAGACTGAGGTTCGTTCTTTACCTGAATGGAATCGTCACACACAGCTCAGAGTTTGAGAAAAATTACAATACGACGTTTCTGTCTCTCTTGAGCAAGGAGATGTGGTTGTGTGGTGTGTGTAAGATCACAACATTGCTCAAGGTTCCATCCGTAAGGGTAGTAGCTGCCAATCACGAGTACAGCACGTGATCAAATACTATAATGAATCACACACATATATCATCAATGGAGAGCATACGTCACGGGAATTGGCGTCTCTCCACTCACACATCGGGTTCAGTTCGCAAAGGTTGGTTTGGTTTACTAATAGGGTGGTCGATGAATGGAATAAACTTAGTAACCATGTAGTAAAGTCTGAAACTATCAGTTGTTTTAAGAAACGATTAGACAACTTCATGGATGGGGATGACAGGTGGTGATGGATACGGAGATGCCTAGTGTAGGCCTTATGGTCTCTTGCAGTCTCCTTCATTCTTATGTTCTTATTCTGAGCAAGCCCCCATGCATGCACCCTTCACATTCTCAACAGCTCTCAGCAGGATCAGCGCACTTGCTCTATCTATGACTTCTGTGGGTGTCCTCTTCGTCTGCCCTATCGAGGGTTGTCACTTGTTGAGATAACTCTTGTGAATGGGATCTATATCACAGGAGCGTGCCACATGCCCATCCACCCGGAGTTAACGTTCATGAATTATACTGGTGGCAGACCTAGACTGAATCTCACGTGGCAGTCGCTGGTTTGATACGAAAGTCGTACCAGGCGACTAGACCGTTGCAACCAGGACCTCCAACGAATTTATAAGAAGAACATCATCACCAATAAAGACAAGGTCGGGGGTCTTAATGTTGCCACTGGATGCTCCGCAAAGACATTGATCAACAACACTGTCCAGTACTCAGTCTACGCAGGTGCTGAAGAATCCCGGGGCGAGAACGCAGCCCCCCAGGCACGCATGTTACATGATATGCAAGAAGGACCATATAAACACTATGGGCGGAGAAACTTCACGTGTTTTACATGGTCATGTGTATTTATTCACACCTTAGGGCCTCTCTTAGATCCCCGCTACAGCCCATTGTCAAACAACGGACAAACAAGCGCACAATACAACGATGACGCGAAAGCCAACACGACCATATCATTCGCGCGTACACCCTTCCACTGCTAAAGACAACTCGTACCTTTACTCTACATCTGCCAGGCGGTTTTATTCAGCAGACAGTAACCACCTACACAACGAAAGGGTTACCCTTATCTTGATTAACCCTGTCACCGTTGATGACCACCCCTACGTCATCCACAGGAGAGAGATCACGTTATGTGAAGAAAGGGTTGACTCAGTAAAAAGTAAATGGTTACAGGGCACAGGGACATGCGCATGCGCCGTGGGGGCCAGTTGTGACACCTCCCCCCTCTCCTCCCCCCTCCCCCCAGCTCCCCTCCTTCGGGGAAGGGCACTGACCGACCGTCGTCGATGTTTTCTTACATTGTTCTCTTGGATTCCTTCCCCGTTTTTCGTCGTGTTCCGAGCGTCGACCACCAGCATCGCTAGAATAAATTAGATCGCTATTTTTAACAGAGTTCCCCCATCGTCTGTCTCGAACCTAGATGAGAAATTCTTTTGCACAGGAGGCAAGCTAGGCCTAGAAAATATGATTATAACGAAGGGAGACCCTGAAGTCAGAGCCGTCAAGGTCTACTACGGGTGTTTGTAGTCTAATTTCTAGACGGATCGATCTTAGAAATCATCTTTCCTTTGTCTCGTTGAACCCATAGATGATAGCAATGTGTGTGTGTATATATATATATATACACACATATATATATATATATATATATATATATATATATAACATATATGGCGTCAGGATATTTCATTTAGCTGGAAACCCGTTCTCCCCACCTAAGACTCCTAACTTCAACGTTACAAAATACTCAAAAACTCGTAAACAAATTCACTTACGTAGCAACTCAATACTGACACAGAGCAACAAAAACCTGATAGACCTACGAGAAGACTCTCCCTTCCTTGGCTCTCCTGCTGTGTTCAACAGCGTGTTTAAGATCCTTACAGCAGAGCAACACGGGGATGCAACGAAAAGTGACATCTGACAATGCACGTGAGGGAGGACAAAGAGGAGCTCTTGTATCTCACGAGAGAGAGAGAGAGAGAGAGAGAGAGAGAGAGAGAGAGAGAGAGAGAGAGAGAGATAAAGAAAGTGAATATTAACCATACAATCGTTCAATATTATTGGTGTCAAATTGTTTCAGAAGCCGAGTATATATATATATATATATATATATATATATATATATATATATATATATATTATATATATAGAGAGAGAGAGAGAGAGAGAGAGAGAGAGAGAGAGAAAGAGAAGAGATAGAGAAGAGATATATAGATAGAAAGAGAGGATAGATATATATATACAGAGAGAGAGAAGAGATAGAGAGATATAGATATATATATAGAGAGAGAAAGAGAGAGAGAGAGAGAGAGAGAGAGAGAGAGATGGGGGGGGGTTTGGACACAAGTATGACAACGAGCAAGATGATCTTAACCGAAAAGAAGACTGTGAGTCGAATACATGACACTTGGCAGACCGATGCGGGTCGATTTCTGATCCATTACCAAGACTATTCTGAGCACGCGGGACAAGGGCATGTGATTCACCATCACCCTGGACCACGTATCGGACTCGTGATTGATAGTGACATTCTTGTGGATGAGAGCTCAGACGTCGGGTTGCCCAAATGGTGCTGTGGATTTTTGGACACCTTTCTGTCCCCCTTGCACAAGGGGGACAGTAACGGGTTGCGGCGTTGTTGGAAATTTTTGGTCAAAAGAAGTTTTTTTCTTTTATATGTATTTCTGCTTTTATTTATCTACGTGTTTATCTATCAATTTATTTATATTTTTATCTTATGTATGTGTACTTATATGGTAGTGTATTTATTTGTCAACTTTCCTTATTCATTTGTTTTTTGTATATTTGTTTTCATTTTATTTATCTATTCACTTATTTGTTTATCTTATTAATTTACTATTTGTTCTTTATTCTATTTGTATATTAATCTATTTGCTTATATTATCAACTTATTTATCTATTTATTTATTAAACTTTATTTGTCTATTTATATTTTATTTTATATATCTATTTGATTTATTTATTTACTTAATTCATTCATCTTTTGTGAAAAAGATAGTAGAGTGTGAAAGTAAAAATTAATTAGTAAAAGATAATTGTGGAGTTAAAAATGTTCACAATTGTTGGACGAGATGAAGAAATACCACAACCAATAGCAATCGGATCTTCCTCGGCCACACAGACAGACAGACAGACAGACAGACACAGACAGACAGGCACGATCTCAGATTTTACTGCACTTGGAGTAAATTTTTTTATCTATTTTTTTTTTTTTTTTGCAATAACGGGTGGGTTTCGTCTTAAATGAAGAAAATTGGTAGATGATATGTGAGAATATAGAAATATGCAAAAAAATATGCATATATGCGAGAATATGGAAATATGGAAATGCATGTAAGAATGCAGTAACACAAATCTGCAAAAGTATGCAAAAATACATAAATGCGGAAATATGAAAAAAAAAAAAAAATGCGAGGTATCCAAAACATATTATGCGAAAATATGACAAAGAATGCAAACTTGCAAAAAATGCAAAAATATGCAAAACATGCAAATATGCAAAAATATGAAACATTGAAAAACGTAGTAAAATACATCAAACGAAGTGCACATCGGTGGTATTCTTATAATAATAATTTCCTTATATAAATCTTACATAAGTCCTTGGAAGGAAAAGAGGAAGAGGAGGAGTAGGGAGGAGAAGAGGAGGAAGGAGGAGTAGTATGAAGAGAGGAAGGAGGTGAGAAAAGGGAGGGACGAAGACAGGGAAGAGGACAGTTGGAGGAGGGCGAAGAAGAAGAGAACGAGGAGGGGGAGAGGAAGAGGTAGGGAGGAGGAGGAGAAGAAGGAGTAAGAAGGAGGTAAAACAAGGGAAGGACGAAAACTGGGAGGAGGACAGTAGGAGGAGGAGGAGGAGGAGGAAGAGGACGAGGAGGGGGTAGAGGAAGAGGTGGGGGAGGAGGAGGAGAAGGGTGTGGAGGAGGAAGATCAGAACATTATTTTCTCATTTCATCAGATATAACCAGCAAGTCTATTCTTGGAGACATTATCGCGTTGAAGAATTGAAATCATAGGGGTGGTGATTGGGGCTGAGAGGTTAAGGATTGGGAATTGGGTTCTAAAAATGGCATTGGATCCTTTTTAATGGGGGTTTGATCCCTCTAAACGGGGTTGGATTCCTCTTCAAGGATCCGAATCCTTTATAAAAAAGAATACAACCCCTTTAAGAGGGGTTCAACCTCATTAGAAAGGATCCGAACCTAACTTCTTAAATACGAGTCAATCTCTCGTGGGCAGCATCAGCTGCCTGATGTATGATGATTCGATGATGCATCACAATACTCGCGTTATAAAATATAAAGTAAGTTTTATATTACTCGATCTCTTTCACCCTGAATATCAATAACCACAGAAAATATGATCAAGTCAGTTCACAGAATATGGGGTCACTCATTTATAACTACAAAATAAATATAATCAAGAGGTAGAAGCTTGCATCTTCATATACCCGCCTCATGACGCCGACGTGGATGTCATCGTATGGAAGGAGTTAAGGAGGGTAGCCGAACGGAAGGAAGGTAGGATTACTCTCCAATCACATAAGAATGATACGTGACTCTGGTCCGTAGAGAGGCCGGTGAATTTACTAATATATTGGCTGCTTAAAATTCATCCAGAGAATGGACGGAAGGGAAGGAAGGAAGGGGAGGAGCAGAAGGAGAAGAAGGAGAGAAGGACGGGAAGGAGTGGGGTAAGCAGGAGAAGGAAGGGAGAGGAAGAAGAGGGGAGGGGAGGAGGGGAGGAGGGGAGGAGGGGAGGGGAAAAGGAGGGGCGGGGAGGGAAAAAGAAGACTGAGGGTAAAATGAGGGGAGAGGAAAAGGAAGAGAGGGGAGGAGGGGAGGGAAAATGGATAGGAGTGGGAAGAGGGGAGGGGAGAGAGGGGAGGAGGAAGAGGGGAGGGGGAAGAGGGGAAGAGGAAGGGAGGCGGGAGAAGAGGGGAGGGGGGAAGAAAAGGAGTGAGAAAGGAAGATGATAGGAGGAGTAAGATGGATAGGAGATGATAAAGTAAGAAGAGTACGAGGAAGAAGAGGAGGAGGAGGAGGATGAGGAGGAGGAAAAGGAGATAAAAGGGAGTAAATGAAGGGGGGGGAGTTTTAATAAGAGAAGAACTTGGAGGAAGAGAAGGAGTAGGAGGAAAAGGAGAGGAAGTTGTTGGAGTAGGAAATTATTAAAATGAGGAGTATGGCAAAAAGTAGGAGGAGGTGAATAGACAAGAGGAGGAGGATTAGGCGTAGGAGTAGAAGTAGAAGGAGTAGAAAATGGAATAGGAAGTAGAATAACAGCAGAAGTATTGGTAGGAGTAGAAGTAAGAGTAGGTGATGGAGTGGAAGGAATAGGGAGTCAAAGGAGTGGGAATGGAGGTGGAGTGCGAGGAGGAGTGGGAGTGGAAGGGGTTCAAGGAGGAGTAGGAGGACGAGGAGTAGGAGGAGTAGGAGAGGAAGGGGTAGGCGTGAAAGGAGTAAGGGGGATTATTAGGAAGTGAACGTGGAGGACGAAGAGGTGGACGAGGAGGTGGAGTGAGAGGAGAAGGAGGAGGGGTAAGAGGAGAAGGAGAAAGAGGAGTAGGAGGAAGAGGAGAAGGAGGAGGAATAGGAGAAGGAGGAGGAGGAGGAGGAGGAGGAGGAGGAGGAGGAGGAGGGGTGAGGTGGCCAGACAAGAGGAGGAGAAAGAGGAGGAGGAGGAGGAGGAGGAGGAGGAGGAGGAGGAGGAGGAGGAGGAGGGGTGAGTTGGCCAGACAAGAGGAGGAGGAGGAGGAGGAGGAGGGGTGAGTTGGCCAGACAAGAGGAGGAGGAGGAGGAGGAGGAGGAGGAGGAGGAGGAGGAGGGGTGAGTTGGCCAGACAAGAGGAGGAGGAGGAGGAGGAGGAGGAGGAGGAGGAGGAGGAGGAGGAGGGTTTAGGGGAGCAAGTGCCAGCATACGTCACGATGACATGAGCCCCGGCGGCATTGTGTGCATGTCCGAGTGCCAATTGACCCTCACCGGGCCATTGTGGCACCGTGGCACGTGCTCTCTCTCTCTCCCTCTCTCTCTATCGCTCTCTCTCTCTGTGTCTCTCCCCCTCGCTCTCTCTCTCTCTCTCTCTATCTCCCTCTCTTTCTCTCTCTCCCTCTCTCTGTCTCTCTCTCTCTCTCTCTTTCCCTCCTCTCTCTCTCCCTCTCTGTCTCTCTCTCTCCTCTTTCTGTCTGTCTTTCTCTATCTCTTTTCCCCCCACTCTCTCTCTGTCTGTCTCTCTCTCCCTCTCCCCCCCCTCTCTCTCTTTCTCTCTCTCTCTCTCATGTTGCTTGTAACTCGGGTCGTAGGGGGTTGATGTACTTGGCATCTTCGCTACGAGAAGGTGGTGAGGAGCCTACGTCAGGAGTAGCTGAGTAGCTGAGGCCGAAGCCCTATGCGCTTTTGAGACTGTTTAGGCAGGTCACAGTCACTGTTGGGAATCGGAGAAGAGCGCGGGATTCGAACCCGCGACTAAGCAAATGCGAGACCAAAATACTTCTGATGACGTCACCAGCACACTACACTTATTTGGGAGATACTCTATTGATTTAGTTCTGATTACTGTAGTGCCAAGCAACTTTGCTCAGGTCAAGGCAAGGGAAGGGAGGTCAAGTCTCATTGAAACACTTAAAATATTTTCTTCTAACTAATGACAAATGAATATTTTTTTTCGGCTAAGAACAGTCTTTATATTTATTTATTTATTCATTTATTTATTTTTTGCATTGGAGGACGGAGACAAAGACGGGGGGAGTCGCTCTGTAAGTGCAACGGCCCAGCTGTGGATGTGCTGTGTCTTGCTGCACTGCTCCTGACCTGGGCAGTGGGCAGGAGACAATGGATGACCCTTCATCCATGAGGAGCTAAGATGAGAGGGAGGAAAGTGTGGGGGATGGGAGTGGAACGGTTGGAAGTGGGTGCGTGGCTTTGACTTGGCCACCTCCCCTATAAGGGGGAAAAAGCCCTTGGTGTGTGTATATATATATATATATATATATATATATATATATATATATATATATATATATATATATATATATATATATATACATATATGAAGGTGAAAAAAGAAGTCACGGGTCTAGTTCCGAGTTCCTGAGTTTATTCCTGACCGGTTTCCCTCTATGCTTCCTCTGAAGAAGCATAGAGCGAAATCGGTCTATATATATATATATATATATATATATATATACATATACAGTATATATGTATAGATAGATAGAAGAAAATTTGAGGTTATCTTAATCCCTTCGATGCGACAACGAACTTAATATTCTAATTTCTTACAAACTTGATTATTTTATTCATCCGAGTGCTGAACCTTGTACTGAAGTTCATCTTTATGGATTAACTTTGGCCGTTAACAATATTGTACGTCAAATTTTCCGCCCAGACCTGAACCTACCACCTGTCGCACAAACATTTAACTCGGGATCAGTCTGACCTTGGAGTCATTGCGAGTTGGGCTCAAACGGACCACGCATTAGCATGTTTACTTCCCCATGTACCCTCTATGTATCCCATTTTAGTGAATATAAGTCAACCCACCCTTTGTACAAAAACGCTGAAGAGGATCACATTTAGTGATCGTAATATACATATCTTTACATAATTTTTTTTTCAATAGTGGGGTATTCAGGTTATGGATGACGTTCTAACGCTAGACGATTCTATTCAGTTTAGAGAATGTTTCCATAACAAAAGGGATAAGACAAATACACATACATGTCCCTCTTAATGTCTGAAACCCCTATACTCAGTATTGTTTCTCAACCTGAGGGCCATAGCAATAACATAAGAATGAAGGAGACTGCAAGGGACCCTAAGGCCTATACCAGGTAGTTCCATGTCCATTACCACCTATCATCTCTATTCATACTATCTAACCTCTCAAAACAACCAATGGTTTTAACACATCTTGAGGACTGGTGATGGGTATACGTGTGTGAAACAAGTTTCCAAGTGTTAGATGACAGCTAATTAGACATTATTATATATCTTGTTAACACTTCATGACAGCTTTGATCTTGCTAACATCTCCTAAGGGGTGTCATGGCCTCTTGTTACAAATTATACAATTCTATATAATGTAGTCTAGTAATGTAAGTTAAGCATGTCACAAACATTTATCAAATACCTGTATAAGATCATTTTGATTATCAATTTTGTAATAAAGCAAAGGCTTTCTCTTCAACAACTTTTAGTTATTATTATTTTTTAACCATTTTTGGTGGGGGACGATTTGGGAGAAAAATGATGAGGAGCCATACGCATGTTGAGAATTCATGAAGAGGGGGTAATAGAATGAAAGAGTTTGAGAACCAATGGTCTAGAGCAGGGTTTCTCAACCTTTTTAGCCAGATCGCCCCCTTTTTCAATTGAAAAAAAAAAAAATCGCCCCCCTTAATTGGAAAATAATAATAAAAATTATTGAAACAATGGTAAACAACTAAATTAAAATGTTTTACTCACGGTGTGTTTTGATGAGATCCTTGGGCCCAGCTGGTGCTTCTTAGCTGATAGATCTTTTATATCAGGGTTAAAATTTGTCAGTTAGAAGCAATACCTGAGACGTTTTTCGCCCCCCTGAGCTCAAAAATCGTCCCCGTTGAGAATGACTGGTCTAGAGGTTCTGGTAGGAAGTGTGGGAATCTTGTTACTTTATGTATATGTATGTGTTAGAGTGTGGTAACCCCACACAATCGAGTCGTGTGTGTGTGTGTGTGTGTGTGTGTGTGTGTGTGTGTGTGTGTGTGTGTGTGTGTGCGCGCGCGCGTGTGTGGTGAGACACGTCGGCTGTAAATCAATATGAATCATTGTAATTTATATACATAATATGTCTATACACTGCGAAGAGCGGATGGTTCCCCCAGATGAATAAAATCATCTGATGTTAACCAGAATAGACAATCAAATGCGATGACACACTCCACCGGGTTAAAGCGCAGAGTAAAGAAAAAAATCCTGTTGACCACTCTCTGTTAATCACCGCAAGACTTTACTCAGCACGCTAGTAACCTCATCATAATAACAAAGGTCACGTGGTTTTGGCCCCCTGTCGGAGAAGAAAGGAACCCGAGAAGCTTACTAATGAACTAAAAATAAATTCTTTCAAATAAACAATATTTTTTCTGTTTTCATTTCTTTGTAATATGAGGTATTCTCCTATGAATAGAATAAAGATATAATCTTTGTTATCATTAAACAATTATGTTATTTATCATAATATTCATCAGCTTATTCAGAAGAGATACTGTTATCCTTATTGCTGTAGTCCTTCATTATTTTTGTATGTGTTAGTGTTATCGTCGTCCTCGCCATCATCATCATCATCATCATCATCATGACTGTCATTGTCACCACAACCAAATCCTTCTTCACCACCACCATCACCACTTCATCACCATCATTTCCTTTACCCTTCACCACCACCACC
>NC_134791.1:18965352-18967852 GCF_046742065.1 Oratosquilla oratoria | reverse complement strand
GAAGGATAAGAAGGAGGAGGAGGAGGAGAAGGAGGAGTAGAAGAAGGATAAGTAGGAGGAGGAGGAGGAGAAGGATAAGAAGGAGGATAAGAAGGAGGGGGAGGAGGAGAAGGAGGAAAAGGATAAGAAGAGGGAGTAGGAGGAGGATAAGAAGAGGAAGTAGGAGGAGGAGGAGGAGGAGGAGTAGGAATATTTAGCAGAGTGCGAGGTTACCATGTTGTGTGTGTTGGGGACAGTGTCATGTAGACGAAAAAAAATCTCCTGACGGCTGTGTGAATAAAATGAAAAGTGCCACCCAGCAGGGAAGGGTCCTTCATTGATATGTGCTTCATCATGCCGTGGGCGTGTGGGCGTGTGTGGGCGGCTGTCCACGGGTTCCTGGGTGTGTCAAAGGATTACATCACCCGTTTACACACTATAGGTGACTACAGATGGGTGTGTCTGGAAATGGTGTACATTCATTGTAGTTTTGTGTGTGTGTGTGTGTGTGTGTGTGTGTGTGTGTGTGTGTGTGTGTGTGTGTGTGTGTGTGTGTGTGTGTGTGTGTGTGTGTGTGTAGTTCACTATGGTCTTGGATCACGTGTAGGTATCGTAGTCGACAGCTATCAGTCTTCCGGATGAGACCTCAAAGCCATGTTGCCTACTGTACATATAATTTCGTGACCTTACACACACACGCACACCCAAACTTGTTTGTTTGTGTGTGTGTGTACGTGTGTGTATGCTTGTTTGTTTGTGTGTGTGTATGTTTGTGTGAATGTGTGTGTGTGTGTGTGTGTGTGTGTGTGTGTGTGTGTGTGTGTGTGTGTGTGTGTGTGTGTGTGTGTGTGTGTGTGTGCGCGCGCGCATGTGTGTGTATATTAACTATTTGTATTTACCTAATTGTAGTATAATAGATATGAGCAATTATTTATATCTTGATTCAATTCATAGTTCCAATAAGTATATGTCCTCATTTTTTAATTCAAATGTAGATCCAGCTTATGTTTGTTTGTGTGTGTCTGTCTGTGTGTACGTGTATGTACATGAGCGCAAGTGCCCGTGGATATATGTATGTGTACGTGTGTGTGTATGTACAGTATGTATATGTGTGTGTATGTATATGTGTGTGTGCACGCGCGGCGCAAGTGTGCGTGTGCCCGTGGATGTGTGCGTGTCCCCGTGTATGTGTGTGTGTGTACGTGTATGTGCCCGCGCTTAAGTGCCCGTGGACGTGCGTATGATTCCGTGTGTATGTATATACGTGTGTGTATGTGTGCACACGCGCAAGTGTGCGTGTGCCCGTGGATGTGTGTCCGTGTGTGTGTGTGTATGTGTGTATATGTGTGCACGCGCGCAAGTGTGTGTGTGCCCGTGGATGTGTGCCCGTGGATGTGTGTCCGTGTGTGTGTATGTATGTGTGTATATGTGTGCACGCGCGCAAGTGTGCGTGTGGCCGTGGATGTGTGTCCGTATGTGTGTATGTATGTGTGTATATGTGTGCACGCGCGCAAGTGTGCGTG
Organism: Oratosquilla oratoria; assembly: GCF_046742065.1. Classification (NCBI taxonomy): domain Eukaryota; kingdom Metazoa; phylum Arthropoda; class Malacostraca; order Stomatopoda; family Squillidae; genus Oratosquilla; species Oratosquilla oratoria. The sequence continues at coordinate 18,966,350 of NC_134791.1, read as the reverse complement.
TGCCCGTGGATGTGTGTCCGTGTGTGTATATGTGTGTGTATATATGTGTGTATATGTGTGCACGCGCCCAAGTGTGTGTGTGCCCGTGGATGTGTGTCCGTATGTGTGTATGTATGTGTGCATATGTGTGCACGCGCCCAAGTGTGCGTGTGCCCGTGGATGTGTGTCCGTGTGTCCGTGTCTGTGTGAGCCGGGTGCCGGGGGTCGGGAGTGGGCAGGAAGTGGCGCTGGTACGTCAGTCTGGAGGCGGAGCTTTCCCACGCTTCGGTCTATCGCGGCTGAACAGCAGCAGCAGCAGCAGCAGCAGCTCCAACTCCCCCTCCCCCCTCCCCCCTCCCTCCCTCCTCCTCCTCCTACACTCCCGCCACATCTCCTAATCCCTCACACTCCCCCCCCACACTCCCTCACAGTCCTCCCGCTTCCTCCTCACAGTCTCACACTCATGCTATTTTTTTAATATTATTTTTTTCATTCTTCTACAATTATTCTATTTCCCCTTAATTTCTTTTTCTTCGTTCCTTTCCTTCCTTCTCGTTTTTCTTCCGTTTGTCTCTCCTCTTCCTCCTCCTCCTCCTCCTACGCCTCTTCTTCTTCCTCCTCCTCCTCACCCGTCCATTCATCTTCTTTTTTCGTACGATACTTTCTGAAACGTTAATATTTTTTCTTCCTGAACGTTAACTTTTTCCGTCACGATTTGAGGCTCAACGTTTAACAAAAGCCACGCCCATTTTCATCACCCTTCATCAACTCGCTTGCCCTCCTCACGCCCACCCTCCGCCCACACCCTCCTCACGCCCCCCCCTCCGCCCACACCCTCCTCACGCCCACGTCCCAGTCTCTTGAAATGACACGAGCCAGCAGTGCTGTCAACAAACCCTACATGGGGTTGATAACTACACAAGTTTTATGATGTAACTATTTTAAGGGAGCTTACTCACACCCATACGGACCAGAGTTCCGCGGCATTGAATACTAATCTTAAAAAAGTTATCACAATT
>NC_134791.1:18955352-18957852 GCF_046742065.1 Oratosquilla oratoria | reverse complement strand
CCTCTGTAAAAACTTCTTGCAAGCAGACTACATTGGGATGTCTTCCGATGGTTCTGAGAGCTTTCATTTCGAATTCGGCTGCTTTGGAGGAGACATCTTTCAGTTGGCACTTAATGGCCACTGCCTCTCCAGTCGACCTTGCAACCGCTCTGTGAACCGATCCAAAAAAGCCAGATCCCAATCGGTGTCCAATCTCGAAGTAGTCGTTGAGAAGGCTTGAGGAGAATTGACCGGTTACAACCTCCACTTCTCCTTCTCCCCCGAAGACTTCTTCGACGCTTCTGATCATCGAAAATAAAAGTTTCCCGATGACCACAGGACCCCGGGGACCAGAAATCCTATCTCGGCGACACAACCTCAAACTGAGATATGAACCGACCCCTATTCACCCTCTTTGAAGAACTTAACACCGAGGTATGAAGAATAAACAACCTAAACACATATCATTCCTTGACTTTCACTGCTGTTCGCTTGTTGTCTCTGCCTCCAAACTCTTTCATTGGACCGAGAGACATCCCCTGTGCAGCAAAAGAGCTAAAATATTATTTTAATAAGTAGTATGTACACCAACATAATAAGAGGCGGACTGATTTTCCAATGATCTATAAGCTCATATATATTCAAACTAATTTTTCAATGTATATCAAAGCATTAATATGCAATAAAGATGCAAATGTAGGCAACAAGAATTTAATTCAAAACAAATAAGAAATATAAATAAATCAATAAATAAATAACCAAACATACAAAAACAAATAAATTACTTAACACGAAGATATATAGATATAAAAATGAATAAATGTCTACACACAAAATACAAAAATACATTCCGATACCAATGTTCAATATAAATTCACAAAAACATACAGTATTTGCACTGCTTTTGATATAAAACTAAAGGCATTCACTCACGTGTGTGTGTGTGTGTGTGTGTGTGTGTGTGTGTGTGTGTTTGCTTACTTTACCCAGTTGTATCAAACGGGAAAAGGAGCTACGCTCGTGGTGTCCCGTCTCTGTATCTCGCCATATCTAATTCGCTCTTAAATTCTTGTATTGTTTTTGCACACACTATTGTTTCGTTTAGTGTGTGTGTGTGTGTGTGTGTGTGTGTGTGTGTGTGTGTGTGTGTGTGTGTGTGTGTGTGTGTGTGTGTGTGTGTGTGTGTGTGTGTTTGTTTACCTAGTTGTATTTACCTAGTTGTATTTTGCGGGAAGGGGAGCTATGCTCGTGTTGTCCCGCCATTGTATCTCTCAGTGTCTAGTTTGATTTTAAACTCGTGAATGGTTTTTGCGCATACTACTTCATTATCCAGTTTGTTCCAAGTGTCAAAAACTCTATGTGGAAAACTGTTTTTCTTCAATTCTCTTCTATAGCTATGTTTTTTTTTCTTTTCATGCCCTCTTGTGTTTCTCTTGTCCCAGTTAAGTAATTCCTCTCTATCAAGTATCTATGTGCCTTTCATGATTCTGTAGATGGTCAGTAGGTCTTCTCTGTCTCTTCTTTGCTCCAGTGTCGGTAACCCCAGTTTAGCCAATCTCTCCTCGTATGATAGGTTTGCAAGTGCAGGTGCCATTTTTGTAGCTGCTCTTTGGATTCTTTCTGTTTTCTTTATGTTCTTTTTGGTACTAGGGGACCACAACGTCGCCGCATACTCTAGTCTAGGCCTTATCAATGTAACCAATATATTTTTTATCATGTCTTCGTCCAAGTAAACAAATGCCACTTTTATTGATCTTAGCAAGTTGTAAGTCTTCCCGACAATTTTGTTAATCTGTATATCATAGGACAAGTCGTTTGTGATAATTACTCCCAAGTCTTTTTCGGATCCTACTTTCTTTACTTCCTTGGTTCCAATTGTATATTTTCCTGATATTCTGTTTTTGCTTTTTCCAAACTCCATTATGCTTCACTTCTTAGTATTAAAATCCATTTCCCATTTCTGACTCCAGTTCCATACCCTATTCAGGTCTTCTTGCAGTGCTTCACAGTCCTTATCAGTTTCTCCTTTCCTTAACAGCTTGGCGTCATCAGCAAAGAAGCTCATGTAACAGTTCACGTCCTCGTCCATATCATTCATATAGATAGCAAACATTATCGGTGCCAGTACAGATCCTTGCGGTACTCCACTGATCACCTCTTTCCAATCTGAATATTTTTCTCTGAGCACTACTCTCATCTTTCTACCAGTTAGGAAGTCCTCCATCCACATTAGTAGGTTCCCTTGTATTCCTCCTATGTGTTCCAGTTTTTTTAATAATTTTCTGTGTGGTACTTTTTCAAATGCTTTTTGCAAGTCTAGGAATGCACAATCAGCCCATCCATTTCTTTCTTGCACTATGTCTATTAGTCTTGAGTAGAAGCATACTAAGTTTGTGGTGCATGACCTTCCTTGTCTGGAACCCGAATAGTCTTGGGTTTAATATGTTGTTATCTTCCAGATGATTTACCCATCTATTCTTGATGATTTTCTCACAAATTTTGGCTATAGTGCTTATTAGTG
>NC_134791.1:18927852-18942852 GCF_046742065.1 Oratosquilla oratoria | reverse complement strand
CCATCATAAAATCACATGTTGATATTTCATGTATGAGGGTATATTGGCTCTAGTGACCAGATACCTTACCTGAAGAACACAGACACATAGACTCATAGAAGACTTCCTGGAAGAGGCTTATGCCTGTGACTCCAGATCCACATTTACACTTTGTGGTAGCTTGTGGTGGATCTTTGCCTTTATAATCGTATTTTAGTTCCTGGTTTTGCCAGAATTTGTCAAGTCTACATTCATATTGGTTGACTGATTTTGCTACAATCAACCATTCAGGCAGCTGGTTCCAATTATTGAGAACCCTACACGGGAAAGCATATTTTCTTACATCCAGCTGTGACCTTGTCTTGAATAATTTCAGTGAGTTTCCCCTGCTTATACTCTCTTCCCTAAGCTTCAATATGCCTTGAGTGTAGTCTCCATCATATTTTCCTGTCAATATATAAGAACTGAAGAGCTGAAGAACTGAAGAACTGAAGAAATGAACAACGAAGAGCTGAGGGTCCAAAAACAACGCCTTGGGGCACTCCAGCCCGACCTTGCGAGGAGGTCTAAACAACATGACCGAACTACCTGAACTACCGAAGAACTACTTTTTCATCCCAGCCCACCCTAATCTAACCTAACCTGTTGCAAATTTATGCTCTCGCTGGGGTATTCGCCCTCTGTTTGTTCTGTCAAACACCGTATTAGCATTTAAAACGCTGTTGTCGTGTTTAGGGTGTGTGTTTACATGGCACTTTGCACATCAATGGCGCGCGTCGTAACTATGCATAAGACTGAAAGGTTTAAGTCTGGGTTAGTGTTTACCAATAAGGAGTAACTGGTTCTCCGAAAGAAGTATTTGAATACAGAGCAAAGGGATAATCCCAGAAGACTAGAGCTGAATACATCATGAGTAAGTATATACACGCTTGTGTACCATCTTGTAAGTGAACTGCTTAAAGATAAATGGTGTAGATAAATAATTGGATGTAGATATTGGCCAACAGATGAAGAGGTACAGAGTTAGACAGAGAGAAAAAAAACAGACAGACAGACAACAGACGGGAAGATATAACTGGTTGAAGGACAAGCAATAAACAGGTAAAAATATAGTGTATATGTAAGTAAATGTGAATAGGTAATATGTACATACATATGTGTAGATATGTGAATATGTTTATACATAAGTACTTATTCAAACACACAAACGGTTACAAATACGCATGCGCGCGCACTCTCAGACAAACGCACCCACACCCACACACACACACACACACACACACACACACACACACACGAACATATATGTGCGTATACCTGTATGTATGAACGTACTGCACAGTGAATTATTTACGATAAATAACCAGGATAAAATAAAATTCTTCAAAAGTTGTTCAATTATGATCAATCCTACTAAATTCCTGTATATATATACATATATATATATATATATATATATATATATATATATATATATATACTGTATATACATATATATATATATATATATATATATATATATGTATATGTACACATATAGTACATTAGGTGATCATGACCTGGTATGTATAACAGGTAGCTATGATGTACTTATGCATGTATTAAGACATGATAAATGTGTCAGGTTTTGAATCAAGCGTCGTATTCAAGAGGGCGTAGAGTAATGGTCATTTAGACCGAAGTATTGAAAAAATAAAAAATAAAAAAATCTTGACCACTTTGTCTATTTTTTGCCTCAATATATATTCTGTCTGCCGCTCGGCGATTTTTTCAGCTTAGGAAAACCCTCTAGGCATCGAAAGGATTAAGTATAAAGAAAAAAATTAGTGATTTGGTAATGCTTTCAGCGAACACTATAATGTGGGAAAGACGAAAGAATATGAAAAAACAAAAAGTAAACAACATAAAACCCAGGTAGCATAATAGAAAGCGTGCTTGGCTTGCATTCAATTAGTTATGGGTTCGAATCCCACACTCCTATCCAACTCCAGCAGTAACTGCTACCTGTCCCAACAGTCCAGACGCATAGGGCAAAGGTGACGGCTTCGGCCGCAGCTATTCAGCGCCTCTTGGCGTAGGCTCCTCACTGTGGGGTGCCTACGCACGCGTTCGAGGGATTCACGCATGCGCAGAAGGAACGACACTCTTCTCATTCATTGACGCATTGAAATCTTCAATATTTTGTATCATAGGGACGCTACGCTACTCTACCAAATTGGGAGGGAGTGGTGGTAAATAGGGGTGGAATGGGTAGGGGTGGAATGGGTAGGGGTGGAATGGGTGGGGGTGGAATGGGTGGGGGTGGAATGGGTGGGAGTGGAATTATGCCTTTTGACTTTGGCTACCTCCCTTGGTAAGGAGGTGGTGTGTGCGTGTGCGTGTGAGTGTGTGTGTGTGTGTGTGTGTGTGTGTGTGTGTGTGTGTGTGTGTGTGTGTGTGTACAAAACAATCGAATTTGTATGAACTTTTTCTCACTTTAAACATCTATTCTGGGTGTCGCCAGGCGATTTTAATCACTCGACGGACACCAACTGCGCACCGGAAGCTGTAATCGTGGACGGGCTACGTGCGGCCCTCATGGAGGCCAGCGAAGTAAGCGCTGCCCTAAGCAGGGTCAGGCAAGGTCACGATCCGAGAATGAAAGACTGTGAAGGTCAGGTCAGGGCAAAGGAGTCCAGGGTAGGAAGGGGAATGGAAGGAAAGGAAAGAGGAGGGAAGGGAAGGAAAGGGAAGGAAAGGAAAGGGAAAGGAAGGAAAGGGAAGCGAAGGAAAGGGAAGGAAAGGGAAGGAAAGGGAAGGAAAGGGAACAATTTGGAAGTGAGAAGGGATGGGAAGGGTAAAGAAGGGCAGGGAAGGGGAGGTGAGGGAAGGTGAGGGGAGGGAAGGAAAGAAAAGGAAAGAGAAGGGAACGGTTTGGAAGTGCAGAGAAGGGCTGGGAAGTGTAAGGAAGGGCAGGGAAGGGAAGGTGAGGCAAGGGAAGGCGAGGCAAGGTGAGGGAACGTATTGGAAGGCCAGGGAAGGTAAGGAAGGGCAAAAGGGTAAAGGAAGAGGAAAAACAAGGAAGGACACCAAAAGACAAAGAAATGTAAGGGCAGAGAAGACAAGTATAAGGAAGGACAAGGAAGAGTACAAAAGGACGGTAGATGACAGACGAGGACAAGAAAGGCAGGTAAGGACAGTTAAAGGCAAGGAAAGGTAAGGGAGGACAGGCTATGGGGAAATTTTGTGTCGAAAATGCAAACGTAGGTAAACAAGAGACAATAAACAAACACGAGATGGAGGGAGAGGGAGAGGGGATAGAGTCGGGATCAGCGACACTTTGGCTCATCAAGCAGATGAGCATCAAAGCAGGACACAGCAGGAAGGGCAGCAGACAGAAGAGCAGGTAGGACATTAGGCCGAAGAGCAGGTAGTACAGTAGGTAGGATATAACGGGTAGGACAGCAGTCAGAACAACAGGCAGTACAGCAGGTAGGATATAACGGGTAGGACAGCAGGCAAACGAGCAGCCAGAACAGCAGGTAGGATAAAACGCGTAGGACAGCAGTTAGAAGAGCAGGTAGTACAGCAGGTAGGATAGAACGGGTAGGACAGCAGGCAAACGTGCAACCATAACAGCAGGTAGGACAGCAGACAGTAGGTAGGACAGCAGGCAGAAGAGTAGCCAGAGCCGCTGGTAGGATAGAAAGGCTAGGACAGCAGGCAAACGATCGTCCAGAACAGCAGGCAGGGCAGCAGACAGGACAACAAGCAGGCAGGCAAGCAAGCAGGCACGAGCCCCATGGGAAATCGTGGGTTACCAAGTAGGCGAAGCGGATCTTCAGCCCACCAAGCCCCCCGCCCAGCCCCCAGCCCCGTCTCTGAGGTTCCCCCTCCCCCTCTCCCCCCATGGGCCGTGCCTGGGCCAGGATGACGTCAGTCTGCTGTCATGCAGTTCCCTTCCCCGGAAACCATCTGAGCTGTGCATGACTCCGGTCTCGCCATCTCTCGAGCCAGATGGTCAGTCGTCGTATGAGTGGGGCGGTCGATCAGGTGATGGTGATTAACAACAACAACAACAACGAAAACGACAACAATGACAACATAAAAACCATTAACATTACCACTACCACCACCAATACCACCACAACCCCTTCAATAGTTGAATAAAATCGCCTGGCGACAACCGCCGCTAGCCATCATAAAGCACATAAAGTCTGCCATCACACGTCACACCTTATCGAGTCCGGCGGCAGGTGATTTTTATTCACGTGCAAAGACGTCAATGATCCTCACACCACGTGACGCATCACGTTCGCGAGATATGACGTCATGGTGACGCCGCCGGTCGTGTAAGGGCGCGGCAAGCGGCGCTCTGGCCGGGAGAGCCGGCCGGCGCCGGGAGACAACAGAACCGGCTTGCTTTTTTTCGCCCCAAACAAAAGAAAACGGAAAATACCACTTGTAAATCCTATTTGCGGGCAACCCGGACGTGATTCCGTACGGCTCAGAAAACGGAAGTGGAGGGACCGGTCGCGTGTCCGGACCAAACTAACGTGGGCCGTTAGGACATCCCCCCCACACACACACACACGCACACACATAAAAAATAGATAACTAAAATAGAATGAATAAATAAATAAAAGATAAACAAATAAAATAAAAAATAAATAAAATAAAACATAAATAAAAAAGGATGGCCCTTAACATTGTTATTGTTATCATTATTATTATTTTTGTTGTTGTTGTTGTTGAAGTGAGGTATTCCCCAGTCCACCTACAGATAGATATATAAAAATAAACAAATAAAAATGAAAAAATGAATATAAAAAGACGCATAAATGAAATTGATATATAAAATAATATAAAGTATATATATATATATATATATATATATATATATATATATATATATATATATATATATATATATATATATATATATATACACACACACACACAATTTCAAACCAAACAGTTCAGTACTCTGTGCTTCTTAAAGAGTCTACCTTTTCCTCACAACCTTCACATAGACGTGTATGGAAGTGACACATGGACCACTAGAAGGTCAAAAGGGGGGAGGGAGGTTACTCTTCATCAAACTACTGTTAGTCAGCTGTCAGCTCTTGGAGTGACCCCAATCGTCAGCAAGTAATGTCGTCCGTCAGCTGGGAGTCGGCAGCGAGGCGGAGTGTGTGTTTAAAGCCTCAAAAAGTCTTGTGGAGAATTCTCGTGGCATTAAGGATTACGTTAAATTTCTGAAAATACACCGTATATACAAGCATATATAAAAAAAAATGTATATATATACATATATATATATATATATATATACACACACACACACACATGTACCGGGTACATATGCTTGTATATATACATACACACACTGTATACATAGGCATAAACATACACAGATTCATATGTACAGATACGCATGTATACATACAAATATACACGCTTGTATGTATATATATATACATTATATATATATATATATATATATATATATTTATATGAATATACATATATATATATACATACATGACACACAGGAACCCACAGTCGGAGAAAATAAACTTCGAATAAAGAAGAATCCTATATTTCGGCTATCAACTGTAGCCATCTTCTGGATAGTACCGTACTTTCCTGAAGAGGGCTAGTGTTGATAGCCGAAAATATAGGATTCTTCTTTATTTCGAAGATTATTTTCTCCGTCTGTGGGTTTCTGTGTAGAAATGTACATACATATATATATATATATATATATATATATATATATATATATATATATATATATATATATATATATATATATATATATATATATATATATATATACCTATCGGTGTGTAAATGAAAAAGGTACGACAAGATTTATGGTTGTGACTGTTCGTCTGTTAAGATTCCCAACGCCATTTGGGGCTTTTATGTTTTGACAACGAAAGATTACTTAATAAAAGATTATGAACAAATAGACAAAATAAATGAATAGATAAAATAAGAAGATAAATAGATCAACAAAAATAAGTATATAAATAAATAAATACACAATTAAATGAATGAATATTCATCTAATACATCATTATTCACCACGTCAGCTTGAAGTTATTTTCCTATGACGTCACTGCCTCTGACGTCATCGTCTTCAGTTAGAGAGTGACGTCACACAGCATTCCTATCTTTCTCAAGAGCACAGGTACCGGGCGACCTTAGGGTAAACGCAAGACGACGTCGTGAGGATTGGAGAAGGACCGAAAAACCTGTGTATTTCCTCAGCTGTGTTTTACACGATAAGGGCTATGCTCGTGGCCTCCCGTCTCTGTGTTCCCATGGCTCATGTCTGCCCTAAAGGTATGTTTTGCTCAACGATGATCGTTCATGGCCCACCGATGATCGTCAAGCGATTGTCTAGAGGATCAATTATTTGTTTTTTGAAAGGTACTGTTTTGCTACCACCGTTAGAGTCGCTAAAAACAATGAATTAGTGCTCTAGAAAATCGTCTGACGATCATCGTTGAGTCATGAACGATTATCGTTGAACGATAATCGTACAAAAAAAAACGTATCATTAGGATCCGTTATGTTGTTTGTCTATCCTCTTCCTTCATTCAAATTAATCCAGGATTTAATATTTTCCTAAAGAAAAGTGTATTTTCAAAATCTTTCAACCTTTTTACTTATGATGAATTTATCATTTAGAATTTTTATTTAGAAATTTTATCATTAGAACACAAAAAAGAAGGAGACTGCAAGAGACTATAAGGCCTACATTAGGCAGTTCCATGTCCATTACCACCCATCATTTCCATCCATAAAGCTATCTAACTTCTTCAAAACAACCGATAGTTTCAGCGCTCACGACGTAGTTACTAAGTCAATTCCATTTGTTGACCACTCTATTAGCAAACCAATTCCTGCCTATTTCCTTCTTAAATCTAATTTTTTCCAATTTAAATCCATTACCGCGAGTCTTGCCCTGTTGTCTTAATATGATGACCTTGTCTGCATCACTCTTTGTTAAAGCCCTTGATCCGCTTGGGTGACGTCATGTGATTTCTTCCTAAGACGAGTGACGTCATCTTCCCGCCAGCCTATAACCAGCGCTTCTATCCGCTCGGTGAGGATGAGAGTCGTCACGTAATAGAATAAAATCACCTGACGTCACTCAGGACCCAATGTACAAGTACCGTATGGTACGTAAGGGGGGGGGTAATTAACCCCTATGGGATCTTTATACGGCACACCCGCCCTGCTCCGACGGCTCGTCGTGTGTCGCGGCGGAGTCTATAGGGGTCGCAATGGACGATGGTCAGAACGCCGCCGCGGGACGGCTGCCGCAGCTAATTGCGGCTCGTTGGCGGCTGGACCCGCATCGCGACGCAAACACGCGCGTGCCACGTGGCACGTCACGTGACACGTCACGCCACACGTGCCACGTCACGCCGCACGTGCCACACCGCCATCGTTTCGTAGGTGGCACGTGCGGCGTTGTGTTGCGTGCCCCTGCGAACAAGGAGCGTAAACCAGTAATGGCTGTTGGCCACTTAACAGATTATAGACTAACGTTGAATGTATAATGTACGTATACGTACACATACATACATAAATTACATACCTAAATTTCATACATACATACATACATACATACGTACATGCATTACATGCATACACACATGAATTACATACATGAATTACATACATGCGTAAATTACATACATACATAAGTTATATACATACATACGCACATACATACATACATACATACATACATACATACGTACATACATCCATACATACACAGACGTATACACACAAGGTTGGATTCTAAATAACTAGTTTTTAACAGCCTCTAGAGCACTTTACTCGAATTTCTAACTTTTTGTTTTCGACTAAGAGAACCTGGGCATAGCTTTGGACGCCTATGTTTAATCTCCACTGTTGACTAGGAATTGATCCTTCCCCCAACCCAGTACCACTCCCCTGGGGGTCATTAGAATCCCCTGGGGGTTCCTAGTACCCCCTGTTACTTGTACAGGGTGGGGCAAAAGTCAGTGAGTGGGTTTTGATTCAATTTAACAAAATATGCCCTTGGTCCAACTCGTTAGCGGCAGGGTTCAAATTGCAGGCACCTGGACCTCCGCCGCAAGCAGGGACGCTCTAACCCGCTCGGCCAGCGAGAATTCTCTAGAGGATTTTCTTTTCTTTAATAATTATCTTCTTGTTACAAATACATGTACAGTATGCAATTTTAATACAATATAGACATTACCTTATCAATTGTATTATCTTTCTTGCAGTATAAGCAGCTGCCCTATCTTACTGGAGCCACATCTCGCGCCTAAGGTCAATTAATGAAGAAATGGTCATAAATTAAGACCACTCAATGACCTTTGGGCCACCATGCAGTTATGTAGTATCTGTAGTCCATGTAACAAGATGTACGAGTATAGAAGCTGCTACACTACTTAGACCTGATTACAGGTAGTGATGATGTGGGAAAAAGGTATAGAAAATAATATTTTTTCCTTAAATGTTTGTAAGAGTATAGGATGGGATTTCTCTCCAAGTTTCGAAAATATAGCTACAGATAATGATGATAAAAAAGAAGACGCCATAGTAGCAAACACGAAATAAAAATGAAAGATAACGCATCAAGAGAAAAATAAAGAAGTAGAAGACGAAGAAGAAGGAGAAGAAGAAGACCAAGAAGAAGAAGACGAAGAAGAGGAAGAAAAAGAAGAAGAAGAAGAAGAAGAAGAAGAAGGAAAAGGTCTTTACGATAATACAATAGGTACTGTGCCAGGAATGACCCATTGTTCTCTTTTCAAATTCACGTCCTTTCACATATACGTGTTTACACATACGTCCTCCACATACCCGTAACACATGCATGCGCATACACGGGCGTGCGCCCGCATGCGCGTGGGAGGGGGGAGGATGATGAGAAGTGACCAACCCCACCCACATACTGCGCACCAAGTTCTGCGCAGCTTAAACACGAACTGCGCACGCGTCACCTTGTGGGTCCCCTTCTGTGTGACGGACACCCATCTCGCGCCACGTGTCCGTCACGTGGCGTACCGCACGCAGACGTAGGTGCGTACGCTCGTACGCTAGTATACATGCCGGTAAGGGTACATATATATGGGTATATGCGTACTTGAACGAGCTTATGTGCGCCTATACACATGAATACGCTCACTAATACCTATACACATGTACACATATACGCATATGTATACACACGCGATCACAAATGTAAACAAACGCATATACACAACAATATATAGAGAAATGGGTGCAAGAGGGCACACACACATACATACATACACTCACACAAATGTACACAAACGCATATACACACAATATATACAAATGCGTGCACGAGGGCACACACACACACACACACACACACACACACACACACACACGCACAAGTAAGCAACCATGTCATATTATGGGTCTGTCATATCACTGGCGACATGATAAAAAGAATTCTCGTGATGTGACAAATGGATATTTGACAGACTTAATCCGGTGCGGTGAGCTTACACCAAGAGTCGCTTAACGGCAAACGAAACCGCCACATTGACGTCACGTGACCCTTTCGTGCACTCATAATGTAACCCAACCCATTGAGTACGGACTCCTCGACTTACGAACGAGTTACGTTCCGAACCGCCGTTCGTAACTCGAAGTGTTCGTATGTCGTTATACAAAACAATCTCAAAGGTACTCAAATCTTCATGGTATAAAGTCAATATATGTTTTCTTATCCTAGAACGAATTTCCAATGATACGGAACGCAAAAATGAATTATAATATTAATGCTTTAATGTTGGACTTCTTACTTTTGAAACTGGTAAAGTAGGCTTGTGGCTTCGTTCGTATGTCTTAAAGTTCGCAAGTCGAATGTTCGTAAGTCGAATGTTCGTAAGTAAGTCGAATGTTCGTAAGTCGAATGTTCGTAAGTCGAATGTTCGTAAGTCGAATGTTCGTGAGTCGAATGTTCGTAAGTCGAATGTTCGTGAGTCGAATGTTCGTAAGTCGAGGTGCGTCTGTACTTTGTTCACCGATGACATGAATACTGAGCACGTGACGCGGCGACACGCGATGCTCACGTTCGCCGCCGTGACACGTGATCGCCGTTCACGTACGTTCATCAGAGCCAAGCGACGTCACTCCCACGAAGATATCTTACGCGAGTAACTCTCGCTAATATCACGTGATATGACGAGCACCTGCGTGTGTAACGTGACACACACGTTACTTGATGCGGGCGTGGCGCGCGCGAGCCTACCTTGTCATCAATTCTTGGTGACTCATGTGACCTCGCAGTTGTTACGTGATACGTCAAAGATGTGATGTGATATGTTGATAGGAGAGGGTTCTCATGTTACGTATTAAGTCCTCTTCCACTAACATAACACTTACGTCACGTTACGCGTCACGGTGCGTCGGAATACACATCGCACGTCACGTTACATGCCACGTCATGCCCAGTCACGTATCACGTCACATGTAAGACAGTTCTACACATTCTATACATTGTTCAAATGTACGAGTCTTGCTCTAAGGTCTATAATGAGGCTGAATAAAATAGCTTGGCCTATTAGCCAGAATCAAATTACAAAGGATTACAAAGGAGGCGCATACCGATAGGAGACCTTTTGGTCCATAACTAGGTCGGATATGAAAAAAAAATTATAATGAAAACAAATAAATGAATAAATAAACAAAAATTAAAATAATATAAATTATTAAAAAATGAAATAAGTAAATAAACAAGTAAATATAAATAATAACCAAACAGATAAATAGTAAATAATAATACACTGACAGATAAATACTAATAAATGATAAGCAAATAATAATATACAGACAAATAATAACAAACAAATAAACAAATAATACGAAATAAATGGCAGGCATTACGTCATCTTGCTCAGGTCTATTATCTAAATGAATCTTAGAACTTCGAACTGAACTACATTGCACTGCTTCTGCAGGAAGTTTATTCCATTCATTAAGTACACGGTTGGCGAAGTGGTTTCTACCCACTTCCAAATTAAATCTATTCCAAGAGGCCAAGTCAACTAGGATCCAAATATTGAAATAGATAAAATCGTCTAACGATAGTTGAAATAAATATTAAACTTAAAGATACGATTTGCTCTGTATGATTATCGTTCAGCGATGATCGCTCATGGCTTGATGAGCGTCAAACGATTATTTAGAGAACTTATTATTTGTTTTTCAATTGAACTGATTTGATTTAAGCTGCAAAATACGAAACTGGTTATCTTAACCGAACATACCAACGCATTTACCCAAATGTGAGCCAAGGAAGATTACGTGTCACCCTCCATTGATGGTATATTACTTAACCTAACCTATCCCAGTTTTATCCTAACGTAACCTAACCTATCCTAACTTATCCTGCCATAACTTATTCTAAACCTAACCTAACCAAACCCTAAAGTAACCTAACATTATCTTGCTTTGCCTCATCTAACCTAACCTTAACCTAGTCTTACCCTAACTAATTCTAAGCTAACCTAAGTTAACCTATTCTACCCTAACTTAAGCAAACCTAATCAGCCTTAATTAATGAGACGTTCCCCTTGTTAAAGCTTTTTCAAATACATATTCGTAATACACATGGAACAAAACGAAACACAACATTTCCATCAACGAAACTGAAACAACGAACCTGCTCTGGACTACAGTAAACCATCAATATAACGAACGATATGGGAACGGGTCTGTCGTTATATCTGAAGATCCGTTATAACCGAGGATCCGTAATATCCGATGGAAATACCGGACAGATCCGTTATATCCCGTCCGGTATTAGAAATTAGTAGGATTAGATATTATTGGGTCTCTTATAGCGTGTGTCATAATTTTATTCTGGCTAAAGGCAAACGATTCTATTCAGTCGAGAAGCAAAGACGGTTCTCCAGTCACGTCGCCCGGACAGCGCGAACGGACCAGAGAACGAGCCGGGCACGTGAAACCCCGGACCTTCACGACTTCCGTGGTGCAAATGTGGTTGCATGGGAGTAGAAAGTGAAAACACTTACGGGAGGTCAGAGGTGAGGACGCAAGCGAGTTCAGCTAAGCGAGAGAAAATGTGAAAAAAGGGAAAATGATGATGATGATGATGATGATAATGATGATGAAGACGATGATGAAGACGACGATAATGATGATGATGATGATGATTACTGTGATGATCATGATCATAAACATTCAAAGAATAATGATCAAGCGAAAATATTAAAGCAGATGATGCATATATATATATATATATATATATATATATATGTCTATATTTCATATATATATATATATATATATTTATATATATATATATGTGTATATATATATATATATATATATATATATATATATATATATATATGACTTAACTGTAATAAGATTTTATCATTCAAATTTCAGCCTGGATATGCATTTGAGCTCCAGTGTTGTCAATTTCACCAATTTTTTTTTTATTGCAAATTGGTTTAAGAAATGTGGTAGTTTCTGATTTTCTTTAGCTTTGGAACAAAGTTTTTGTCAGAAATTATTATCACCAGGAGGAAAAGAACGACGTAATAAAAAGAAAATTTAAGAACCGTTTTCATTAATGTTTACACACACACAAGCATGCACACACACAAACACACACACACACACACACGCACACACGTACTTAGGCATGCACGCACGCACATACCACACACACGCGCGCGCATGCAAATACACACACACACACACACACACACACACACATACACACACACACACAAACACTCAATTATACACTCACGCATATGCACCACCCACAGCCACACCAAACTCAGACGGAAATATCTTCAACAAACGATACAACGAATAACCCCACCAATGTTTACCAAAGTGTTTGGCCCAGGCATAGCAAGTCTTTATGGCGCGATAACTCGAACAGACTAACTACCAGCGCTCCACCACACTCGCATACTTGCCTCCCAAAGCCCCAGGTTGTAATTAAACCAGGTGGCAAAACAACAACACCCTTCAGACGCTGTCACATCAACCATCGCGGCTTGAAAAAACCTTCTCTTCGACCTTTGGCCCCGCGGGTCCGCGGACTTGAGCTCCGCGGACTCCGAGTTCCGCGGACTCTCACCTGCCGCGGGATGAAAATTGTTTTCGCGCCGACTTAAACGGAACCTACTCACCGCCGCGTCATTTACACCTCTGGAACCTGCGATTAAATTGATTACGCCCATTGGAGCTTATGTTAAAACTCCGCCGGCTCCATTAGAGGTAGCACAGGCGACGGCGGGGAGTCCGCGCGCAGCTCTTAAAGCCGCGGATATGGAGACTCGACGACTTCGGGAGAAAATTCGCTCTTGGTGGGAGGAAAATAGTGTTTGGGGGGAGTGTGATTTATGGCAAAAGCATAATCTTTCATGAGCCGCAAAAGATAGTAAGTATGCTCGGGCATTTACATATTTACGACATGTATGTCTTTTGCAAGTAAAACGATTTCTTTTTCGTGTACGTTCATATATGAGTTTGTATGTACACACGCACACAAACACACATACATACACAATATATATATATATATACATATATAAATATACATATATATATATATATACATATACATATATATAAATATACATATATATATATACATATACATATATATATATATATATATATATATACATGCATATATATTTATTTGCACAATGAAAACAATCTGACAATGAACACTAATTCCTGCGAAAAGAAAATTTACTAACAATTCTTACACACAAAAATGTAAAATGACTACATCCTGTCTAATCCCGTATCAAGGGGTCCCCTGAACATACAAGTGGATGATAGGGTCCCCTAAATCTATAAGTCGATATAAGGGATTCCCTGAATATACAAGTCGATGTAAGAGATTCCCTGGATATATAAGTCAATACAAGGGATTCCCTGAATATATACAAGTCGATGTATGGAGTCCCCTGAATATACAAGTCGATATAAGGGATTCCCTGAATATAAAAGTCGATATAAGGGAGTCCCTGAATATGTAAGTCGAAGACGCAGCAGGAGGCAAAGGAGGAACGTCGGAGGTTCTTCGTCCTGTTTGTCCACGAACTCCATAGAATAAGAACGGGTCTCCGCGTTTCGAACTGAAGAGAAGAACGACTTTTCGAGGACCAGGTCGTTTGTCAAGTCCTCCTCCTCCTCCTCCTCCCCTCCTGCGTGTCGCGTGTGTGTCACGTGACCCTTCTGCGTCATTCCTCGTGTCACCTGATCTCAGAAGGACTGCGGGGGGATGAGATACACGTGCCCCACTCCCACAGCTAGGGGGTGCACGTGCCCCCCACCTCCCCCCAACTAGGGGTGCACGTGACCCCCTCCACCCCTGATAGGGGTGCACGTGACCCCCTAACCGAAAATGGGGGACACACGTGCTGAAGCGTACGCAGGAGGACACTACACGTGTAAGGACGTATTTGCGAGTGAGTGGTGCCTTCATGTAAGTATGTGAGCTTTGGGTGTTTGTGTGTGCATAAGTGTATTTGTGTGTGGGACTGTGTGTAATTCACCATGGTCTTGGGTCACGTGTTGGATTCGTGATCGATAGCTATTACCTTCCTGGATGAGAGGTCATCACTGGCTCCATCGATGTGTGTGTGGGTGGGTGTCTATGTCTCTCTCTCTCTCTCTCTCTCTCTCTCTCTCTCTCTCTCTCTCTCTCTCTCTCGCTCTCTCTTTCTCTCTGTATAATTTTTGTTGAATCATAGTTTGGTAATATATATCCACATATATTATCTATTGTTTTGGTGTGTCAATAAGATATCAATCCATCTATCTGTCTGCATGCATGTTTGTGTATGTGTGTGTGTGTGTGTGTGTGTGTGTGTGTGTGTGTGTGTGTGTGTGTGTGTGTGTGTGTGTGTGTGTGTATGTGTGTGTGTTTGACTGTGTCTATGTCTCTTTCTCCCTGTATAATTTTTGACCATGATTTTGTAATATGGG
>NC_134791.1:18920352-18922852 GCF_046742065.1 Oratosquilla oratoria | reverse complement strand
ATCGCCGTCCATTTGCACTCGTATTCAACCGTGGACTTAACGAATTTGGTCCGTGGCGAATGGATTACTCCGACGCGGAGAGATGGTCACGTCTCAGGGGTGAGGCCGCTCTCGAAGTCGTTCGCAGATGGAACCTCGAGGTTGCTGTTGGCGCTGCTGTCGTTGCTGGTGCTGGTGCTGCTGTCGTTGCTGGTGTTGGTGGTGGAGGTGTTGCTGATGGTGGTGGTGGTGATGGTTGTGATGGTGGTGTTGGTGTTTGTGTTGGTGCTGTTGCTTTTGTTGTTGGTGCTATTACTGGTTTTTTACTGGCACTGTTGTTGGTATTGGTGCTGCTGTTGGTACTGTTGTTGGTGCTAGTATTAGTACTGTTGCTGCTGTTGGTGTAGTTGGTGTCGCTGATTGTATTGTTGTTGTTGGTGCTGGTGGCGTTGGTGTTGGAGGTAGTGTTGTAGGTTTTGGCGCTGTTGTTGTTGTTGGTGGTGGTGGTGTTGTTGTTGGTGTTGATGATGCGCTTGGTGCTCTTGCTGTTGTCGTTGCTGCTGTCGCTCTTGTCTTTGTTGTTGTCGTTGTTGTTGTTGTGGTTATGTGTGTAGGGGAGAGGGGGGAAAGGGGGAGAGGAAGAAAAGAGGGGGTGAAAAAGGGGTGAGGAGGAAATGGGGGAGAGGGGGGAATGAGGAGAAGAGGAAAATGGGGGAGAGGAGGGAAAAGGAAAGAGGGAAAAAAGGAGGAGAGGGGGAAATGGGGGACAGGGGGGAAAGTGGGGGAGAGGGAGAAAAGGGGGAGAATGGGAAATGGGGAGAGGGGTAAAGTAGGAGAAAGGGAACTGGGGGACAAGGGAAAAGTGGGGGAGAGGGAGAAAAGTGGGGAGAATGGGAAATGGGGAGAGGGGTAAAGTAGGAGAAAGGGAAATGGGGGACAGGGGGAGAGGGGGAAAGTGGGGGAGATGGGGAAAAGGGGGAGAAGGGGAAATTGGGGACAGGGGAAAAGACTAAGAGAAGTTAAACCTAGTATACAAATATTAGACACGTTATTGAATCGTAGATTTAGAGAAGTCTAGGATCGTGTAGGCGAAGTCGTAATCCAGTTTTTTTAATTTACAACATTTGACGAGTTTCGTGATAGTGTGACGGGGTTTGAGGTATAACGGTGGTATTCTTAAAGGAAAAATATTTCCTTATATAAATCTTATATAAATCCTTGGGAAGGAAAGATTTATATAGGGAAAGAATCTTTTTAAGAATACCACCGTAAGATTCTTACGGTGGTATTCTTAAAATAAATTCTTTCCTTATATAAATCTTTCCCTTCCAAGGATTTAGAAGATTTATACAAGGAAAGAATTATTTTTTTAAGACTACCACCGTAAGAATCTTACGGTATTCTAAAAAACTTTTCCAATATAAATCTTTCCCTTCCAAGAATTTATATAAGATTTACATAAGGAAAGAATTATTTTTTTTAAGAATACCACCGTAAATGTGTCGCTTCCACAAACCGTAAATTATCAATTAAATATCGAGAATATGAAAGCTACATGTTGGCACAACGAAGAAAGTCGAATGAATGAAACCCAATAAAAACAAGAACAGCAAGAAAGGTCAAGGGCTTGGCCAAGGTCAGCGTAGAAGGGTACTGGCTGACCTGAACTGGAGTGACCTTTTGGAGTCTGGCAGAGACAAGTGTGGAGTTGATAGGAGTAGAGGGAAGGAGTAGATAGAGTGTCCATGTGTTGATGTCACCGTTATCGACATAATCACTGGCATCATCAATTCTAGAAGAGTTGTTTGGTAATTTTAAGGCTGTGGTTCTTCGACCTTTGGGTCGCGACCCAACTTTTGAAAAGGTCACCAAGGGTTTCTGGAATTGTTATTTTCTCAATATTCCCATTCAAAATATTGTCAGAGTATTAATCCTGACTGTAGAATTCCTAAGCCATTATTATCTGAGGATAAGCAAAAGGATTGTTTCTGTCACACGTTTTTACGAGCACAAGTATTTTATAATTAATTAATTTATGGATTTAATTATTTTTTTTAAATGAAGGTAAGGGTCTGCCATGGTCGATCTGGACAGGATTTTGCGTCGCAGCAAAAAAAAAAAAAAAAAAAAAAAAAAAAAAAAAAAAAAAAAAAAAAAAAGGTCATTTAAGGGAAAATTCATATTTATGGCACACCAAAGATATCAACTACTTTTCTACTATATGCAGCTTTCCTTTGCCACTACGACTTACTGTGGTTTCCAAATTACTGACAATTATAATGTAGACTCCTTTTCTCTGGTGGCGCTAACCGAAGCGTGATGGTCTCGTATTCGCTTAGTTGTGGGTTCGAATCCTGCACTCCTCTTCGAATCCCAACAGTGACAGTTACCTATCTCAACAGTCCAAAGGTGACAGCCTCGGACTTAGCTACTTAGCGGCTCCTGGCGTAGACCACTTATTTTCCTATGAAGCATGAGGTGGTGTTAATGAATGGAATAGACTTAGTACCAATGTAGTGAG
>NC_134791.1:18907852-18915352 GCF_046742065.1 Oratosquilla oratoria | reverse complement strand
GGTGGTGATAGTGGTGGTAGCGGGGGGAATGTTGGTGGTGGTGGTGATGATGATGGTGGTGGTGGTAGTGGTGGTGGTGGAGATGGTGGTGGTAGTGGTGGTAGCTGTGGTGATAGTGGTGATAGGGATGGTGGTAGCAATGATGGAAATGCTTGTGGTAGTAGTGGTGGTGATGATGGTGGTGGTAGTGGGGATGGTGGTAGTAGTGGTGGTGGTGTAGATGATGGTGGTAGTGGTGGTAGCTGTGGTGATGGGGATGGTGGTAGTAGTGATGGAAATGCTTATAGTACTGGTGGCGATAGTGGTAGTAGTGGTTGGGTGGTGATGTTAGTGGGAAAGGTGATGGTGGTGGTAACAGCGGTGGTAGTGGTGGTAGTAGTATTAGTGGTGATGATGGCGGAAAGATAGGGGTATACAAATAGAGAGAGAGAGAGAGAGAGAGAGAGAGAGAGAGAGAGAGAGAGAGAGAGAGAGAGAGAGAGAGAGAGAGAGAGAGTACAGATAAGTTGTATACACACAGTGCATCAAATACAAGGTGAGCTGTTCAATTCTCTGCCCAGGGCTCTCTGACCATAGAGAAGGTTTCTGGCCCAGGAAGACTTGATTCCAACTCCAGGGAAGACAGACACTGTGACAAGAAAGCCACTGAGCCCGATCCTCATGCCCTTAATCACGACGACGACGACGACGACGACGACGACGACGACGACGACGACGAAGAAGAAGAAGAAGAAGAAGAAGAAGAAGAAGAAGAAGAAGAAGAAGAAGAAGAAGAAGAAGAAGAAGAAGAAGAAGAAGAAGAAGAAGAAGAAGAAGAAGAAGAAGAAGAAGAAGAAGAAGAAGAAGAAGAAGATGAAGAAGAAAATTCTACTTATTGCATTACACCAGTTATCCATCAAACCATGAAAGGCAAATTCACACCAGGAGGATCTTGGCAGCGGGTTGTCACCTTTGCCCTAAGTGTTTGGGCTTCCAGGGTAAGCAGAAGCCACCGGGAGAAGTGTTGGGAATCGAACTCGGGAAGCTCTACCCTGAAGGAGGCGCCGCGATCAAGACCGGGTCACTCGTGGTTCGAAGGCTGTCGCAATCCATCGGTGGCCCGTCGATGACCCAGAAGGAGTGTCCGCAACGCAGAGACGCCCGAAGAGTCCATTCCAGCAAAAGGAGGAGACGCGAAGACCGGCGGCGATAAATGTCAACACGACGCCCGCTACCCTACATGACGAGGCACCACGACTGTTGGGGTCACTGCCTGTCCTCCGTCACGCTTGTACCTGAGGTGATGACCATAGTATAGATTCTCGGTCCATTCTCCGGCGAGCTATCAACCAGAACTCGCCTCAATTTTTTCCCTGTTAACAGGTTGAGGAGTCTACGACAGGAGTCGCTGAGTAGCTGCGACCGAAGCCGTCAGGTTTCCCTTATTATGCACTTGGGCTGTTGGGGTAGGAGAGAAGTATGGGAATCGAACCCACAATTCAGCGAATGCGAGACCAGGTAGCTTCCGTTGACGCAAAATAGAAACAGATTGGTCACTCAGTACACGCAATTTATTCATTTAAGTCAATCCTATTCTTAACTGAGGAAGAGACTTATCTACATTGCTCAATCCTTTTCAAGAACGTGATACTTGAAAAGGTTTGAAGAAGCAGAACGTTGTACATATGATAAAGGTTCCATACTCACGTGGTGTCCACCCGGACAATTCTGTAGGTAATTGGCATTTTAGATAGCTTATTTACATCCTCATCTTGATCAGTTGTTTGTCAACAATCCCCAGAAGGTGTCTCCATTTTGTTCCTCCTTTCCTCAATTCAAAAAGTTCGAATCCTGCACTCATTGGAACAGTCTTTCTCTACTCTTATTCCTATTTTCTCCTCACTGGAGCTTAGGTATCAGTGAGGACTGGCAGTACCTTAACCTGTCTCCTTCTACCTCCTCTCAACTAATTTTCGTCTCAAGTTTATGGATAGGTGGTAAAAGGATCACGGGATGAGGGAAACATTTTTATTCCTAACTAGTTTCGCCTAAGTGGCTTCTTCAGGTGAAATTAGTTAGGAATAAAAGTATTTCCCTCAGCCCGTGTTCCCTTTACCTCCTGTCCACATTCGTCACAATGTTCACACTTTCCAAGTTTAGCTGATTTTCATATGCAGGTAATGATCTCGTTGTCTTGTAATACCAGATTTTGCCTTCTCTAAATTTTAAACTGTGTAGATAAACATTAACTTTAATCTTTTTTTCAAAACTTGTTCACGTACTATTTATCTCCTACCTGGCACTTAAAGACTATCCGGAATACATCGGTGGAACACATCTACTACTCTCCTTTTTCTGAAAACTATATAATTAGGAGACTTAAATATTCGCAACCAGTTTTGACTTTTCTTCAGTTCCCAACGGAGAAGATGACTTAATATTTAGACTTTTTCTAGATCAGATGACCCGGAGTATCTAGTTCACCAAATTAATTTTCCTGATCGTTTAGGTGTTAGATTCAACATTAGAGATCTCTTCCTTATCTCTTCAATCATTTGTCTCAACGCTGTCAAACATCTCACGCCTCAAGGGTCTCCTGTTCATAATCTCATCTCCGTTTCTTCTTCCGTCGTTACGTCATGAAGGTGGGGGCACACTAAGCATTTCTCACTAGCATGCTACTTGCTTTTGCTACTTCGTTTGAGTAGGAACGACTTCGATTACGATCTTTTGTTTTTCAAATTTCCAAATGTCAAATTACGGAAGTCTAGAATATTGTTACCAAAATCGTTTCTACTGAAAGTAGCAAAAGTTAGTAGCATGCTAGCCTAGTGTGCGGCCACATTTACTGATACAAGACCTTCTCATGCCCAAGTGCGTCTGGTGTTTCGGCACTGGCGAGTGAGTTCGTGTGGGAGTGATTCTTTGGTTTCCTGTGGAATGACGACGGCGTCTGTGCCTGTAGTTACATGGAACTACACTAACAGACGAACGTCAACAGATCTATTACTCCTTACATGGTTGCTTCGGTACCTAACCTAATCTAGTACTGTAATATATATATGTGTATATATATATATATATATACATATATATATATATATATATGATATATGTATATATACATATATATATGTAAATATATATATATATACATCTACACTGAATGGTTCCCAGCGATCAATTGATATTTTTATTCAACCACAAACAACTTTTAATTCCATGCCATCGCAATCGAGACTGAAGAATCGCTCGATGGAGACATTTTGTTGGAAATTGAAACGTGGACGAGCCGAGGATTCGAACTCAGCTAACCCGTAACAAAGTTACAGTGACTTAAACCAATGCGCTATCAAGAGCGCATTGGTTTAAGTCACTGTAACTTTGTTACGGGTTAGCTGGGTTCGAATCTTCGGCTCGTCCACGTTTCAATTTCCAACAAAATGTCTCCATCGAGCGATTCTTCAGTCTCGATTGCGATGGTATGGAATTAAAAGTTTTTTTGTGGTTGAATAAAAAAAAAAAAATATATATATATATACATATATATATATATATATATATATATATATATATATATATTTAATTTATTTATTTTTTCGCCCTTTAGGCGAGCTCCCTTCGCTCGCAGCCTTGACGTCACCGCTCTCAGCCAATCAGGAGGGGACGTGTCTCCTTGAGGGATTTCCAGCGGAAACGGGTAGAGATGACCTTCTATTTCTTTTCTTATTTTGTTAAGACAATACTGGAGCCAATCAATCTAGTCAAAGATTCGTAGCTAAGGAAATGTTGAGACGTTGTTTGAATATTACAGTATTAACTCGGTGGGACGATCGACTTCAGTATTTACTCAAGGGACGGGAAAATCTATTGGAAGTCATAATGTTCTCCACAGATTGCACCCTCAAAAAACAAATGAATAAGTAAATAAATAAATAAATAAAATAAAATAAAATCAAGATGTAGCCTTTTCATATGTGCAGAATTTATTTCAAAGTTGATAATTTCTGGTATGAAGGAGTTTCATATACTTACTCCAACCCTGAATATAAAACGTCAAAGCTTAATTGCTCTCATGCCAGTCTAGACTAGGGTGAGGCTCACAAGAGGCCCTTCAAACTTCATATACTTACTCCAACCCTGAATATAAAACGTCAAAGCTTAATTGCTCTCATGCCAGTCTAGACTAGGGTGAGGCTCACAAGAGGCCCCCTTACACGGGGGGGGGGGGGGGGGGTAGGCAAAAAGAAAAAGGCAAAGAAATCACTCCCACTCATTTCATTTCCCATATATTCCACTCCCCTCCACCCTCCTCCCTCCCTCCTATCTTGACACCTCCTGGATGAGAGGTTCATATACTTACTCCAACCCTGAATATAAAACGTCAAAGCTTAATTGCTCTCATGCCAGTCTAGACTAGGGTGAGGCTCACAAGAGGCCCTTCAAACTTCATATACTTACTCCAACCCTGAATATAAAACGTCAAAGCTTAATTGCTCTCATGCCAGTCTAGACTAGGGTGAGGCTCACAAGAGGCCCCCTTACACGGGGGGGGGGGGGGGTAGGCAAAAAGAAAAAGGCATAGAAATCACTCCCACCCATTTCATTCCCCATATATTCCACTCCCCTCCACCCTCCTCCCTCCCTCCTATCTTTACACCTCCTGGATGAGAGGTTCATATACTTACTCCAACCCTGAATATAAAACGTCAAAGCTTAATTGCTCTCATGCCAGTCTAGACTAGGGTGAGGCTCACAAGAGGCCCTTCAAACTTCATATACTTACTCCAACCCTGAATATAAAACGTCAAAGCTTAATTGCTCTCATGCCAGTCTAGACTAGGGTGAGGCTCACAAGAGGCCCCCTTACACGGGGGGGGGGGGGGTAGCCAAAAAGAAAAAGGCATAGAAATCATTCCCACTCATTTAATTTCCCATATATTCGACTCCCCTCCACCCTCCTCCCTCCCTCCTATCTTTACACCTCCTGGATGAGAGGTTCATATACTTACTCCAACCCTGAATATAAAACGTCAAAGCTTAATTGCTCTCATGCCAGTCTAGACTAGGGTGAGGCTCACAAGAGGCCCTTCAAACTTCATATACTTACTCCAACCCTGAATATAAAACGTCAAAGCTTAATTGCTCTCATGCCAGTCTAGACTAGGGTGAGGCTCACAAGAGGCCCCCTTACACCGGGGGGGGGGGGGGGGGGGGGGGTAGGCAAAAAGAAAAAGGAATAGAAATCACTCCCACTCATTTCATTTCCCATATATTCCACTCCCCTCCACCCTCCTCCCTCCCTCCTATCTTGACACCTCCTGGATGAAGGAGTTTCATATACTTACTCCAACCCTGAATATAAAACGTCAAAGCTTAATTGCTCTCATGCCAGTCTAGACTAGGGTGAGGCTCACAAGAGGCCCTTCAAACTCACAACAATCGTTTGGTGTTTACGTTTTCTCAGAAACGTTTTAGCCTAAGTGACACAGGCGATGCAGGAAAACGTGTTCCATGAATAATAAAAAAAATCTGTTGTTCAGAATCATAAGTAAAGAGGCCATTTGTATCTTAAACCAACACAATTAAATCTTATTGGATATCCTACCTTGAAAAAAATCAAAGCATCTTGGTCTTAAAAGTATGTACGTATGTATGTAATATGTGTGTGTGTATGTGTGTTTATCTGTGTGTGTGTGTGTGTGTGTGTGTGTGTGTGTGTGTGTGTGTGTGTGTGTGTGTGTGTGTGTGTGTATGTTTGTTTTTCTTTGTGTTTATCTGTGTGTGTGTGTGTGTGTGTGTGTGTGTGTGTGTGTGTGTGTGTGTGTGTGTGTGTGTGTGTGTGTGTGTGTGTGTGTGTGTGTGTGTGTGTGTGTGTGTGTGTTTGTGTGTATGGTAGTCAACAGAATTCTAATGTATTTGTTGTCTTGATGTAATAAAGCTTTTTAATATTCTATTTCCAATGGTATCATTACATCGAAATAAACGTAACCACCAACTGGATTGGGGCAGGATCAAAATTCTCACGTACAGAAATAACATTGTAGAAGGAAACCTTTTTGAATGCTACTTAATTAATACTAAACAGGATGAAAATGTAAAGAGTAAGACTGAAGATAACACTAAGTTTTGTATCAGTTGCAGACACACGTGGGCGCGCACAGACACAGACACAGACACACACACACACACACACACACACACACACACACACACACACACGACTCGTGGCGCAGTTGGTAGAGTTCCCGGCCGCCACTACGGCGGTCCGGGTTCGAATCCCGCCCAGAGCTGATATAATTTCAGTATCGCTGCGCTGCGGGTCGTTACTCCAACTCTCGTGGGCGGGGAATTGTGTGTGTGTGTGTGTGTGTGTGTGTATAAGGTCACAGCATTACCCATAGATCAGTCATTTATGAGCTCTGAGTTATCTTCCGGGAGGGAAATAGCTGTCGATCACGAGTCCAACACGTGACCCAAGACCATGGTGAATCACACACATAGCGAATTCAGTAATGGAAACCCCTTACGAGAATTATTTATTAATTTGCATAAAAAAGATGATTAATCGAGTTATCACACTTCATAATCTAATCTAGTTTAGAATTTCTTGTCTGAATAAAAATAGTTTGATTGTAGCTCCAGCCTAACATTACTCATTATCTTCTTTTTTACATAGATTTCTTGGTGTGAGGATGGATTTTTTTCACAAAAATAAATAAATAAATAAATAAAATAAAATAAATAAATAAATAAATGATAAATGAATAAACAAAAATTAAAAAAGAAATAAAAAATAAGATAAATGAAATGAATGAATAAATGAACCAATAGAATCAATATATATAAAAAAATAGATCAATAAATCAAACAAAATAAATTGATAAATAGAATAAAATAGAACGAAATAAAGAAAAGTGGAATGGATCCATTTGTATCAATACACATTCTTTTCAATTTCTTCGTTTATCTATTCTTCTCCATTCTTTCCATCTATACATTTATTTCATTTTAATTCATTGCGAGCACTGCTTTGTGTCGACTTGAATTATTGCTTTATTTTTTCCCCTTTAGCAAATGTCCTGGGAAGGCACGTTTTCCTAAGGGTACACAAGTCTTCCGAAGTAAAATCGTATATCATTTTGACACTTAACAAAACGGCTTTCGAAAAGGGTCGTATACTATTTTGACAGTTGCAACATGGTTTCTCAACTACAAGTTTCGAAACGGTTTGACAATTTTGAAAGTCTACAAAGATTGTGAAACAGATCGTAGAAGAACTTGGCCACATTCTCTTCACTTTTGATGAAAATGTCAGTCGACATGACGTCACGTCGTCCTTTCACGTTTCGACTTTGTACCCAACACCCCTTCTTATGAAGTGCTGTCTACATAATTCTAATGTTGTTAATATGCTTAAGGACTTGATAGAAACGCTGGTAATGTTGACAAGATACATCAAACCCGAGATGACGTCATGTATGTGCTTTTTTCGTTGTGAAAATTAATATCTTAACCATA
>NC_134791.1:18900352-18902852 GCF_046742065.1 Oratosquilla oratoria | reverse complement strand
TTGTCGAACTCTGGGTGGAGTTACAGGGCGTCAGCTTACGCGAAAGGTCACGCCACACACACACACATTCACACATACACACGCGTACGCACACAGGCAAACACACACACACAAACACGTTACAAAGGAAGAGCATGCCGACAGGGAACCTTTTGGTCCATAACTAGGTCGGATGCGGAAAAAAATTAATAAATGAATGAGTAGATAAATGAAATAAAATAAATATATAATGAGAAATAATAAACAAAAAGAAAAGTATTGATAATTTATAATAAACAATAGATGAATAGATAATAAGAAACAATCAGATAAATAGTAATAAATAAATAATAAATGAAAAAATAAATGGTAGCCATTTCAGTATATTGCTTAGGTGCTTATCTTAACGAATCTTAAAACTTCGAACTGTACTACATTGCACTGCCTCTGCAGGAAGTTTATTCCATTCATTAACTACACGGCTGGCGAAGTTGTTTCTACCCACTTTCAAATTAAATCTACTTCTTGACAGTTTGAAACCATTATTTCTTGCCTGATTCGCATTCAGTGTGACAATGTCGTCACACACACACACACACACACACACACACACACACACACACACACACACACACACACACACACACACACACAGTTAACGAGCTTAGCTTCTCATGTATACTCACCCCTCTTTACTCTCTGATGCCATAGAAAAGGATTGTAAGGTAAGATACAAAGGAAGCAAACTACATTTCACCACATTTCGAAATCGAAATGGGTTTAAAATTGGACAAATTTAAGTTTAAGAAGGAAATAGGTAAGAATTGGTTTACCAACAGAGAGGTTAACGAATGGGACTGACTTAGTTACCGTGTAGTGAGCGCCGAAACTGATAATTGTTTTAAGAAAAGATTAGATAACTTTGTGGCTAGGGATGATAGATAATAACAGACACGGAACTACCAAGTGTGGGCCTTATGGTCCCTTGCAGTCTCTCCATTTTTATATTCTTATTATTAATAAAAAGTGTAAGAAGATAATCCAAGGAT
Organism: Oratosquilla oratoria; assembly: GCF_046742065.1. Taxonomy (NCBI): domain Eukaryota; kingdom Metazoa; phylum Arthropoda; class Malacostraca; order Stomatopoda; family Squillidae; genus Oratosquilla; species Oratosquilla oratoria. The sequence goes on along the minus strand of NC_134791.1, from coordinate 18,901,824 downwards.
CATACCCATCCTGACCACCATGACTGGACAAAACCCAAGAAGACCGTTGGAGTTTCTTAGGGAACAGGTCCCCGACAACGACGGTTGTTCCTTCGAGGGACCTCGACGGGATGGAAGCATCAAGTGACTTCGGGTACCGGCTACCGGGGGGAAGTCATGGGTCGTTGCCACCGGGGGACCTCCGCCCGGTGCCGCACCGGCGGTCCAAACGAACGTTTAACCGTCGCTCAAGAAGTCTCCGGTGTCGAAGTCAAAGAAGACGATCTCAAGAGGTTCTCCTACCCCCAACGCGCCATCCGTCCCCACATTCCTTCCTTTCACTTTCAACACCACTCCCCCCACTCTCTCTCTCTTTCTGTGTGTGTGTCTCTCTCTCTTTCCCTCTTTCTTTCTGCCTCTGTCCTTCTCTCTCTTTCTCTCACCATCGCCTTCTCTCTCCATCTTTTCCTTTCATCTTCTCTCCCTCTTTCTCATTCTTTCTCCTCTCTCTCTCTCTCCTTTCTTTATTTCACCATCTTCTCTCCCCATCTTTTCTTTTAATCTCTCCCCCTATTTCTCATTCTTTCTCTTCTCTCCCTCCCCCTCTCTCTCTCACTCTTTCTCTCTCTCTCTCTCTCTTTTTCTACCTATGTCCTTCTCTTCCTTTCTTTATTTCACCATCTCCTCTCCCCATCTTTTCTTTTAATCTTCTCCCCCTATTTCTTATTCTTTCTCCTCTCTCCCTCCCTCTCTCTCTCTCTCTCTCTCTCTCTCTCTCTCTCTCTCTCTCTCTCTCTCGCTCTCTCTGTCTCCCTCTGTCCTTCTCTCCCTTTTTTCCTCTCACCATCTCCTTCTCTCCCTATCTTTTCCTTTCATTGTCTCCCCCTATTTCTCATTCTTTCTCCTCTCTCCCTCACCCCTCGATCATTCCTTCTTTCTCATTCTCTTCTTGTGCCCCTTCTTCCTCTCTTCCTCATCTCACCGTCTTCTCCTTTCTCTCGCTCTCTTTCTCCCTCTCTCTCGTTCTCTTCCTCCCTCTCTCTTGTTATTCTTTTCTCTTGGTTCCTCGTTCTCTTCCTTTTTCTTTCTTCCTCTTTGTTCTTCTCTTCCTTTCTTCTCTTTCGATCTACCCCTCTTCCTCCTCTTCCTTTTTCTTGTTCTCCTTCTCCTCCTTTCTCCTTCTTTTCCTCTCTCACTCTTCCTTTTTTCTTCCTTTTCCTCTTTCTCGTTCTCTTCCTCTCTTTTCTTCCTATTCTCTTTTTCTTGTCCTCTCTGTTTCTTTCTCTATCCCTCTCTCTCTCTTACTTCCTCTTTCCCTCTTTCTTGTTCTCTTCTTTTCCCTTTTCCTCGTTCTCCAACTCCTCTCTTTTTCTCCCCCTCTCCCTTACCCCCATCTCTCTCTCTCTCTCTCTCCTCTTCCTCTGTCTCCCTCTTTCTCGTCATCTTCCTTTCTCCTATTTCGCTCTCCTTCTCTCTCATTCCCTTCCTCTCTT
>NC_134791.1:18882852-18890352 GCF_046742065.1 Oratosquilla oratoria | reverse complement strand
ACTTTTCTTCGTTTTCAACTGAGAGGTTGCCACCATAGACATGTCAATGAAGAGCTTATTCTTCTATCACATCCCCCCTCCTCCCCCTCCCACTCCCCTACCAGGAGGGACTGTGCCTATACCTATACATTAACCTTTGCCTCTAGTGCTGGGGTAACCAGAACAAATTATAGTCATTGACGACCTGGACATCTTTACTCTTTGATCCATCTTCGTGAGAGGAAATGCACTGAAGTTTGTGCCTTTTTTTTTTTTTTTTGGCTGCCTCCCTTGTGAGGGGTAGGAAGACTTTGGTGTATGTATTATTATAATTTTTATTTATCATATATATATATTTTTTTGCATCCGTCCTAGCTATGGACCAAAAGGTCCCCTGTTGGTATGCTCCTCCTTTGTAATCCTTTGTAATCCTTTGTTTGCTAGAGCCTCTGTCTTTATGGATAAGTTACCTACCACCACCACGCTTGCCAAAACTAACGGTATTCTTAAAAAAAAGAAAAACAATCTTTCCTTGTATAAATGTTATATAAATCCTTGGAAGGGAAATACTTATATAAGGAAATGATTCTTTTTAAGAATACCACCGTAAGATTCTTACGGTGGTATTCTTAATAAAATATTTCCTTCCAAGAATTTATATAAGAAAAAGATTTTTTTTTTTTTAAGAATACCTTGTAAGATCTCCTACCCACTCCCCACCCCTGCCACGTCCCTCCACCCATGTTCTCCCAATTTATATATGATTTATATAAGAAAATATTTTTTTTAAGAATACCACCACCGTAAGATTCTCACGGTGGTATTCTCAAAAAAATCGTTCCTTATATAAATCTTTCCCTTCCAAGGATTTATACTCGTATATGATTTATATATATATATTTTTTTAAGAATACCACCGTAAGGTCTCCTACCCACATTCCCCCCCCCCCCGCCACGTCCCTCTCCCCCCCCCCACCTTTGTTCTCCCACCTTTTCGGGGCTCTCTCTGTGTGTGGGAGGGCACAAGTGCCGGAAATAAAAATTAGGATTAAATCATTTAAAGCCCGGAAGTTGCCGATAATGCCCCTTGACGATGTCGACTTTGTGTACCGAAAGAAGTTTTATCATCATTACGGTTATCATTATCATTACAATTTCCTTAAATCGTCATCTTTCATGAAAGTAATGGTTCTTTTGCGGTTCTTAGCATGCGATGCAAGGTGACATCAACAGGAGCTGGAGGGTGAGGGAGGGAGGGGGAGGTGTTTGTTTACGTCTTCATCGAGACGATGTGGGTTGTGTAGCAATATCACTTGTATGTATGTGTGTGTGTGTGTGTGTGTGTGTGTGTGTGTGTGTGTGTGTGTGTGTGTGCGTGTGTGTGTGCGTGTGTGTGTGCGTGTGTGTGTGCGTGTGTGTGATTCACCATGGTCTTGGATCACGTGTTGGACTCGTGATCGACAGCTATTACCCTACCGGAAGAGAGCTCAGAGCTCGTATATGACCAATCTATGGCTAATGGTGTGACCTTACACGCACACACACACCCCAACTCCCAGCCCACGAGAGTTGTAGTAACAACCCACAGCGCAGCGATACTGAAATTATTTCAGCCCTGGGTGGGATTCGAACCCGGACCTCCGTAGTGGCAGCTGGGAACTCTACCAACTGCGCCACGTGTGTGTGTGTGTGTGTGTGTGTGTGTGTGTGTGTGTGTGTGTGTGTGTGTGTGTGTGTGTGTGTATGTGTGTGTGTGTGTGCAAAGGTTGTTCAACATTAAACAATATAACCTATACATGTTTACATGTGAACCTTCCCGCTTTGGTGGCCCATTATCCCTATTGTACGTATATTGGTGGACCACCCGAGAATTTTGGGATTTCCTTATTTGGTCATGGCAGGTCCTGCAAGAAATCAATTCACTTGTGCAGGAATTTGAATATTATACGAATCCTCAGACGCATTTGTGATGTAATTAAACATGAAGAAGAATAAGATTTTATCTATTAGTGTCGTCGAACTTTGGAATATTAGATGTTTCTTAACCAAAACAAATTCTCTAAAGTAGGTCAATACGTTGAAGAGATTAAATGGGAGTAGGCAAGTGCTGATCCTGTGAAGGGTGGTTTTTTTTTTTTTTATCAATTTCTTCAGGATCTGCGTTATAAAGTGTGTGGGTATGTACGGATGCACACACACAGAATGAAAGTCCTAGATAGAGATGATTTATTGAAGAGGGACAAGAGAAAAACAAGAGGACACGAAAAGAAACTAAGAAAAGGTAATTATAGAAGAGATCTGAAAAAGAATAGCTTCCCACACAGTGTGGTGGATATCTAGAATAAATTAGATGAGGCAACAGTGTGTGCAAATACTATTCATAAATTTAAGAACAAAGTTGATGCTGAAAGATACAAAGACGTGTCACTACGAGCATAGCTCCCTTCCCTTATAATACCATTAGGTAAATACACACACACACATACACACACACACACATACACACACACACACATACACACACACACACACACACACACACACACACACACACAAACACACACACATACTAAGACTGTTAAACCATCATAAGGACACCTCTGAACTCAGAGAAATAGCTTGGAGCTAGCCAGAATAACATATTCAAAGGCTCTCAGAGTCAGTGCAACAATTACACACAAGAAACCCTTTACCTCCGGCCAAATCCGCCATCATCCTTACCTGACGTAACAGAAATCATACGGGGGCAATTAGGCGCCGTGTGGAATCGTTCCCAGGCTCCACAAGCTGAGAACATCTACCGAAGATACCGCGTGACGCCACCTCCTCCATTATTCAACAAACTTGGGAGTTCGATCGAGTAAATGACATCAATATTCCTGAAGGTTCTGGGAGGTGGAGCTTGAGGGCAATCATTGGAGGAGAGACGGGCCAATCACAGCTCACTTTGTGATGTAGATTGAGCTCCGGGGACCAAATACGTGAGCCGGGTCTTCGCCCTAAAGGGAAACCGTCTTCGGCGGTTCCCATGGAGAAGCCGTGGTCACCTCGAAGTCGAAGAGGATGAGTTCGATTTTGTATGGGAGCCGAGTTCGGGAATTACGCGGTGCTCGACTAAAAAAAAAAAATATATATATATATATATATATATATATAATAATAATAATAATAATAATAATAAAATAAAATAAATAAATATATATAATAAAAATAAAAAATAAAAAAGTATATACATGATAAAAATAAATAAATAAAATAAATATATATAATAAATAAGCAAATAATATTAGTAACAGAAAATTATAAATTGCAAGTGAAGAAAAATTGAATTAGAAAATGATAGTAAGCTGCAAGATGTGCTAATTATTTTATGGAAGCGGAATTCGGGTATTGCGTGATTGATCGACTATCAACAATAATAATGGCAAAATAAATGAGTAAGTGAATAAATAAGCGAGTTAAATAGAATAAAGATAATGATAACAAATAATAAGAGAAATAATAACGAAAATATCGGGTAATAACAATGATGATAATAATAATGACTGATGATAATGATAATAATAACGATAATTGTAAGAGTAACAAAAATAAATTGATAAATATAAATATTATAGAAATTGCACATAGATAGATAAATGAAATAATAATAATAATAATAATTAATAATAAATAATAATAATAATGATAATGATGGTGGTAATAAATATAATAATAATGATAGTAACAATTATAACAATAATAATAGTGATAATAATAATAATAATAGTAAATCAATAATAGCAATAACTAATAATAATAATACAATGATAATAGTAATAACTAATAGTGACAAAAGTAAATAAATGAATACACAAATATTTAAAAGATAAAACTAAGTATTAATAGGTAGAATATAGATAAATAGATCAAAGGAGACAATATAGAATTACACAGAATACATCAAAAGCTTTACATAGAAAATACAACATATAAATAAATAAATTATTAGATTAAAAAATAAATAGGTAAATAAATAGTCAAGTAAAAAGTGACAGAGGATATCCCTTAATAAATGTCCGTCTTATCACTTCACGATAAAACGTCAAACATAAGAATAAATTTACCATTTCTTCGAATCAAAACTGTTACCATCATTTTTCCTCTTCGGTTTATGATACCGAGATGAAGGGGACAACCCTCTCTGCGAGAATATAAATAAAATGAATTTAAATAAAATAGAAAAATGAAATATATAGGTTCAATGTTATTCTATTATTCGATCATTTCTTAACAGAAAAACAATATCCACAAAAGATGGAATATATATAAATATACATATATATATATATATATATATATATATATATATATATATATATGTGTGTGTGTGTGTGTGCGTGCACGCGCGTGTGTGTGTGATTCACCTTGGTCTTTGGATCAGGTGTTGAACTCGTGATCGACAGCTATTTCCTTCCCGGGAGAGAGCTCAGAGCTCGTATGACCGATCTATGGGTAATGCTGTGACCTTACACGCACACACACACCCAACTCCCCGCCCACGAGAGTTGGAGTAACGATTCGAAGCGCAGCGATACTGAAATTATTTCAGCCCTGGGCAGGATTCGAACCCGGACCGCCGTAGTGACAGTCGGGGACTCTACCATCCGCGCGCACGTGTATGTGTGTGTCATTGTGACATATGGAAAATAGCTCCACCGCAAGGACTCGAACCTTTGCTTCAGCGACTGCTTATCACAAAGCAGTTGGCTTCATAATAAGCAGACGCTAAGGCAACGGTTCGAGTCCTTGCGGCGGAGCCTATTTATATATATTTATATATATATATATATATATATATATATATATATATATATATATATATATATATATATATATATGTATGTATATATATATAATATGTATGTATATATATATATTTATATATATATGTATATATATACATATATATATACATATACGTATATATATACATATACGTATATATATATATAAATATATATATATATACAGTATATACACATGTATATATACATATATATATATACATATATATATATATGTATATATATATAAATATACATATACGTATACATATACGTATACATATACGTATACATATACGTATACCACAGGTGAGAAATGTAGTAACACATTTATAAATCACAACTAACACCACAGTCGGACGAAAGAAAGAGTTGCGTAAGCGGAACTATATATTTCGATTGCTACCTGCAATCCTCTTCAGTAGTACAAAGTGGCAGGGAGGAGGCTATCTTAAGTAGCAACCTCTTACAAAAGAAAGGGAACACGAGAAAATACAGAACATCACTGCCCCAGCCCTAGTTGACCTGAGGCTGACACGAGGTCGGGTCAGGGGGAGGGGGAGGAAGCTTGTTGACAATATTTTTGGTGATGAATAGTCCTGAAATGATGTCATTTCAGGACTATTCATCACCAAAAATATTGTCAACAAGCTTCCTCCCCCTCCCCCTGACCCGACCTCGTGTCAGCCTCAGGTCAACTAGGGCTGGGGCAGTGATGTTCTGTATTTTCTCGTGTTCCCTTTCTTTTGTAAGAGGTTGCTACTTAAGATAGCCTCCTCCCTGCCACTTTGTACTACTGAAGAGGATTGCAGGTAGCAATCGAAATATATAGTTCCGCTTACGCAACTCTTTCTTTCGTCCGACTGTGGTGTTAGTTGTGATATATATACATATATATACATATATATATATATATATACATATATATATATATATATATATATATATACATATATATATATATACATATATATATATATATATACATATATATATATATATATATACATATATATATACATATATATATATATATATATATATATACATATATATACAGTTACCAAATTAGCCAATAGACGGAATGAACTTCCCGCATAGGCAATCACAAACGACTAATCTTACCTAATATACACCAACTAGTTTACATACACGTTTGTATTCATTTCTTCATATTCTTCTATACTCGTATTTTTCGCATCATTATGGACCAAAAGGTCTCCTGTTGGCATGTTTTGCCAATTAAATACATTGTAATCAACTCCAAATCTAGGGTTTCAACTCTCTTAGATTGAACCTAGGTTCATACTACCTAAAGAGGACGGGGCCAACTACAGCAGCATATGCTGCAATGCATATCAAATAATCTATAAAACGGATCTGTGGGTATGTAGGAGTTCACTAATTCGTTGACTCCGAGAAGACCATATCGAGAACAGAATCTATGCTGGCCCCCGTTGATGCCAATCCTCCCTGTCCTTTAATCATTATCATTAATTATAATTATCAATTATCATGATCAATTATCATTAATATTATCATTAATCATTATCATTATTATTAATTATCGTTATTCATAGTTATTATTATTATCATTAACCATTATTAATTACTGTTATTTATAGTTATTGTTATCAATTATCATTAATTATTGTCATTAATAATTATTGATGGTTATCATTTATTATTATCATTACACTGTATAACAATGAAAAAAAAAACGGAAATGAGACTATCCTTTTCTAGAGTTATTTTTTGCGTAGATCACGAATATAACATCCGTTTCTTTCTGTGACCCTCCAGTTTTTCGTAAATAGTAGTGCCCGCAATGTCTATCTGAACGGTATTTTTTGTTGCTTTTACCATTTATATAATTTTTCACATAGCTATGTGTTTTTTTTTCTTAACAGGATACAGAGTTAAGATGCCTAGAGAATGCAAGAATTCGCCAGACAAGTTTTGTTATATATGTGGATCAGTTACATTAAGGCAATACAAGAGACAGTTGACTCAACGTGTAAAGAAACTTTATGAGCTGTACTTTGGATGTAAAGTGGGTGACCAGGACAAAAGCTGGGCACCTCACATATGTTGTGTCAGGTGTACAAGTTCCCTTTCTGCCTGGGTGAAAGGCAAAGGGACTGGCCTCATGTTTGGCGTACCAATGGTCTGGAGGGAGCCAAAGGACCACTCAACAGATTGCTACTTCTGCTTAACGGATATTAAAGGTGGGTGTTCAGTGTTTATTTTTTTACTGTTTTATATATATTTTCAAGAGATGTATCAATAAAAAAGATCGAAATACATAATAAGTTGCACTTCCACTATTTTTGCACGTGATCACAACCAATAGTATCCATTTTTAGTCTGATTTTATTTTATTTTCCTGCAGGTCGCAACAGAAAAGGCAAGAAATCTATCGTGTATCCAGATCTTCAGTCTGCTATTCGCCCAGTTCTACATTCAAGTGATATTCCTGTACCACAGCCGCCCTCTGAACTACCAAGCGATGACACGAGCAACTCAGACGATTCAGAATCTCAAGATGCAACGTATACGACACAACTTGAATCTGATAAGAAACCACACCTCATCACCCAACCAGAACTCAATGATCTAGTTCGTGATCTAACACTTACTAAGCAACAGAGTGAACTCCTGGCCTCACGTTTGCAACAATGGCACCTGTTGGATG
>NC_134791.1:18867852-18875352 GCF_046742065.1 Oratosquilla oratoria | reverse complement strand
TTCAGATCCTCTGGCGCCAGTCAGACCAACACCTTCAGATCCTCTGGTGCCAGTCAGGGGGGGGGGGGTGATTGGACTTATGCCCGTCTTACACTAGGTCAGGGGTGGGGAATCCTTTTAGCAGAGCTGGGTGCGTTCCTAGGTGCGTTCCGCTTTAGTTTGGCCGCAGTTAGCACTCCCAAACTATTAAAACAATATAGGTGCTGGTATAGTATGTGGCCTACCTTTTGGATGTGGCCTACGAAATTATTCTTTGTTATAGTATGTGGTCTACCGGACTTTTATTTCGGTATGAACCTAACTTTTAAGCTATAATAGTTTGGGAGCGCTAACCGCAGCCGAACTAAAGCGGAACGCACCGAAGAACGCATCTAGAAACGCACCAAGGATAGCGCCCAGCTCTGCTTTTTAAGAGTATGTGCCCAGATGAGACATATCTTTGATACAAAATATTTTTGTTTGCCAAGGGAGTAAATTTATAGGCCTACATACAAGTATAGGCCTACATACATGTATGGGCCCCCTCCCTTCACCCCCACCCCCTAGGACCCCAATCCGCCACCCATAGCAGTATACAGTTACCAATGGACGTACAAAACAAGTTGAGATTTATTAGTTATCTCATTTTACGGTGAGCTCCGAGTTTCGCGTGCCGAAGAAAGTCGTTCGCGTGCCAGGTTTGGCACGGGTGCCAAAGGTTCCCCGTCCCTGGTCTAGGTCCTGCCCCGGTTTGAATAAAATCGCCTGACAACAAAAAAGCCTGCCGCTGCTGAAGCCGTCACAAGGACCAGTGTTCTATTTAAATATTTTATTCTTGCTAACGCCAGTTGATTTCATTAGGTCTCACGAAAATATATTCGGGAGGTGGAGGGTCCTCAGAGTTTTTTTTTTTTTTTTTTTACTTCTGGTTATAAGGTCGGAAATCGTATAGAGTTTCAACCATTTCCTGACCCTTGCCGCTTCCGCCCGATTCACGCCCAACAGTCACCCACGCCCAAAACGACTGAAGACAACTACTCCTTTTTTTGGGGAGGTGTCTACGTATTTCAAAGAGCGGCGCTCAAAAAAGGAAAATAAAATGTCCCTCATAGAACCTCTCCATAAAAAAAAAGACAAACAACTCTCGTAGAAGTCAAGTGTTGACAGACATGAATATAAAATTAATAAATATATAGATAAGTAAGTAAATAAAAAATGAATAAGAAAATAATATAGAAAAATAAATGAATAAATGAATATAGAAGTAAAATGTAGATAAAGGAAAAATATAATTACACGAATAAAACAAATAAACGAGTGTAAAAAGATAAATCAATGTACTAAATAAATAAACATTGAATAAATAGAAAATAGATCAATAAAAAGGTAAGAATGAATGAATAAACAAGTAAACGAATGAATGAATAAATGAATAGACAAATAAATTGATAAATAAATAAGTGAATAGATAAATAAACAAACAAATGAAAATGATGTCGCCAAGAACACATGGAGGCGATGGCGTCTGGGAGCTCGGTTTCCGGCCTAACGGGGGGAGGAGGAGGAGGAGGAGGAGGAGGAGGACGAGGAGGAGGAAGAAAAGAGGAGGAAAAGGAGGAGGAGGAGGAGGAAGGAAGAAAAAGAAGAGGAGGAAAAGGAGGAGGAGGAAAAGGAGGAGGAGGAGGAAGAGGAGGAAGGAGGAGGAGGAGGAGAAGGAAGAGTAAGAGAAGGAGTAAGAGTAAGAGGAAGAGGTAGGAGGGCGAGGAGGTGGAAATTGGAAGAAAAATGAGAGAGTTAACAAAGATGAGGACGAGGAGGAGGACGATGTGAGGAAGGAGCAATAGTAAGAAGAGGAGCAATAATAGGAAGAGGAGGAGGAGGAAGAGGACGAAGAGGAGGAGGAAGAAGAGGAGAAGGAGTAGAAGGAGGAGGAAGAGGAGGGAAAGGAGTAAGACGAAGGGAGGTTTGGAAGAATGAAGAGGAGAATGGAGGAGGAGGAAGAGGAAGAGGAGGAGAAGGAGGAGGAGGAGGAAGAAGAGAAGGAGTAGAAGGAGGAAGAGGAGAAGGAGTAGAAGGAGGAAGAAGAGAAGGAGTAGAAGGAGGAGGAGGAGGAAGAGGAGGGAAAGGAGTAAGACGAAGGGAGGTTGGGAAGAATGAAGAGGAGAGGGAAGGAGGAGGAAGAGGAAGAGGAGGAGGAGGAAGAGAGGCCTTCCGCGAACAAGGGGAGGCGATGCCACTAAATGCTCAAATAAGGGCACACTGGAACCAACAGAAGGTATGAGGAGGCCCCGCCCTCCCTCCATCCCTCCCTCTCTCCCAAGAAAGGGGTTTTACGATCTGACGAAGAAGAGGGAAGGCAGAGAGCAGGTAGAAAGGAGCTAGAGAGGAGGGAGAGAGGAGGGAGACAGAAGGGAGAGAGGAGAGAGAAAGGAGGTAGAGAGGAGGTAGAGACGGGGAAGAGAGGAGGTAGAGATGGGGGAGAGAGGAGGGAGACGAGGGAAAGAGGAGGGAGAGAGGAGAGAGGGAGGGAGGGAGGAGGACTAGAGAGGAGGTAGAGAGGAATAGGACGAGAATGAGCAGGACTGACTATGAGGTCAAGGAGGACGGTATGTAGACAGAGGAAGAGGAGGAGGAGAAGGAGTGAGGAGGAGGACGAAGAGAATGATGAAGACTGTCTAGGAGGACGATGTCGAGGAGGAAGAGGAAGGGGACGAGGAGGAGGAGGAAGAGGAGGAGGAAGGGGACGAGGAGGAGGAGGAAGAGGAGGAGGAAGGGGACGAGGAGGAGGAGGAAGAGGAGGAGGAAGGGGACAAGGAGGAGGAGAAGGAGGAGGAGGACCTAGGGGCGTAGTAGGCCTATAAGGAAGACGTTTGATGGTTGGGAGACACCACCACGAGGCTCTTGGCGAGGGCGGAGATCCCTTCGGCCGAAGAGTCTGAAGGTTCCCGCGTTCCCCAACTGTAGTAAGAATGGCGACTCCACCAAAACACGAATAATCTTTATATTCACACTCCCCAGAACTCTTCGTTATTCAGATTAAAAAAAAAGATCTAACACCTCATGGATATATTATACTTAACTAACATATCTAAACACAATTAAACTAAACAAAAACGTAAACTAACTCAACAGAGATGAACAGTCTCTCTTTACCGCTATGGGTCGCCATCTCTACTACAGTTGGGAATCTCTCGCCCGACCAAATCCGCTGTTCTTGCGTGCGCGCGCGCGCGCACGCACTCGCACCTTTACGACCGGCGAGTAATTGCAAAGGTTGTGAGGCGTTTACGGTCCTGCCGGCGACGGACAGCTAATTGGGCAGCCGGCCGGCAGAGGTAGAGACCGGTGTCAAGATCCCTGATCCCTCCTCCTCCTCCTCCTCCTGCAGAGGAGCGATCGCTAGGTCGGCGAGTCGTAGGGAGGGAGGGAGAGTGTGGTCGTGTCCAGGAACCATTCTCATATTGTGGGAGGAAGGAGGAGGAATGAGGAGGAAGGAAGAGGAGGAAGGAGGAGGAGGAAAGAGAATGAGGAAGGTGGGTGAGAGGAGGAATGAAGAGGAAGGAGGAGGGAGGAGGAAGGAGGAGGAGGAAGGAGGAAAGAGAAGGAGGAAGGTGGGTGAGGGAGGAGGAAAGAAGGAAGGAGATGGAAGGAGGAATGAAGGGGAATGAGGGAGGAGGAAGGAGGAGGGAGGAAGAAGGAGGAGGGAGGAGGAAGGAGTAGGAGGAAGGAGGAGGAATGAGGAGGGAGGAAGGAGGAGGAGAAAAGAAAGAGGAGGAAGGTGGGTGAGGGAGGAGGAAGGAGGAGGAGGAAGGAGGAGGAGGAAAGAGAAGGAGGAAGGAAGAGGAAGGAAGAGGAAGGAGGAGGAAGGAGGTAGGAAGAGAATGGACGATAAAGTAGGAGGAAGGAGGAAGCAGAAGGAGGATGAAGAAGGAGGTAGGTGGGTGCGGGAGGAGGAGGAGGAGGAGGAAGGATGAGAAAAGAGGAATGAAGGAAGAGGAGAAAGGAAAAGGAAGATGGGGGGAAACAGAAGGAAGAGAAAGGAAGAGGAAGGAGAAGGAAGGGATAGGAAGGAGGAGGAGAAGGGGAAAAAGGAGGAGGAGGAGAAGGAAGAAGAAGGGTGAGGAAGGAAGAAGAGGATGGGAAAAGAAGAGGGAGGAGGGAAAAGGAGGAGAGGAGGAGGAGGAGGAGGAGGAGGAGGAGGAGGAGGAAGGAAGAGAAAGAGGAAGTATAAGAAGCAAGCATGAAGAAGGAAGAGAAGGAATAAGGTTGAGGGAAAGAAGGAAGAGAAGGGGGGAGGAGGAAGGAGGAGGACAAGGAGGGTGAAGAAGGATAAGGAAGGAAGATGATCAAGCAGGGAGAGGAGGAGGAGGGGAGAAAGAGGAAGAGAAGGAGGAGGAGGAGGAGGAGGAGGAGTTGGAGAAGGAGAGGAGCGGGACTGGAACAAAAAATTATTTGTTTATTTACTCTTTGATTCCTGGCCTTCTGGGTACCTGGGGGGAGGGAGGGAGGGAGGGAGGAAGAGAGAGAGAGAGAGAGAGAGAGAGAGAGAGAGAGAGAGAGAGAGAGAGAGAGAGAGAGAGAGAGAGAGAGAGAGAGAGAGAGAGAGAGAGAGAGAGAGAGAGAGAGAGAGAGAGAGAGGGAGGAAGAGAGAGAAAGAGAGAGAAATAGTGAAAGCAAAAGTGTGACAGAGTGAAAGAGAGAGAGAGAGAGAGAGAGAGAGAGAGAGAGAGAGAGAGAGAGAGAGAGAGAGAGAGAGAGAGAGAGAGGGGGGGGGGAGGAAGAGAGAGAAAGAGAGAGAAATAGTGAAAGCAAAACTGTGACAGAGTGAAAGAGAGAGAGAGAGAGAGAGAGAGAGAGAGAGAGAGAGAGAGAGAGAGAGAGAGAGAGAGAGAGAATTTCTTAGCCTATACTAAGCTTCTTCAGTATTTTGAGAACTCGTATATTGCACTTATCAATTTATTAATTAATTTCTATATTTATTTATTTACTTATTTATTTTGATTATTTTTCGTTCTGATCGACCTTAAGACCATTCCATTCACGAAGACAATCAAATCCTCTAGTGTCTTATTCCGGTTCCCTGCTGACACATAGCCATTTACACGTTCAAACTGTTTGTCAAACCCGGTTTGTCAAACAAGTGTTTGAAGTGATATTTGACTGTGTGAATGAGGTATTTGGTTGTCAAACACGTTTGACAAACCTGTTTGACAAACAATTTGACCATTTGTCAAACAAGTGTTTGAAGTGATATTTGTCCGTGTGAATGGGGTATTTGGTTGTCAAACACGTTTGACAAACCTGTTTGACAAACCGTTTGACCATGTAAATGGACCCTTCGGGTTATCCCACTGGGCTATTTTTCCTCCGATCATCCTATCTCCAACCTCCCTTTGAATAACTAGAATATGACTTCGCTTACAAATATCTAGACTTCTCTAAGAACACTTCAACATTATGTCTAACATTCATAGGCTTACGATCTCTTAGTTATCATTCAGCTTTGCTATATATGACGGTAAGATCATTTAATATTTAGAAATTTGAACAATATAATATTGTAACCGAAGTCGTTTTCACTCAACCGAACCCTCAACTGTCGGCGATGGTAAACCCCGTGGAAGCCCAGTGTGATAACACGTGGGATCTCTATGACTGTCCAAGGCTATCCAAGCACATAGGGCCAAGGTGACTGTGGCACGGTCGGTTTTGGTATCGCCTCCTGATGACGAGAGCATGGGTTTGATACCCAGTGGGTACTGGTGACCGCCACTTGCCCAGGCTATTCAAGCGTAGAAGGTCAAAGTGGTTACTTGAAGACTTGAAAGGTATCTTGTGCGTCGAACCCAGGAGAAGGTAAGGAAAGGAGAGGAATAAAGAACAAGAAGAAAAAAAATGGCACAGAGGAGGAGAAGGAGGCGGAGGAGGAAGAGGAGGAAGAGGACGAAGAGAAAGTGGAGGACGAGAATGATGAGGACGAGTGTGAGGATATAGAGGAGGCGAAGGAAGAGGAGGAAAGGGAGAAGGAGGAGGGGAAAAGGACGAAGATGATGAGAAGGAAGAGGAGTGTGGGGATGAAGAGGAGGAGGTGAAGGAGGAGGAGGAAGAAAAGCAGGAGGAGAAAGAGAGAGAGGAGGAGAGGAAGGAGGAGGGGGAAGAGGACGAGGAGGACGAGGATGATGAAGATGAGTGTGGGGATGAAGAGGAGGAGGGGAAGGAGGAAGAAAAGTAGAGGAGGGAACTGAGGAGGAGAAGGAGGAGAAAAAGGAGGAAGAGGACGAGGAAGACTAAGAGGGCGTGGAGGACGAGGATAAATGTGGGAATAAAAGAGGAGGTTAAAGAGGAGGAGAAAATGAGGAGAAAGAGAAAGAGGAGAAGGAGGAGGGTGAAGAAGACGAGGAGGACGAGGATGATGTGGAAGTGAAAAGGAGGAGGAGGTAGAAAAAGATAAGGAGAAGGAACAAGAGAACGAGGAGTAGGACAAAAGAGGAGGGGAAGAAGGAGATGAGAAGAAGAAGAAAAAAGAGAAGGAGGAAAAGGAAGAGGGAGAGAGGAAGGTAGAGGAGGAGGAGGAAGAGAAGAAGGTAGGGGAAAAGGAGGAATGGAAGAATAAGGAAGAGAAAGAGGAGGAGAATGAGGAGGAGAAGTATGAGGGGAAGAAAAAGGAGGAGGTAAAGAAAGAAGAGGAAAAAGAAGAGGAAGAGAAGGAGAGAAAATAGGAAGATGAGAAGGAGGAGAAGAAGAAGGAGGAGGAGGAGGATGGGGAAGGAGAAGGAGGAGAAGAAATAAGAGAAAGAGGAGGAGGAGGAGGGGATAAGGGATAGAAAGAGGAGGAAAAGCAAGAGGAAGGGAGGAGAAAGAGGGGAAAGGAGGAGAAAGAAGAGAAGGAGGAAGAAGAGGAGGAGGAGGAGGAGGAGGAGGGGAAGAGACGTTGGAGGTTTTGCGCTGTTGCAAGGAGCGAGCCAAGTGAGCGCAACTGGCTGTTGACAGACAAACGAGGAGTGATTAAGGCACAATTGGCGATGAGGCGATTAGGGAAGACGCTTCTCCTCCTCCTCCTCCTCCCCCTCCTCCTCCTCCTCCTCCGTCGTCTTCGTTAAGAACTCGTGAGTAAGCGAACCACACATCGTGGGTCTGAGGTCTACCCTTGTATAGTATTTTCCGCCTCACCGTCCACTTACAGAGGAAGGATAAAGTCTCTACAACAGCTGCGGTCAAAATTTCTTGAAGAGATCTATGGTCCTCATTTTTAAAAAAAGACAACCTTGTTGCTGGGCAGCTGAGATACCTTATGGTATGGAATAAATATACTGATACAAGTAGAAATACAGTGTCGTCGATCCCAGAAGCTATTTTTGTAAAATGAAGAACCACAAGGCGAAGAAGACTTCTGACCTCAGCGTCCGTCTTTTGGAGACTTCTGGCGTCTGACGTTGGTGAAGTGCCTCAAAGCCATTTGCTCGAGTCGCCTTTGTTCTCAAGTGACCGTCACTCCCTTTTGCTGTCCGAGTACATAAGGCA
>NC_134791.1:18862852-18865352 GCF_046742065.1 Oratosquilla oratoria | reverse complement strand
TCCCCGCCCACGAGAGTCAGAGTAACGACCCGGAGCGCAGCAGTACCGAAATAATTTCGGCCCTGGGCAGGATTCGAACCAGGAGCTGCGGGCCACTTTCGTGGCAGCTCAGCGTTCTACCAACTGCGCCACCGAGTGTGTGTGCGTATGTTTGTGCGTGTGTGTGTGTATGTGTGTGTGTGTGTGTGTGTGTGTGTGTGTGTGTGTGTGTGTGTTGTGTGTGTGTAGGCGTTAACCGAGACAATTGTGGTGTTCTATAAGTTCAATAAAAAACGCCTGGCTCTAACCATAACAAAGTAAACACGGTATGTCACACACATCCACACACACACTTACGTGCACACGCACACACACTTACGTGCACACACACACACACACACACACACACACACACACACACACACACACACACACACATGTATATTCATAAATATGTAGGTCATGTGTGTTCTCGCACAACTTACGGACGTCTAAAGCATTCAAGAGTTCATGGGCAATGTCAGAAGAGTACAAATGTATATGCACACACACGCACGCACACATACACATGTATGTATATGTACATTGTATATATATTATATATATATTATATATGTATATCTATATATATATATATATATATATATATATATATATATATATATATATATATATATATATATGTACAGACCGGTACTACACAACTATCCTCTATTTTGTACACAAGCACACGAATACATACACACACACACACACACACACACACACACACACACACACACACATACACACACACGCACACACGTCAGGTATGTTCTCGTATCAGAGAGGAATACCAAATGCATTCAAGCGTCCGCTGACAAGTGTTGGAATCAAACTATAAAGATACAAAGAAATTTGACAATCTCAAGTTAACTCAGTCCTGTATATCACGGCTGCACATTCCCATGTATATGTAAATGCATCTGTATATATTTATATATATATATATTTATATATATATATATATATATATATATATGTGTGTGTGTGTGTGTGTGTGTGTGTGTGTGTGTGTGTGTGTGTGTGTGTGTGTGTGTGTAATGATAATATACGGTTTACTGGGTATAGCAGCATTACTGATGAAAATATGCAGCCTACAAAATTATAAAACTATGACAGTGAAAAAATGTTGTGTGTGTGTGTGTGTGTGTATCTGCCTGTATTATATATGTAATGTATGTACATTTACATATGTATATGTATACTCGTATGTATATACAGTTATACACACTCAAGATAGAGGAGCTTCAAGTGGTGTTGTTATGGGTGGGCACCCAGAGCTGATGCTGGTTCTGATGACTGCAGAGAAAGGCTTCTCCCCACTCCTCCTCCTCCTCTTCCTCCTCCTCCTCCCTCCCTCCCGTCCCGCCCCCTGGCTCCGTCCTGCACATCCTGATGTCCACGAAGCGTGGGAACTCCC
Organism: Oratosquilla oratoria; assembly: GCF_046742065.1. Taxonomy (NCBI): domain Eukaryota; kingdom Metazoa; phylum Arthropoda; class Malacostraca; order Stomatopoda; family Squillidae; genus Oratosquilla; species Oratosquilla oratoria. Next base: position 18,863,911 of record NC_134791.1, on the reverse strand, counting down.
GCCGGCACACGCGCTCGCTCCAGCAGGAGGCGGGGCCGGGGGTGGAGGAGGAAAAGGGCACCAGGGAGGAGGAGGAGGAGGTGCAGGAGCACGGGGCCCCACGGGGGGAACAGCTGTTCAAAGCCCGGGAGTAATACGTAGGATTGGGGTCCCGGTGTGTGTGTGTATGTATGTGTGTGTGTGTGTGTGTGTGTGTGTGTGTGTGTGTGTGTGTGTGTGTGTGTGTGTGTGTGTGTGTGTGTGTGTGTGTGTGTGCGAGTGTGTGTGGGTGTGATTCACCATGGTCTTGGATTACGTGTTGGGCTCGTGATCGACAGCTATTACCCTCCCGGATGAGAGCTCAGAGCTCATATATGACCGACCTATTGGTTATACTGTGACATACACGCACACACACACCAAACTCCCCGCCCACGAGATTTGGAGTAACGACTCGCACCGCAGGGATACTAAAATTATTTCAGCCCTGGGTGGGATTCGAACCCGGACCGCCGTAGTAGCAGGTGAGAACTCTAACCACTGTGCCACGAGTCGTGTGTGTATGTGTGTTTGTACGTGTATGTTTGTGTGTGTGTGTGTGTGTGTGTGTGTGTGTGTGTGTGTGTGTGTGTGTGTGTGTGTGTGGTGGGTTGTGGGGAGGAATTGACGTGGAGGGGAAGAAGAGGTTGAGGTGGAGATGGACTGCGTGGGTAGAAGGTTTCTTTTTTTCGCGCGAAGTCGCATCTCAGTATGTCTTGCGAATTTAATGACTTGTTAACTTTTTGGCTCTTCATTAACCGGTTTACTGACTTTAAAGGAATTCGTGTTGTATGTCGGCTCCGGTAACTGGCGCTTCTATCCTTGCGTGGAGGAGATGGAACAGAGACAGTGAGGATAACACAAGCAAAGAACAATGGAGATTAGAAGAACTCGCATTTTTTTGTTCTTTTTTTTTAGTTGAGCGTAGTATCCTTTCATGAAAAAATATTCTTCGTATCTCTGATCCGTAGGGGCGTCACAGATTGATAAAACCTTTTGGTTCCTTGGAAATGGTAAAGATGTCTGTGTTGATGCTTCGTC
>NC_134791.1:18845352-18857852 GCF_046742065.1 Oratosquilla oratoria | reverse complement strand
GCACCACTCCGCAGTTGTCGGCAATAAAACCAATTTGCCACTTTTTTTTTCTTAAGTCCAGGTTCTCTTAGCCTGCAGCTGTTAGCCATCTTCTTGTTCTTCAAAAAAAAAAAAAAAAAAAAAAAAAAAAAAAAGGGGGGAGGGGGGACTTTTCTACCAAGGTACAAGCCACTGACAAATTATGAGATCCTACGCAATCTGTTAGTGGTATTACACACATACACACACACACACACACACACACAAGCGCACACACACACAGACACACACACACACACACACACACACACACACACACACACACACACACACAATACCATCAAGCCGATCAGACCACGCACCGACCGCTATAAGAGGAGCCCCATACCGACATTTGTAGACTTATCAACAACAAGAAATAATGTTGTACAACACGGCTAATCCTTAGCTTGCTGCGTCTTCTTATGCTTGTAACAACATCTTTACACTGTTATATTTCATAAGTTTATAATTCTGTAGGCTGTATATACTACTATACCCAATAAACCGTATATTACTATCATTATTATTATTATTATTACACACATACACACACACATATATACACACACACACACACACACATGCACACACGCTCACACACACACATACACGTTCTTTCGCTTTTTCTCTCTCCTGCTCTCTCGTTCTCTCTCTACCTCCCGCACTCTCGTTCTATCTCTCTCGTATTATCTCTCTCCCGCGCTCTATCGTTCTCTCTTTATCTCCCGCTCTCTCTCGTGCTATCTTTCTTGTGTTATCTCTCTCTCTCTCTTCTCTCTTGCGAAGTACCACAAGGATCAGTTCTGGCATCTGTATTATTCTTAATATACGTAAACGATATAATGAAAATTCCGACATGTGACACCAACATGACGTCGCAAAAATCGCGAGAAGAAAATGATGAAGAAAACTGTAGAATGTCCCAGCAAGTTACCAACATTATATATGCACGAAGCCAACTGTGGGAAAATGAACTTTAATGAAAAAATGCAAATTTTGAAACAAATAACTTCACGCAAATGTTATCAAAGACTCAAAATATTTATTATTATCGAACAGTCCTTTGCTCTCCATGGCGTAGAAAAAAAAAAATCCATCTTCTCTTATATCTTCACTTCTTCCTATCTCCTCTCTTTCATGGTCATTTCTCTCTCTCTCTCTCTCTCTCTCTCTCTCTCTCTCTCTCTCTCTCTCTCGTTCCGACTAAAAGACCTTATGAATGGAGGAGACTGTAAGGGACCATAAGACCTACACTAGGCAGTTCCATGTCCATTACCACCTATCATCACTACCCATAAAGTTATCTGACCTTCTTTTAAAACAACCAATAGTTTCAGCACTCAGTACATGGTTACTCAAGTCTACTCCATTCCTTAACCACGCTACTGGTAAACCAGTTCTGGCTTATTTCCTTCTTAAAGCTAAATTTGTCCAATTGTCTAAAACTGTTTCTTGACACACACACACACACACACACACACACACACACACACACACACACACACACACACACACACACACACACACACACACGACTCGATGGCGCAGTCGTTAGAGTTCCCGGACGCCACTACGGTAGTCCGGGTTCGAATCCCACCCAGGGCTGAAATAATTTCAATATCGCTGCTCTGCGAGTCGTTACTCCAATTCTCATGGGCGGGGAGTTGGGTGTGCGTGTGTGCGTGTAAGGTCTCAGCATTATCCATTGATCGGTCATATATGAGCTCTGAATTCTCTTTCGGGAGGGAAATAGCTGTCGTTCACGAGTCCAACACGTGATCCAAGAGCAGAAATCATCTGAAATGGGAAATTCATATAAGAAGGCGCTGAACTACAGCCGGAGCAGTCATTCACCTTTGCCTTAAGTACATGGATAGCCTTTGCGGTTCGAACCTGACACTACATTGTTCTGATGTGACATCGAACCTCGACGCATACAAATACACAAACACATACATACATACGCACACGGATACATACACGTACACGTACACGAACTCTCATACTTGGTAGATCAAGACGGCAACAGCTTCATCACAACACACTTCATCATTTTTATTCTGGCGAATTATAGGAGATTTTATTTAGTTGTTGGGGCTAAACCAGAGTATTCCTCTAACCTTTAGCCAGAACAAAATTAACAAAGGTCGTCTGCCTCTCCAAGAATCGAATTAAATCGTTCAATATTCGATCAAAAAATAAATAAAAATGAAATAAATAATAAATAAATAAACAAATAAATAGAATAAAATTCAGAATAATGAGTTACCTAGTACAGTTCACAAAAAAGTTTATTCATTTATTTATTTATTTGACAATTCATTTGTTTGTTTATCTTACGTCACTCGTACGAAGACTTCGATCGCCGTCGCGTCATAGGGGGAAAGCAAAGGAGCCGCAGAGTCTGAAGAGGAGAGCTAAACGTGGCTGGGAAAGGATCGAGGAGTGGGACGAATAAGGCACAAAACATGAAAGGCGTGTGTGTGTGTTTGTACGTGTATGTATCCATGTATGTGTTTGTACGTGTATGTATGTATGTATGTATGTATGTATGTGTGAAAGAGAGAGAGGAGTGAGAGCGAGAGTAAGGAGAGAGAGAGAGAGAGAGAGAGAGAGAGAGAGAGAGAGAGAGAGAGAGAGAGAGAGAGAGAGAGAGAGAGAGAGAGAGAGAGAGAGAGGGGGAGAGAGAGACTGAAGGAAGGAGAGAGAGACTGAGGGAAGGAGAGAGAGAAATAGAGACAGAGAGAGAGAGAGAGAGAGAAAGAGAGAAGAGAGAGAGGAGAGAGAGACAGAGAGAAATAGAAAGGGGTACAGAAGGACACACAGCAAGAGAAGGAAGAGTGAAGGAGGGAGAGAGAGGGAGGAGTGTGGTGAGATGGTGTTGGAGAGGGTGGAGGAGGAGGAGGAGGAGGAGGAGGAGGAGGAGGAGGAGGAGGAGGAGGAGGAGGAGGAGGAGGAGGAGGAGGAGGAGGAGGAGTGGAGTGGATGCGGGTGGGGGGATAGGGGGCACGTGTTGGACGCTCGGCGGTTGCCAACATCCATTTAAACACCCGGACATTGTGCACGCAACCTCCCCACCTCCACCTCCCCCTCCCCTCCCCTCCTCCCTCCATACTCCATTACCTCTCTCCCTCCTTCCTTCCACACTCCCTCCTTCCCATCCTTTGCCCTCCCAGTGTCTTTATTCACTCCATCCCAAGCCCTCCCTCCTTAACACTCCATTCTATGTTCCTCCATACTCCATTTTTGTAGTTTCTGTCCCTTTCACGTATATTAGGTTTGTGTGCATATCCTGTTCTTCTTCTTTCCTTATAGGTATTTTCATTTTTTCTCTGCCCTCGTTTCTTTTTTTTCCTCCTCTCCTTCTTCCTTCTCTTCTCTCTCTTCCTCCTTCTTCCTTCTCGTCTCCTTCTTCCTCCTTTTTCCTTTCTCTCCTCCTCCCAATTTCCCTCCTTTTCCTCCTCCTTCTCTTTCTACTTCTATTTTTCGTCCTTCATCACCTCTTCTTCCTCTTCCACCTCCTCTTTTCCCTCTTCCTCCTCTCTCTCCTCTTCTCCATTTTCCACCTCCTCTTCCATTTCTTTTCCTTCCTCCTCCTCTATTTCCTCTTCTCCCTCTCCCTTCTCCGCTTCTTCCTCTCACTCTCCTCAACCGCTCCCTCCTCCTCCCTCTCCCTTCTTCTCCTCCCCCTCTCCCTTCCCTTTTCCTCCTCTCCTTCTCCCTTCTCCTCCTCCCCTTCTTCCCTCTCCTCCTTCGCTCCCTCCCCCTCCCTCTCTTCTTTCTCCTCCTCCCTCGCTCTTCTCCTCCTCCTCCCCATCTCCTCCTCCGCTCCCTCCCTCTCTTCTCCCTTCTCCCTCTCTCCCTTTCCTCCTCCTCCGCTCCCTCTTCCTCCTCCTCCTCCGCCCCGCCCCGACTCTTCTTCACCTCCTTTCGTCACCTCCGCGTCCTTCGCTGCGGTGGTGGTGCATGGCGGGGTCAGCCACCTTCAATTCGGCGACGCTCTTCAGACCTCTTGCGACAAACACAAGACGATTCTATTCAGCCCAGGGACGGAACCTCCCCGACTCCCTCTCTTGGGAGGGTCGCGGTCGGTGGGAACCTCTTTCAAGCCTGGGGGCTTGATGTCTGGTGAATAAAGCTTCCTGGTTATAAAGGAAACAGGATGCGGAACCTTATTGAAGGGGTGGAGAGGTCCTGACAAGTCGCACAACCTTCCTTTGCATGGCGTCATCCTATTGCAACCTCACAACCTGCACGGGTTCGTCCACCAACACTGCAACCTCTTGGCGCAACCTATCCATTGCCTATAGAGGATATCACACTGGGCTATTTTTCCTCCGACATCCTACCTCCAACCTCTATTTGACTAACTAGAATATGACTTCGCTTACACAAATCTAGGTTTCTCTGAGGACATTTCAACACTGTGTAACATTCGCACGGGTCTGCAATCTCTTAGTTCATCATATAGCTTTGTTATATATGACAGGAAGATGATTTGATATTTGGATATTTGAAAAAATAAAATAAAATATTGTAACCGAAGTCGTTTTCACTCAATCGAACTCTAAACTGTCGGCGCTGGTGAAGCCCGTGGTTGCCCAGTGTGATAAGTTGATAACCCTTTAATGGACCGTCAACACTTAACCCATGTTCAGTACAATCATGCGTGTTTTACTCTGTGTTACACTGTTTCAGTCAGTTAAGAGGATGATTTTGTGTTAACAGGGTTAAGGGGTCTTGGTGGTTCAGTGGTTAGCGTGCTTGGCTCGAAGTCTAAAAGTTCCTGAGTTCGATTCCTGTCCAATGTTTTTTTTTTTTATATTTTATTTTCTTATCTGTGCAACTATACAATAGAACACGTTGTTTCAGGAGTTTGATTTACCATTTATTCAATCTATTTATCTAATCTATTTTCTTATTTATTAATTTGTTTCTTTATTTACGTTTTTTCCCAGCAGACCTCAGTTCCATTATGTTCCAGCTTATGTTCACAGTTCGTCCATTAAACTCTCCATTTCATGATCGATCTCAGACGTTGATGGTTTTGATGTTTGTTATCGTGAGACGGAAAGTCTTATCGGTTTCGACAAGAGTACGTTGCTATATGTAATGACAAAACGACCACAAACAAACAAACAATGCACCTGGACCTTTAAGTGACGATGATCCAACTGAAAAGACTGATCGTCTTAGATCTGCTCTGTTTTGTTGGTAGATTATATGAATAATGTATAATAATTGATAATGATGTATAATAATGTCTACGGTTCCCAATATGTGGCGAGACGGATTCTTTGTACTATGCTTACCCATAGAATCACAGTGGTTCACACACACACACACACACACACACGACTCGATGGTGCAGTGGTAGCGTTCGCGGCCGCCACTACGGAGGTTGGGTTCGAATCCCACCCAGGGCTGAAATAATTTCAGTATCGCTGCGCTGCAAGTCGTTACTCTAACTCTCGTGGGCGGGGGGGAGTTGGGTGTGTGTGTGCGTGTAAGATCACAGCGTTACCCATACATCGATCATATATGAACTCTGAGCTCTCTTTCGGAAGGGTAATAGCTGTCGATCACGAGTTCAACACGTGATCCAAGACCATGGTGATTCACACACACACACACACATATACAAACGCAAACACACACACACAGACACGAAAGTCTCCGTTCCCCTTTTATGGGGGTTGCTGAGTCAAAGCACACACCCGAGTCATAAACAAATAAAACCCATTGAATCACCTCTCATCTCAACACCTCAGCACCGCCACGCTTCTTGGGGTCAAAAGCATTGCATAAAGAGAGAGAGAGAGAGAGAGAGAGAGAGAGAGAGAGAGAGAGAGAGAGAGAGAGAGAGAGAGAGAGAGAGAGAGAGAGAGAGAGAGAGAGAGAGAGAGAGAGAGAGAGAGAGAGAGAGAGAAGTCCAACAGTAAACCCAATGTGTATTCATATTTCAAGATGTGCAGGAAATTAGGTTAGGTTAGGTTAAATGAGGGTTATGCTTATTGTCATCAACTTATACAACAGAAAAATCGTAAACCCAGGATGGCCCACATGAAGAATTGTCTTCCTACGATGGCCCACATGAAGAAGAATTGTCACCCTATCGAAGTCTGAGGGTGACGATTCTTCATGTAATCCAAAAACACTACATAGTGTACAGTATATGTTTGATTTAAGACATTTTAAGGGACACTTCTCTAACTCAGAATAGGTCATTCTTATATATTTTCTTCCCTCCACTGATAATCTTATTCAGCTGAAGAAACCCCACTTGTTGACTAAGTGCTTTAGTCTACAGCCAATCACAAGCCAGGATCAGAGAATAGGGCGGAGCGTCCTGATATTATCAGAATGAATATATTGATACATCCTGTTCTGCAAAGTCACAAGCATATAAAGTACTGGGTTGTGACTTCACGGCTATCTATAACTCTTTAAGAGCCTACGGAACGATGGTTTGTAGGTCTCTGTCAACTTCTCTGATTGATCTTTGTTTTGGTGCCGAAATAAAAAAAAGAGAAGAAAAAACAATATAGTATTCGATATGTCCAAGATTCCAATGACAGCACCTAAAACTGCAACACATCTACCGCGGGGGCGTACATACACATACACACACACACACACACACACACACACACAAGGTCATGTGAAGATAGAAGACCAGGAACACCTATCTGGAGGGTCTGCCCCCCCCCCAACCTCCGCCCTTGCAGAAGGATCCGGGGCAGGGAGAAGGTACTCGCTTTTAAGTGGTCACCTCGACTGTTTACATCGGTTCCTTGCCGGAGGGTTGGTACCCCTGGAGGGTTGTGAAATGGTCACCGCAGGGCAGGGGTAGGGTCCCTAGCCTCCACCTCCTCCTCTGGGTCCTTCCTAGGACGAAGATCCTCTGAGATCCTTTTAGTCTCATCGAAGTGATGCAATGTTCGTGTTGGACTTCGGGAGAAAGATCTCGTGAGATCGTGAGTTGTGTGTGCGTTCACCTGATGTGAACATGAACACTACTAGTTGTGACTACATTCCCAAGTTAACAAATTCTATTGAGATCAGGGTAACCCCAATAATAACATTGGTTGAGGTCCGAGCGCTAGCCCCGCAAAATAATAACAATAAAAAGATGAAATGTAAAATAAATATATAAATAGAATAAACAAAATAAATAGATAAAATTAATAAAAGATAAATATATAAACAAATAAATAGATAAATAGAAATGAATAAATGATATTATATATGTGTATATGCTAGCCCTGGAAAATAATAACAATAAAAAGATAAAATATGAAATGAATATATGAATAGAATAAACAAAATAAATAAATAAAATTAATAAATGATAAATAAACAAATATATGGATAAATAGAAATAAATAAATATTATATATATATATATATATATATATATATAGTATCTTTATTATTCAAATTACTCTATTACTGACAATAGATATACAGGGTGACCCAAAAGCTACCTTACTCAAACATTATTAATTTATTTATTTTTATCTTCGACCAAAGTTACCTTACCCCAACACTATCAGTTTGTTCATTTTTATTCCAGACCTAAATTACCTTATCAAAACTCTATTCCAGCAATATTTCATTGTAATCTATTGAATACTTACTAATCTTTGGGTAAGGTAACTTTTGGACCACCCTATATATGAAATCGTCTGACGTTAGCCAGAATAAAATCAGTAGAGGGACCCCGCTGTGGCGCGTTTGTCACTGATCACGACTCGAACCTATTCCCACTTGCACACACAAAGGGCACAGGTGCCAAATCTGGCAGGTGTTGAGCGCGTTCTCATAAGTTCCTCAACTGGTGGCTTTGTAATCGCAAGGACCAAATGTGTGTGTGATTCACCATGGTCTTGGATCACGTGTTGGACTCGTGATCGACACCTACGGGTATTTCCCTCCCGGAAGAGAGCTCAGAGCTCATATATGACCGATCTATGTGTAGTGATATGACCTTACAAGCAGAGACACAACCCAACTCTCCGCCTACGAGAGTTGGAGTAACGACTCGCAGCGCAGCGATACTGATATTATTTCAGGCCTGGGCGAAATTCGAATCCGGACCTCCGTAGTGGCAGCCGAAAACTCTACCAACCGCGCCATCGAGTGTGTGTGTGTGTGTGTGTGTGTGTGTGTGTGTGTGTGTGTGTGTGTGTGTGTGTGTGCGTGTGTTTCACGCCTTTGTGTAATTAACTGGTTCTGATGCACTGGATTGAGTTGTCTCGCAATACTTTATCTCTCACTCTTCTCACACCTCTCGTGTGTGTTGTGTGTGTGTGTGTGTGTGTGTGTGTGTGTGTGTGTGTGTGTGTGTGTGTGTGTGTGTGTGTGTGTGTGTGTGTGTGTGTGTGTGTGTGTGTGTGTGTGTGTGTGTGTGTGTGTGTGTGTGGGCACGTATATGTATACATGCATGTGCGTGTGGTTTCATATTGTGGCTGTGTTATCTCTATGCGTGTGTGTGTGTGTGTGTGTGTGTGTGTGTGTGTGTGTGTATGCGTGTGTGTACTTCATGTTTGCTCTGTGTTTATTTGTGGGCGTGTGTGTGTTTACACGTGGGCGTGTGTGTATAATTGCATCACGCCGACGTCCGCCTCTTCTCCAGCCCACAACTCCCACTCCCACTCCATCCCTCCCACTCCCTTCCTCCCTCAGGAAGGTCCTCTTCTTCAGGAGTATCATCATTACGACCTCCGAAGTAGCATCAAACCCGACAGACTCTCCCACAATCGGCAGACTCTTCATCCTAATTTTCTCAAGTTACCAACCGTTCTTCCATTTTCTTCAGCAACCGTCGTCGTCCTCAGACTTTCGAGTTTTTCTTGGAAGGGTTACCGAGGGAAGGAAAGGGGGGAAAGGGGGGGAAAGGGGGGAAGGGGGAGGGCTTCCAGGGTTGGTTGGTTACGCCCCTTGTCCACGACCACCTTTAAATATTTTCGTGTGTTAGTCTCGTGTGGCACAATGAGCCGTGGTCAGGTACCGCTATCCCTCGCACTTCTCCTTCGTTCTCCACCCCTCCCCCTCCCCCCATCATATCCTCCCTCACCTCCACCTCTATCTCCTCTTCCTTCTCATCATCCTCTTCTTTCCCTTCTCCTCTTCCTCCATCTTCGTTCTTCTTCCTCCCACTTGTTCCAACTCCGACGTATCCTTCCTGTATCCGTCTATCCTCCCACCTCCCTCTTCACGAAGTCACTGCGAAGGACCTTCTGTATACTTCGGGAGAAGAAAAAAGGAAAGTACAATGGTCGCTACAGGTTCCTTCTCCTTTGTCCAGTCCCAACAACACGCAGAAGCAGAAGAAACAGAGAAAATGGGTGGTGTGATGGCAGGGTGGAGGAGGAGGAGGTGAAGGAGGAGGCGAAGGAGGAAGATGTGAAGAAGCAGGAGCAGGAGGAGGAGGTGGAGGAAGAAGAGGAGGAAGGGGGAGGTGAGAGGGCGAGGCGAAGAGTTGTGGAAAGCGAGCGGGAGTCTGGTTAGCCCGTGGCCGTCGCCAGCGTGGGAACGGTGGAGAGGATTCCTTCCCAACGCTTTGTGACCCGCTTGGCTCATGCGAGCGCACTCCCCGCCCCCCACCCTACCCAGCCCCGCCTTATCACCCCCTCCCGGGCGGCCCCGGACGCCCACTCCAAGCAAGACGACCGTCTTCTCGGAAACTGCAATTTCTCTTTATTGCTTGACGCCAAGAACAAGCACCAAAGTTCCTCGGACGGGCTCGTTGGAAGACCAGTGTTCTTTATATCGCGGACTTCGCCGTCCATCAGTTACCACCCCACACACACTTTTAGAAAACGGAAGGCATTGTCATCAGGGGCGTAAGCCAGGAGCATTGTAAGGTCCATTTTCAATTAGATTCAGACGTGTAAGCGACCTCTAGTGACTCGGCGTTGTAGAGCCCCCATCTTACAGTTTCGTTTTTCATATGCGGATTTAGAGCTGGGAGCAATAAGGGCGAGTTTGCTATTCTTAATAGCAAGGAGAAGACCGTCGGGGCTAGGTCCTGTACGCCCTTTTATAGCCTCAAGAACGTGACGCCGGGCACTCACGCGCGCGGGGGCAACAGCGGCCCAAGTCCACAAACCTCTAAGAAGAAAGTTGTCCCTTGAAGACGCCGAGTTTGACCTCTACTGACCTGCGCGTAAGGTCAAAGCGACTCAAGTGGGGGGACACGTCAGCGAGCATCGCACATGACAAGGATCGACCCCGTGCCATTGTATGCAAGGGAATGAGCGGTTTTTGATTTGACCACTTGCCTAAAGCGGGCCTACCGGTCACCTGTGGAAGGATGCGCGGCCCTGCAGAGGACCTGGCGATTACCTGACGGGGGAGGAACCTCCCCAGTTATCACTTGTACGGATACCTTGCAATCAACTGAGATCCGGAGGACCCGACTTGGTGACTTCCTCATGAACGGGTAAGTCACATGACCGACCTGAATGAATCAGGTATTAGGTCACATGAAGGCCTTTCAATTTTCAGAGGAATTTACTGAAAACATTTTATGGAAATCTCCCTCGTTAATACATGTGACAGACATCATTGATTACCTTTCTCGATCGATCTGTATTTTTGAGGACCACAATGGAAATAAGCTTACATGCTTTTTGTGTTATCCTCGGCAATTGTAATTGTTATTTCGAACTATGTGTTCTTGTCATTATCTGCACTTCATGTATATTGATTCATTGCCAAATAGAATTATCATTATTATTATTACTATTTATTCGGTCTGCCGCCAGGCGATTTTTTACTTCTGAGGAAAGTCCATAAAGGACTCTGAAGGGTGACTTTTGAACTTCTAGTAAGACCTAAGATGTCATGAGGAGACCTCCCACGAATCAGGAAGTCTCTTGAAAAAAAAAAAAAACTCGTTTTAAGATACTAACGGGAATCTCCCCCCCCCAAAAAAAAAAAAAAAATAATGAGCCTAAAAACTTGAACCAAAAAAAAACTGCTGGGAGCTTGTTTCATTACGGGATCCTTGTCATTTTACTCCAAAGAGTCCGTCTTCGCCGACCTCTGTGCCAAGAGTCTGCAAGTTCCTCCAGAAAACCCAATGGCCTCCTGTTCTTCTTCTTCGATGTCTTTGACGTCTTCATCATTTTGCTCTTTTCCATAGATGTCTTCTTCGTTCCCTTTCCCACTCTCTCTTCTATTCCTCCTCCTCGTTTCTCCTCTATGTCCTCTTCCTCTTCTTCCTCCTCCTCCTCCTTCTTCTTCGGAGGAAAAGTCAAATTTTAACCCTTTCATCAGCTCAAGGGAGGACTCAGGCCTGGACTAGGTACGTGCCCTGCCTCATAAAATCCTCTGCCGCTATCCACATCAATATGCACACAGTGAGGCACGGCACTTAAGAGGCTGAGGGCCACGTCAACTCCTCGCCAGCAGGAAGCCATCAAGGCTCCCGTAGGAGGAGTAGGAGGAGGAGGAGGAGGTAGAAGAGGGAGGAAGAGGAGAAGGATTAGGAGGAGCTATGAGAAGAGACACACGAGTCAGATATGACAAACTGTGTGTGTGTGTGTGTGTGTGTGTGTGTGTGTGTGTGTGTGTGTGTGTGTTTGTGTGTGCGCGCGCGCGCGCAGTCTGGGCCTGAGAAGTGTCTACATAACAAGTTGTGCAGTGGGCGCATGCGCGCGCGCAGCTACGTCAGCAAATGCAGACATCCCTCATTGCGCCGTGGAAGAGAGGAGGAGGAGGAGGGGGAGGGTGGTTGCTGATAGGGGTGGAGGAGGAGGAGGAGGAAGAGGAGGAGGAGGGTGGTGTGAGCGGGTATTTACTGTGGTCACACTTGGCGAATTCGCTGTCAACGCCATTAGCCAAAGGATGTGAATACCATCCAACCCTCACACACTTGTCCAGTAATGACTTTTTCTTGCGCATGCGCACACAGAGGCTCCTGGTGGACTTCCAAAGTCCTAAGGGTTTCTTCGTGACCATTTCTCCCCCCCCCCCTGACTAAGGCCACGCCTTTGTGACTTTCCCCCCTTCCCCTATCCCCCCCTTCCCCCTCCCCCACACTTTTTTTTTTCATCAAAGAATTTCACCTTCGATTTTTTATATATTTGACCTCTCTCTACCTCTCTCTTCCCTGTTTGGTATATGCTTAAACAAATACATATATACAAATGTCTACATACGTATGTGCATGTTTTGTATGGGTGATATGTATGTATTCTATACATACCCTACACTGTATGGATACATACACGTCAACATACATGTGTGTATGTATATGTATACATACATGCGTATGCATATTTTATATATATACATATATGTATATATGTATATAGACATACGTGTGTGTGTGCATATATACATGCATTTGTGTATGTGCGTGCATGCGTGTATTCACGTGTATAAAACAGTGTAAAGTGTCAATCTTCGAATCGACGCAAACTACCACTTGCCCAGGCTGTCCTAACACTTTGGGCAAATATGGTGAC
>NC_134791.1:18837852-18840352 GCF_046742065.1 Oratosquilla oratoria | reverse complement strand
AAGGGTTTTTCCCCCCTTTACAAAGGTTAGCCATGTCAAAAGGGAAGTACCCACTCCCACCCATTCCACCTCCTTCCCTCCCTCTCATCTTAGCTCCTCCTGGATGACGGGTCATCCCTGCATCTCGCCCACTGCCCTGGATCAGACGCAATGCAGCAAGGAGAGGATAGACAAGGTAGAGAGGAGAGAGGAGAGGGGAGAGGGGAGAGAGGGGAGGGAAGAGAGGAGAGGGGAGAGAGGAGCGAGGGGATATGGGGAGGGAGAGAGGAAAGGAGAGGGGGGAGGAAAGGGAAGAGGAAAATGTTGACGAGAGGATAGGAAGGGGAGGAACGGAAGGAAAGGAAGGGGAAGAAAGGAAGGAAAGGAAGGAAAGGAAGGAGGGGAGTGATGGGGAGAGGAGAGGGGAAGGGAGAAGAGAGAGGATATGAGTGAGGAGAGGGGAAGGGGAAGGAGATGGGAAGGGAGAGGGGACAGGAGAGGGGAAGGAAGAGGAGAGGGGAAGGGAGAGGAGAGGGGAAGGGTGAGGTGAGGGGTATGGTGAGGAGAGGGGAAGGGAGAGGAGAGGGGAAGGGAGAGGAGAGGGGAAGGGAGAGGAGAGGGGAAGGGAGAGGAGAGGGGAAGGGAGAGGAGAGAGGAAGGTGAGAGGAGATGGGAAGGGTGAGGTGAGGGGTATGGTGAGGAGAGGGGAAGGGAGAGGAGAGGGGAAGGGAGAGGAGAGGGGAAGGGGGAGGAGAGGGGTATAGTGAGGAGAGGGGAAGGAAGAGGAGAGGGGAAGGGGAAGGAGAGGGGAAAGGAGAGGAGAGGGGAGGAGAGGGGACGGGAGAAGAGAGAAGGAACAAGTGAGGAGAGGGGAAGGGAAAGGAGAGGAGAAGGGAAATGAGGTGGGAAGGGAGAGGGGACAGGAGAGGGGAAGGGAGAGGGGAAGGGAGAGGAGAGGGGAAGGGAGAGGAGAGGGGAAGGGAGAGGAGAGGGGATAAGTGAGAAGAGGGGATGGGTAAAGAAAAAGGACAGGAGAGGATAGAGGTAAAATAAGTAGGAAGAGGAGAGAAAGATAAAGAGAGAGGGAAAGAGAAAAAGAGAGAGAAAGAGAGACAGAGAGGAAGAGAAAAAAACAGAAATCAAGAGTCTCTATTTCAAATGTTCCTATGCATTCACTCTGCACAGGTCCGTTCCATGTATACCACCGAGCCAGCATAGGGCCATTCTTTGTTACTGTACAGTGCCATTGAGTGACACAAGGTCGACTTATGCCGCGCTGTTCGTTCGGCACGTGTGCTGAGGTCGGCTCTGAAGGCAGGAAATGGCTCATCGATTCAAGACAATCGAGATTCTCTCTACGAGGCAATCAAAGCCTATGCATTGCCAAAGCCCCAGTCACACTATCACGACTCGTGTTCGTTTGAGCACAAACGACTTCGGTTACAATTTTTTTTATTTTTCGAATCTCCAAATGTCACCTTTGCGTCTTATCTTAAGAAGCTGAATGACGAATTAAGAGAAGCTAAACCTGTACGAATATTAGACACGTTGTTGAGTGTATACTTAGTGAAGTCTAGAATACTGTAGGCGAAATCTTTTTGAAGCTTTTCAAATTCACAACAGTTGACGTTTTTCGTGATAGTGTGACTGGGGTTTGTCTTCTCTTTCAGAGCGCGCTTATTCTTCGTACACATAGTACTTATATGCACGTTTTGTTACCGTCGTTGCTATTTATTTAATTTTCCTTTCGTTATTTGTTATTTTTGGTCTCATTTTCAAGTTGCATTAAAAAAATATTTACATATTTTCGTAATTTTTATCTATAGGTTTGACCTAAATACTCCTAAAAACTAATCAAACTGATGCAAAGGACAACTAGATAATTTTCCTATTTCATGTAAAATAAATCTGCCGTTTTAGTGTAATGTTGCTAAAATAACCTAATATACAAAAACCCATAACTACGGCAAAGTCTTTGGTTATTAAGATTTGGTTATTATATTAGTTATTAGTTATAAATTATTAAGATTTTTTTCATTCTATCGTACTTTCTTTGTTGAAGCATGCTAGCGTGATGGTTCATCTTCACCATGCAGCAGTGTCATCAATGGCAGACACTAATTCGGGCACAATGAACACAAAAATAGACAAATAGATAAATGGATGAATAAAACAAATAAATAGATAAGCAAACAAATACATAAATAAATAGATGAATAAATAAATGAATAAATAAACTGCGATTGAAATATTGCAAAGTCAAGCCATCTAAAAATAATTGCAGATAAATGATCTAGCGTACTTTTCATGCCATTTACTATCTTATCCATGCACACACATACAAATATATATATATATATATATATATATATATATATATATATATATATATATACATATATGTATATGTATATATATATATATATATATATGTACATATATACATATATGTATGCATATGTATATATATATATATATATATATATATATATATATATATTCCCTTTCAAAACAAATCATT
>NC_134791.1:18822852-18830352 GCF_046742065.1 Oratosquilla oratoria | reverse complement strand
TATAGAAAATAAAAAGTTAGATAAATGAAAATAGATGACTAAAAAAGGAGTAGAAGGAGCAGAAGAAGAAGCAGAAGAAGCAGAAGCAGAAGCAGAAGAAGAAGAAGAAGAAGAAAAAAAAAGAAGAAAAAGAAGAAGAAACCTGATGGGAAGCAAGGAAGAACGGCCATCTCGGTACGTTTTCTTTCTCTTCTTCAACCTCCCCCCCACCCCCCCCCCGCCCCCCGCCCCCCACCCCCCGAAGAGTCGTGCGCACGGAACGACCATCGGACGGGGGACTCGACCACGAAAGGAGACGAGGCAGGTTAGGGTGACCGGGGGTGATTAGGGTGACTGGGGTGACTGGCAAAGGGCAGCGAGGAGGGAGGAGGAGGAGGAGGGAGGAGGAGGAAGAGGAGGAAGAGGAGGTGAGTGGTGGGAAGAACAGATGAAAGGGTCTCGATCTCAGAATGGCCACCCGGCGAAGGAGGAGGAGGAGGAAGAGGGAGGTGGAGGAGGGAGGAGGAGGAGGAGGAAGAGGAGGAGGAGGAGGAGCGTCCTGCCCCTCAGCCTAGCACGTGGGAACCAAGGTCACGATCGGGGTGGGTGTGTTGCCCAGAGGCGCGAAGGAAAAGGAAGGGAGAGATGGAGGGAGGGAGGGAGATGGAGGGAGGGAGGGAGGGAGGGAGATGGAGGGAGGGAGGGAGGGGGAGGGAGGGAGGGAGATGGAGGGAGGGAAGGAGGGAGGGACGGAGGGAGGGAGGGAAGGAGGGAGGGACGGAGGGAGGGGGAAGGAAAGGAAAGGAGATGGAGGGACGGGGGGAAAGGGGGAAAGGAGAGAGGGGAGGGGCAAAGAGAGAGGGGGAGGGGGAAAGGAGAGGGGAAGGGGGGAAAGAGAGGGGGAGGGTAGAAAGAAGGAGCTGACAAAGGTGTCAGTGGAAATGAAGAAATGAGAGGAAAAAAGAGGAAAGAGAAGAGAAGAGGAGAGAGGAGGAGAGAAGATAAGAGAAGAACAGAGAAGAGGAGGGAAGATAAGAGAAGAAGAGAGGAGGAGAGAAGATAAGAGAAGAGGAGAGAGGAGGAGAGAGGAGGAGAGAATTAGAGAGAAGAGGAGGGAAGATAAGAGAAGAAGAGAGGAGGAGGGAAGATAAGAGAAGAAGAGAGAGGAGGAGAGAGGAGGAGAGAATTAGAGAGAGGAGGAGATGATAAGAGAACGTAAAAGAGGTACAGAAAAAAACAGAATATCGAAAAAAATAAAATAAAAATAATTTCAAAAGAAAGAAGAGGGAAGGGAAGGGAGAAGAAGAACAGGAAAGAGAAAGGGAAGGAAAGGATAAAGAGGGAAGATCAGGAAAGGGAAGAAAAAGGAAATGAGGGAAAAGGAGAGGCAGGGCGGCGAAGAAAAGGGAAAAGAAGGAAAATGCAATGAAGAATAGGAAAGGGAAGGGAAAGAAAAAAAAGGAAAATCATGGAAGGAAAGGGGAAGGAAGGAAAGGGTAAGGGATAAAAGGGAATATGAGGGAGGGAAAGGGAAGGGAAAGGGATGGGAAAGGGAAGGTAAAGGAAGGGAAGGAAAGGGATAAAAGGGAATATGAGGGAGGGAAAGGGAAGGGAAGGGTAAGGAATAAAAGGGAATATGAAGGAGGGAAAGGGAAGGGAAAGGAAGGAAAGGGTAAGGGATAAAAGGGAATATGAGGGAGGGAAAGGGAAGGGAAAGGAAGGGAAGGGTAAGGGATAAAAGGGAATATGAGGGAGGGAAAGGGAAGGGAAAGGAAGGGAAGGGTAAGGGATAAAAGGGGATAAGAGGGAGGGAAAGGGAAGGGAAAGGAAGGAAAGGGTAGGGGAATATGAGGGAGGGGAAGGGAAGGGGAAGGAAGGAAAGGGTAAGGGATAAAAGGGAATATGAGGGAGGGAAAGGGAAGGGAAAGGAAGGAAAGGGTAAGGGATAAAAGGGAATATGAGGGAGGGAAAGGGAAGGGAATGGGAGGGAAGGGTAATGGATAAAAGGGAATATGAGGGAGGGAATGGGAAGGGAAAGGAAGGGAAGGAAAGGGATAAAAGGGAATATGAGGGAGGGAAAGGGAAGGGAAAGGAAGGAAAGGGTAAGGGATAAAAGGGAGTATGAGGGAGGGAAAGGGAAGGGAAAGGAAGGGAAGGGTAAGGGACAAAAGGGAATATGAGGGAGGGAAAGGGAAGGGAAAGGAAGGAGAGGGTAAGGGATAAAAGGGAATATGAGGGAGGGAAAGGGAAGGGAAAGGAAGTGAAGGGTAAGGGATAAAAGGGAATATGAGGGAGGGAAAGGGAAGGGAAAGGAAGGGAAGGGTAAGGGATAAAAGGGAATATGAGGGAGGGAAAGGGAAGGGAAAGGAAGGGAAGGATAAGGAATAAAAGGGAATATGAGGGAGGGAAAGGAAGGGAAAGGAAGGAAAGGTAAGGGAATATGAGGGAGGGAAAGGGAAGGGGAAGGAAGGGAAGGGCGCCTTTTTGTGGGACGAAGAAGGAGGGGGGAGGGAAGAAGGACAGGAAGGGGTAGTAGGGGAATTATGGGTGATTATATACTCATCAGGGATATTGCCATATGAGTATCACAACTATCCTACGCGAGAACACACGTTTCGTGTCACTCGATAACATCTTCAGGACATCACTGATATATTTTATTATGGTTAGCGTCAGGCGATTCTATTATGTTGAAGGCAGGACCTCATGTTGAATAAGGAGACCCGCAACCCCATAGCTGTCGCCAACGGACCTTGGGTCCATCCATAGATCTTTCCGAGAAGAGATGTTTGACTCCTGTGTATTAATATGGGTCTGTTTTTGTCATTGACTGGTTATCGGGGATCAGTCGCCAGTTGTCGGCACCTCCTTATGCGAAAGAAAAGTAAAAAAAAAAGATGATCAAAGCTAATCCTGGGCCCACTCCGGGATCGAATGCCAACCCCTCAGGGCCGCGCCTCCATAAAGAACCGCGATTGTTGACGGGATCTAAAGACGAAC
Organism: Oratosquilla oratoria; assembly: GCF_046742065.1. Classification (NCBI taxonomy): domain Eukaryota; kingdom Metazoa; phylum Arthropoda; class Malacostraca; order Stomatopoda; family Squillidae; genus Oratosquilla; species Oratosquilla oratoria. Next base: position 18,827,373 of record NC_134791.1, on the reverse strand, counting down.
AGTAGGGAGATGATTATATTTGACGTCCTTCAAGTAGCAAAGGAATCAGGTCAAGAATGGGGCAGGTTTCTGTGGCACAGGCAAGGTCAGGTGAGGTCACTCCCTTCCGACAAAGGTCAAACAACATTAGCTTCATACCACTGGGCCCTCCGTTAGGGCCCTGCACTGAGGTTATGTAATGGATATCAGATACAAGGGGAGACTTGAGATAAGATTATATAGGAAGAGAAATACTAATACACATGCACACACACACGTACGCGCATACCTACACACACACACACACACACACACACACACACACACACACACACACACACACACGACTCGATGGCGCAGTTGGTAGAGTTCTCGGCAGTCACTATGGCGGTCCGGGTTCGAATCCCGCCCAGGGCTGAAATAATTTTAGTATCGCTGCGAGTTGTTACTCCAACTTTCGTGGGCGGGGAGTTGGGTGTGTGCATGTAAGGTCACAGCATTACCCATAGAACGGTCATATATGAGCTCTGAGGTCAAATAGCTGTCGATCACGATTCCAACACGTGATCCAAGACCATGGTGAATCACACACACATACGCGCATACTTACAAGCACACACACACAAACACATACACATGTGCACACATACCTAAAAACACACACATGTACACGCATACCTACCTACACACACACACACACACACACACACACACACACACACACACACACACACACACATACGCGAGCAATATTAGAAACTTTTGAAGATGTCCCAGAAAGCAGTACCTGGGATGCGAGCTTTTTGAATTTTTTCATTTAGGAATTTTAGACCCAGTCCGCCATCGAATCTGAACCTCTTTCGTACCGGAAAGTAGCACACTTATCTCTTTATGTTGTCTGGCGCCAAACTATTTCATTCATCCCTGTGGCGCCCCGTCTGCCAGGAAGAGATCAATCCGGTGAAGAGCGGTGCCGCCATGTATATTTCATATAAATTCCTTTACGAGATTTTACCTACCTGAGTTTAAGTTCTACAATACACAAATGAGAATATTGATTCAATTTGTATGTGCATGGGAGACTGTTATAACACATTTGTAAATGTACACTTAAAACCACTATAGGAGAAATAGTATCAGAAGTACAGGAGATCCGTATATTTCGACTACTATCTGTGGTCCTCTTCAGCAGAGGACTACATACATACACCAAGGACGTTTTACCCCCTTACAAGGGAGGTAGCCACAGTCAAAAGGGATAATTTAAATCCCATCCATTTCATTCCCACCCACTCCACTCCCACTCACCACCCCTCCCTCCCTCCCTCTTTTCTTGGCTCCTCCTGGATGACGGGTCATCCCTGCATCTTATCCACTGCCCTGGGTCAGAAACAATGTAGCAAGACAAAGATAGATGTGGCAATCGTATAGGATTCTGTTACATATATTCAATGTGAAGGACTCTAATGTCCTAATAAACTTATCTAGACTGTAAATTTACGGTCTAAATTAATATCTTTTCTGTACTAAAAATATATATATGTGTATATATGTGTTAAGTTCCTGTCTGATTCTTGTGAATTTTGATGACAGTCACGTCACTTATTGGTACTACAGTACCTTATATTCTGAAGGTTTGTGCAGTGGGAAGTGAAAAACCCTGTCAGTTGCGGCAAGCCTCTGTTTTCTTTCAGGCCGATGTTGGGTCGCCTTCCCGCTTGCCCAGGGCTGTCGGGAACCAACGCAGGAAGCCCGCAGCTGATCCCGGGAATCGAACTCACGAATACCTGGTCACGAGTTCAGCACGTTATCCACTGGGCTACTGCACTAACTTTCAGAATATAAGGCACTGTAGTACCTATAAGTGACGTGACTGTGTCATCAAAATACACAAGAATCAGACAGGAACTTAACACATATATACACGAGTGAAAAGGGTTGCAAAATATGCAACACTAAAATTGCTGGAAGGGTTAACATTAACTACACCATTATCTCAAGTACTTTTGAATTGGATGTAATAAGAACATAAGAACCAAAGAATGGAGGAGGCTGCAAGTGACCATAAGGCCTACACTAGGCAGTTCCATGTTCCTTACCACCTACCATCCCTATCCATAAAGTTATTTAACATTTTCTTAAAACAACCAATTTGTTTCAGCGCTCATGATATGGTTACTGAGTCTATTTCATTAGTTAACCTCTATATTGGTAAACCAGTTGTCGCTTATATCCTTCTTAAACCTAAATTTGTCCAAACTAAATCCATTACTACGAGTTCTGACTTGTTGTCTTAATATGATGACCTTGCCTACATTATCCTTGTTAAAACCTTTGACCCATTTGAATACCTCTATCAGATCACCTCACACTCGTCATCTTTTCAGAAAGTGTAAGTTAAGGTGCCTAAGCCTGTTTCGTATGGTAATCACTTCTAAGGCAACACTGCTCATTATAAAAGCTGAGACAGAAACGGTGACACATCACATAAAATTATAAATGTTATTCCATTTTCTAAAGAATTTCTATCCCCTCAGTACTGATCTGAAAGTTTGACTTTAGTAAAAAAAAAAAAAAAAAAAAAAAAAAGTGAGCTAAAGTTCAGAAACAGGAAGTTCCAGACCTTAACCTGAAGTCTCTGAATACTTATCACAGGAAACTTTTGTGTTTGCAAAGAACCTTTAAACATCTCGTTCATATACTCCGTATGTGTGATAGGAGCAAAGCAAAGGATACGATCTTTTTTGGATTTACAAAAGCCCTTTGATACGGTCTCCCCATGAAAAGCTCCTTGCCCAGATAAGATCTCTGGGTTTGGTGGAGGGGTTGGTTGAGTGAACACAAACAGAGACTTGTCATAAATGGTAAAAAACCTCTGGGGGTCTGTTCTCAAACTTCCTTATCTTTATTATATACACACACATACCTACGCACACACATACGCTCCCATATGCACACACACGAACACACTGTACACACTCGTGGCCCAGGGCTTAAATACTTTCAATATCGCTGCGCTGCGAGCCGTTACTCCAACTCTCGCGTGGGGGGGGGAGTTGGGTATGTGTGTGCGTGTAAGGTCACAGCATTACCCATAGATTGGTTATACACTCTGAGCTCTCATCCGGGAGGGAAAATAGCTGTCGATCACGAGTCCAACACGTGATCCAAGGCCACGGTGAAACATGGTAAATCACACGTCCATACACACGCATATGCCTATAAAAACAAACTTTAACACAAATAAACACAAACGCGTACATACGTCTGTAAATACGAAAATACACACCTAGGACACTTAATCCATCACTCACCAACCGCCACTTATGCGGACGTTTGGACCTAGGACATAAGCCCACTTTGGAGGTTGGTAGTATTTCATTACAAAGGATTACAAAGGCGGAGCATGCCGACAGGAGACTTTTGGTCCATATCTAGGTCGGATGCGAAAAAAAATCATAATAATAATAAAATAATAATTATAAAAAAACTATAATAATGTATGCAAACAAAATACATAAATAAATGCATAGGTATAGTTGAATAACAAACAAACAGATAAACAGTAAATGATAACAAATTGACACATAACTAACAATAAATGAAAATCAAACAGACAAATGATAACAAAACAAAAACAAATAATATAAAATATATTATAATCATTACAGCATCTTGCTTAGGCGTTTATCTAAATGAGTCTTAAAGCTTCGAACTGAACTACATTGCACTACCTGTGCAGGAAGTTTATTCCATTCATTAACTACACGGTTGGCAAAGTTGTTTCTACCTACTTCCAAATTGAATCTATTTCCGGATATCTCATTCAATGTGAAAATTTTGTCACTTTTGATGTTGTCAATTCCCTTAGAATCTTAAAGACCTGTATCAAGTCACCTCTGAGTCTACGTTTCTTTAGGGAAAACAGATTCATACGTTTTAGTCGATTTTCGTATGATTTATTTTTGATATTTGGAATCATTTTTGTGGCTCGCCGTTGTACTTTTTCCAGTCTGTCAATGTCTTTAATGAGATTCGGTGACCATACGGAAACAGCATATTCCAAATGTGGACGAACTAACGATTGATATAGCTTGTTAATGAGCGATGGACTTTTGAAATCAAAAGATCGCGCAATCAGTCCTAGAATCTTATTTGCTTTCTCAGACGCTGAAATACACTGCTTGGACGATTTGAGGTCGTTACTGATAATTACGCCGAGATCTTTTTCACTATCCACTTTTGTTACCGAATTTCCAAATAACTTGTAATCGTACTTATTGTTGTTTTTACCTATGTGCATTACTTTGCATTTACTCGTGTTAAATTTCATTAGCCACTTTTCAGACCATTGTTGTAATTTATCTAAATCTTCTTGAATATCTAATTGGTTTAAGTGATTATTTGCCATTCCGCACAGTTTTGTATCATCAGCAAATTTGGAAACAGTAGATCTTAGTCCAGGGCCAGTTTCCGTAGTGAGTTTATGTCCTGGGCCCAAACGTCTGCACAGGTGGCGGTTGGCGAGTGTTGGACTAAGTA
>NC_134791.1:18800352-18815352 GCF_046742065.1 Oratosquilla oratoria | reverse complement strand
TTCGTGGAAACTTAGTATTGGCACCCCCACTGGCGTGGTATCAGTATCTATGTGGGTCTAGTATCAAAATTATGCACTATATCTATACCTATCTATACCTACTGTATGTTCACTTGTATAGTATATGTTTGCGCACATTCTCTTCGCGTATTACTGTACAATATCATATTATGCACAGAAAAAACAAACACATACACACACACACACACACACACACAAACACACAAACACAAGAATTTAAGGACAAATTAGATTTGGCGAGATACAGAGACGGTACACCACGAGCATAGCTCTCCTTTCCGTAAGATACAACTAGGTAAATACACACGCGCGCACACACACACACACACACACACACACACACACACACACACACACACACACACACACACAAATAGCTTTCCGCACAGTGATAGATATCTGGAACAAACTGTATGATGAAACGGTGAGTACTAAAACTATACATGACTTTAAGAAAAAATAACTGGATACGGAAAGATACAATAGCGGGTCACTACGAGCATAGCTCTTTTCTCGCAAAATACAACTATGTAAATACACACACACGCACACACGCGTATAATTATATTCCACGTGTATGAGGGTCGGTGCTTTCCGACCATCGCGAGAGCTGCCACAAGGAACGAGGCGCCAACTCGAGGAGGACAAAAACAAACATCAGAGTCATTCTCATCACCAATTGCTCCTTAGGGACCGAGAACAAACTTGTTCCTCCCACCAATCCCACCGAACTTCCCACCTCCTACCGACCCGCCGCCGTGACCTGACCTCCTGGGTCTGTCCGGGTCAGCAGCCAGGTCAAAGCGGTGGGGGTGCTTGTTAAGCCAGCGGGTGAGGGGTCGGTTCCTTGTCAGAGGTCAAAGAAGCCACCCCAGCAGGTCACGACCTTGATTGTCGGTCATTGGAGTCTTCGGGTGCTCTTCTTTCATGTCCCTTTCGGCAAGGTCACTAAATGACCTCGCTTCTCAAAAGACCTTTTTTTTCGAAAACCGCACACGTCTTTGAGCTCGTTGTCATATATAGACCTTCTAAGTTTATATCTCTACGTTTACTTCTGACGTCACAGGTTTCCTCATTACCAAATATATTCAAAGTTTATAACTTTACGTCTACTTTTGACGCAATGTCTCTTTTCATCAAGGTGCCAGTAAGTACGTTGGATAGTCATGTCTTATGAACAGATGACAAGGATGTTGGTCATAAGGTCTTGACAAGTCTTAATCAGCTGAATTAACATTTGAGTGAGACAATGACCGTCAGGTACCTTCATTGGTTAATAGTGAAATAGTAATTCACTATTCTCTACCATTTTGTAAACAATGACTCACAATTCTTCATTGAGTAGAGTCAGTCACCACTGTCCTCTGTTGTGAGAGAGTGACTCGGCATTCTTCTCCACTTTTATTCCATCTAATGCGAGGTGGACTCGGGTTAGGTGATCGAGTCAGTCCACAAATAGAAGAAGAAAAGGAAGAACAGGAAGAAAAGGAATAGGAAGAGAAAGAGGAAGAAGACGAGAAAGAAGACGAGGGAGGAAGAAAAAGAGGAAAACGAAGAGGAAGAAAAAGAAAAAGAGGAAGAAGAAGAATATGAAGAAGAGGAAGAAGAGGAAGAAAAAGAGGAAAACGAAGAGGAAGAAAAAGAAAAAGAGGAAGAAGAAGAAGAAGAAGAGGAAGAAGAGAAAGGAGGAAGAAAAAGAGGAAAACGAAGAGGAAAAAAAAGAAAAAGAGGAAGAAGAAGAAGAAGAAGAAGAAGAAGAAGACGACGAGAAAGAAGACGAAGGAGGAAGAAAAAGAGGAAAACGAAGAGGAAGAGAAAGAAAAAGAGGAAGAAAAAAAGAAGAAGAAGAAGAAGAAGAAGAAGACAAATAGAAGACAGGATAAAAATTCGTTACCTAACCCAATGTATCTAACCTTTCCTCGCCAAAATGATGACATCTTTCTCTGACCTTGTCTTTTTTTCTGCGATTCTTTTTCACGTGCATTCGAATGCATCCAGTGAGCGAGTGGTCCCAAAGCCAAACAGAGGAACTATCTGCTTTACTAGTAACAAAAGTTACGCAAAATATAGCGGCATACAGGAATTAAGAGAAACACTTTAAAGGATTCTTGCCCAAAACGTTTAACCTAAACTTAACCTAACCCAACCCAGTTTATTTCTGTAATAATGGCTTAGCAAAATAGGTGAATATATAAAATAAAGATAAAAAGGAGCAAATAAATAAATAGATAAACAAACTATATACAAAAGAATAAATAAATTTTGGGAGTTGACATTTTGAGAATACTCCAGAGGCTGTATAGTCCTGCAGGGGATAGACGGGTGGTCCTGAATAGGACCCTCAAGGCTAAATACTTTCCTTATAAGGCTTCAATCCGGGAACCACCCACCGAATAAAAAAATAAATGAAATCAATAAATAGATCAAAATTAGTAAACTCAAAATCCTTAATAAAGGCAGTCCCCTTCCCGTGTTTACATCTCAAAGGGCTCCCCTGGACATGAATAAAATCGCATGACGACAGTAAAAGTATCACCCAGCATCTTTCGCAAGTATGGTTGTGATGGAACAGGCTGAAAATAATGTATACATATATGTATATAAAGATAATAAAAATAAAAATAGAAAAAAATAAAGAGGAAGAGGAAAAAACTTTGTCACAGAAGTCATGGTTTTACACACACACACACACACACACACACACACACACACACACACACACACACACACACACACCGCCCAGGGCTGAAATAATTTCAGTATCGCTGCGCTTCGATTCGTTACTCCAACTCTCGTGGGCGGGGAGTTGGGTGTGTGTGTGTGCGTGTAAGGTCACAGCATTACCCATAGATCGGTCATACGAGCTCTGAGCTCTCTTCCGATCACGAGTCCAACACGTGATCCAAAGACCATGGTGAATCACACACACACACATACACACCTCGTGGCGCGGTGGTTAGATTTCTCGCCTGCCACTACGTTGGTCCGGGTTCAACTCGCCCAGGGCTGAAATAATTTCAGTATCGCTGCGCTGTGGGTTGTTACTCCAACTCTCGTGAGCTGGGTGTGTGTGTGCGTGTAAGGTCACATTATTACCCATAAATCGGTCATACGAGCTCTGAGCTCTCGTCCGGGAGGTTAATAACTGTCGATCACAACACATGATTCAAGATCATGGTGAATCAAACACACACACACACACACACACACACACACACATATATATATATATAGATATATATATATATATATATATATATTTTTTTTTTTTTAAGACAGTCGCATGCAGGATTCGAACCTACTGCTATCGGCTTCCCGTAAGATTACCTTCGCAGAGCCGTAGACCACTACACCATCAGACTGATGGTGTAGTGGTCTAAGGCTCTGCGAAGGTAATCTTACGGGAGGCCGATAGCAGTAGGTTCGAATCCTGCATTGAACTGTCATAAAAATTATCGGATTGATGTCGCTACCAGCGAATGTCTCTCATATATATATATATATATATATATATATATATATATATATGGGGGCTGCCTATCATCATTTTTTTTATTCATGTTTCCTTAGTGCGATGTTAAATTATACTGATAAAGAATAGCCTATTATGCTGCCATTTATACCTGTAACCTGCAGCTGTTCCTTTCTTTTTGCTCTCCGCTTTCAGAAGAAAAAAAAAATCTTACAGAAGAAAAAATCAGGACTCGAACCCGTTCCTCTTTCTCTTCCGGGTGATCTTACCCACAATCTGCGTCAGCACCATCTGCATGACGCCCGTAGCCAGCTGCCCTGACAGTTGGTCGTTGCATCGAAAACAGCTGACGGCATGAGGTCAATATTGACAAATTTGGTGCTGACCTTAGGTCACGCTGCTTGTGAGGTTCCCCCACGTCACCCTGTGACCTGGCCCGGTCTACTTTACTGCAAAGTTTGCATCACGGCCGTTCTCGTGAAGGGTGCATTGGTCAAACGACTCCCCGTTTTCTGTTGCCAGTGGACAAGTGACCTCTCTTCGTTCCCCAAAGGCGGATTTTTTTGTTTTTATACTGGTTGGCGTCAGGATATTCTGTCCATCCCTGTGACATTCCCACCCTCTTTTTTTAGGAAAAGCGTATCGACCTAACAACGTTTCTCAACCTACTTTACCTTCGTGGTAGCCTTCAAATAATAGCAATGTCCCATGCGACACACACACACACAAAAAAAAGGGATACCTATGGTAGAGCAAAGCCCCGTCAGTTGCGGCAAGCCGCTGTTTTTTTTTTTCCGACGTTGGGTCGCCTCCCCGCCTTTCGGGAACCAACGCACTAAGCACGCTGCGGATTCTGGGACTGGAACTCAGGACCACATGCTTATGAGTACAAGTCTGTATCTTCTGGGCTAGCGAGCCCCTGTAAGAAAATCTATCACAATCTTAATTTATCTATTTATCTTTAATTTTTCTTTTCTGATAAACGAGTTAGGTCGAACCAATACGTCTAACCCAGTGTTTCCCAACAGGTGACCCCAGTATGATCCTCATAATATGACCGCGACCTCACTAATCTATTGTTTATTTGTTATTATTTGTCTTTATTTGTTATTTGTTTGATTTCAATTGATTATTATCTGTCAATCTATTATTATTTACTATTTACCTGTTTGTTTATTATTTAACTATACCTATGCATTAATTTAATTTATTATTTATATTATAATTCTGTCTGTGATGAATACCTTTTACCAGCATAGAGAAAGTCATAAATGGAGCTGGAATAACGTAACTGGTGAATATACTGAAAAATCACTGATTGACTTTATGTTAACATCTAACAAGAAACTTTTCAAAGATGTCAAGAGCATACCATCGGTTTCCTTTGACTCGGATCATCGTTTAGTTCTTGCGAAACTAAACATTAGGAAGCCAAAGCCAATGAAAAAACTTGTCAGAGAAAGAATTAAATTAGAGAATCTAAAAGAACCAGAAAAGGCAAGATTATATAAGGAAAAGATTTCAGAAGTTTATCTGAGCGAGCCGGAAGAAACCAGAGACATTGAAGAAGAATGGATAGGCATGAAGGATAAAATTACAAAAATAGCAAAAGAGGTCCTGGAGACCAAGAAAATAAGTGGATGGATAAAAAAGAAAACTATATGGTGGACGGATGAAGTCCGGGATGTTGTTAAAAAGAAGAGTCAGTCTTTTAGAAGATGGATGAGAAGACGGACCCCAGAAAATAGATTGGAATACGAAACAGCAAGAAACGTAGCAGAGACAGTAAAAGCAAGAGCCAAGAGAGATTCTTGGAAGAAATTGGGAAAAGAGCTTGAAGAGGATCTGCTGGGAACTAGGAAGCTCATATATAGTTTGGCGAAGAGTTATAAAAGGGGCGAAGAAACAGTAGTAAATACAATTAAGAATAAAGACGGAGTGTTACTAACAGATGAGAACGAAGTAGATGAAAGGTGGAGAGAATATTTCTCAGAATTATTGAATCCTCAGGAATTGGACGATGAGTGTGAAAACACCAGCCTGAGACTAAACTACTACCACGAAATATCTATCGAAGAAACTAGAGTTGCCATCAGTAAAATGAAAAATGGAAAAAGTCCTGGATGCGATGGCATACCTGTAGAGCTGCTAAAAGGAAATGAAAACACAGTCACGTGGCTAACGAGAATTTTCAATGTGGCTTGGTGTGAAGGTAGAGTACCAGAGGATTGGGGGAAAGCCATTATATGTAAAGTACCAAAGAAAGGCGACAAGTCAGAATGCAAAAATTGGAGAGGAATATCCTTATTATCACATGTGGAGAAGATATATGAAAGAATACTTGAAAGAAGGTTAAGAGCGACGGTAGAAGAAAAATTAGAGGAGGGACAGTATGGATTTAGACCTGAGAGAGGTACAACAGATGCAATTTTCTCCTTGAAAATGCTGATGGAGAAGAGATGGGAATGGGATCAACCAGTGTGTATAGCTTTTGTTGACTTAGAAAAAGCCTTTGACAGGCTACCAAGGAAGATGATTTGGGATACATTGGAAGACCCTATATATGGTGTAGATAGATTACTTGTTAGAGCAATCAAAAGTCTATATAGTAAATGTACCAGCGCTGTAAGAACACAAACTCGCGAGGATAACTGGTTTGATGTAATTTCTGGAGTAAGACAAGGTGGGGTTATATCCCCATTGCTTTTTGTACTTTTTATGGACAAATGTATGAAAAATTTGAGATCTGGAGAGGAAGTTATTACATTGGCATACGCAGATGATATTGCACTGGTTGCAAACAACCCCATTGAACTTCAAAATACATTAACTGCTTGGAACAGTGCATTGAAAAGAGTGAAAATGAAAATAAACACAAATAAAACAGAAGTAATGATGGTCGCAAGGCAAAAAGAAGAGATAGAAATATGGTTGGGAGGCGAAAAACTGAAATTAGTTGAAGAATTTAAATACCTAGGAGTAAAGATAGATGAAAGGTGTCATATGGAAAAAGAAATATTAAATAGAATACAGTGCCATACAAATAATTTAAGAACGCTATATCCATTGATGCGAGAAAAACTTATACCCAAGCAGGTTAAGTTAACAATTTACAAAAATATTTTAAGACCAGTTCTAACATATGGGTCAGAAACATGGACATTGACAGAAAGGCTGAAAAGTAAGATACAGGCAGCAGAGATGAGAGTACTGCGAATAATAAAAGGTGTAACAAGGTGTGACAGAATAAGAAATGAAGAAATAAGAAGAGAGCTGGAAATAGAGCCAATATTAGAATATGTAGAGAAAAGCCAATTAAGATGGTTTGGCCACGTCATGAGGATGAATGTGCATCAGTACCCATTAAAATACTACCAGTGGCAGCCACAAGGAAAGCGTCCAACAGGAAGACCCAGGAAGAGATGGAGAGACGGTATCAGACAAGCCATAGAGTCAAGAGGAAGAACTATGGAAGAGGTGGAGAGTGTGCAGCTGTATGCTGATAGGGACTTGTGGAGGGACTTCGTGAGGCATCATCGCTGACAGGGCATCGCCCTACCTGGTGTATGGTGAGAAAGTGAGAATTATAATTCTCATTTAATTTTTTATTATATATATATATATATATATATATATATATATATATATATTCGCATCCGACCTAGTTATGGACCAAAAGGTCTCCTGCCGGCATGCTCCGCCTTTGTAATCCTTTGTAATCCTTTATAAAAGACAAAATTAACATAATTGAATTTCATTATAGCAACGTGAATTTAAAAATTTAGCATACAAGATGTCTTGGCGACCCAACTTGGAATCGCGACCCCCGGACTGGGAAACTGTTCTAACTTAACCAACCTCTACTGTGTTTAGTGTCATTTACTCATTTTATTCTGGTTAGCGTTAGAGAGTTCTATTCGTCTCTTCAGTACATCATTGGTAGTACAAGAGTGGAAACGCTTAAAATTATTTTAAGTTTCGGTGGTATTCTTAAAAAATTCTTTCCTTAAAATTTTTAAGTTTCGGTGGTACTCTTAAAAAAATTCTCTCCTTATATGAATTTTTATATAAATCCTTGGAAAGGAAAGATTTATACAAAGAAAGGTTCTTTTTAAGAATACCACCGTGATATTCTTACGGTAGTATTATCTAAAAAAAAAAAAATTCTTTCCTTATATAAATCCCTTCCAAGGATTTATATAAGATTTATATAAGGAATTTTTTAAGAATACCACCGTAGGTTCCTTCGTGGAAGTCGAACGGACAATGGCGCTGAAGTCTGGAGGTGGGATGCTAGATGGTGGTGGTTCGAGTCCCGCTACAGTCATCACGTGACGGAAGTAAAGTCAGACAGTCATGAGTCGCATGATTCCGATAAAGGCATTCATGCCTAACTACCTCGTAGAGTTGCTAAAAGCTTAATAAATGAATAGATAAATAATTGAATAAATAAAAATAAATTTATGAAATAGATTAAAATGAATAAATAAAAACAGTAAAACAAAAATAAATAAATTAATAAACAAAGTAAATATATAGATAAACGAATGAATAAACAAATAAATAAATAAATAAACAAATAAACAAATAAATAAATAAATCACGTCAACGACCTTCACTGTCTACTGAAGGGGTCGCCACCGAAATGTAAAGGATCACCAGCAGCCACGCGGCCGACACTCGCCGGCGCAGTTGACGGTCGTTTCCCAAACCACGGCGCCACGCGTCCGGCGCGACGCCGTACCGAAGGCCGGACTCGGGGGGGACGGGGGGGAGGGGAGGGGGGGTCACTGGTGGGTTCTGTTGACACCAGAGGACCTCCTGGACCCTTTTGTATGTGACCCCGTTTGACCTCCTGCCCCACCACACGACCCCCGGTTTGACCTCCTCTGGCCAACACACGACACCTGCCCGTTTTTCTCACGCTTGGCCTGCTGCTGGCTGCTCTCGTCTACGTCACTGACGTGGGATGGAGAGCATATGTATGGGAGCGCAAGGCCGCACGCACATGCGCGCGCACACATACAACACACACACACACACACACATACAACACACACACAAACACACTTGCGCACATGCACACAACACACTTATACACACATACGTGCGCACACACACACATACAACACACACACATATACACACAAACGTACGTGCGCATACACACATACAAAACACACATACACACACAATACACGTATACACACACACACACACACACACACACACACACACACACACACACGGGATCAAGCTTGGAGAATGAATATAGATGAAAAAGAGGCATAAAGTTCAATAAGACTACATGATGAATTATTCAATGGGAAATGGTATAATTACAAAAGCAGAAGAGAAGGATCTTGGGGAGATTTTCAGATATTCTGTTATCTCGTAAATATATCTGCAATTTTTTGCGTGAAACATATAGTCTGCCGATAAACATAAAAGTGACTTTTCATTACATACGTGTGTGTGTGTGTGTGTGTGTGTGTGTGTGTGTGTGTGTGTGTGTGTGTGTGTGTGTGTGTGTGTGTGTGTATGTGTGTGTGTGCGTGTGTGTGTGCGTGTGTGAACGAATTTGAAGGGCAGTAATCAAATCGATTTCCATATTTATGGACACAGCATATGAAGATAAATATTGATAAGATTAAGATAGGCATTGGACTTGCTCTCACTGAAAGAACGAAGGGAAAGAGTTGACTCGATGGTAGTGTTCATGTCACTAAGGGAATGGATAAAAGTAACGGAGAAGATCTGTCCGGGACAGGAGTGTGTCACGAAGTCACGAGAATAAACTGAAAGATGTCACACTATGCGGTTACGCCGGATGCGGCCAAATTATGTCTCAAGTTCGATTAGCTTAATAAAATCACCTGACGATAGTCAGAACTTTGTATATGAACCACCATCCCCCCCCCCCCGGGGAGACTTTGCTGTCGCCAAAAACAAGACGCAGCGGCGGCGCCGGACAGTGTGACACCGGCCGGATGTTAATAAACACCAATCTGAGACCAGACGCGAAATCAAAGTTAGATATGACAGCTGGAGAAAAAGAGGACCTCATAAGTATCGCTGCGCTGCGGGTTGTTACTCCAACTCTCGTGGGCGTGGAGTTGGGTGTGTGTGTCCGTGTAAGGTCACAGCATTACTCATAGATCGGTCATATACGAGCTCTGAGCTCTTTTCCGGGAGGGAAATAACTGTCGATCACGAGTCCAACACATGATCCAAGACCATGGTGAATCACGCATATGCAACCACATACACGCTCGCACGCACGCATACATACATACGTACACACACGTAGACACGCACACACACACACACACACACACACACACACACACACATACGCGCCTACACAGGACACACAAACTTTCTAAACACTCCCTCCTTCACACTGAATCACACTCACACTCGCTTTTACTCACGCTCACTCACCCTCACTCCAAGTCCTTCACATTTACTCCCACACAGTGCCTGACGACTGTATAGATGAATATCTATAGAATCGGTTCCTATAGAGCAAAGTTTCCCAACCTGGGGTTAGCGGGACTGTTTACTTCGGGTTACTCGGATGCCTAGCGAAAAATTACTAAAACACTTAAATCTGTATATAGAGAGAAAACGACTTACAGAAGTCCGCGCCGTATCTTATTACAATTTGAACCATTTGGTATCCATTGCTGTACCATTGTATATTCAGTTAATCTTAATATATTACCATTCTATATTTTGTGTCAGGTTAATAGAGGTACGGGTCGATGGTCTGATGACTCTCGGGGGTACGGGTCGATGGTCTGAAGATTCTTGGGGGTATGGGTCGGTCTAATGACCCTCGGGGGTACGGATCGATGGTCTAATGACTCTTGGGGTACGGGTCGATGGTCTGATGACTCTCGGGGTACGAGTCGATGGTCTGATAATTCTCGGGGGTACGGGTCGATGGTTCGATGACTCTTGGGGTACGGGTCGATGGTCTGATGACTCTCGGGGTATGGGTCGATGGTCTGATGACTCTTTGGGTGCGGGTTGATGGTCTGATGACTCTCGGGGTACGGGTCGATGGTCTGATGACTCTCGAGGTTACGTAACGGGGAAAAAAGCACGAGAACCTTTACTATACGAAGTCGATCCGTTTAATCGCCACTATTAACCGGAAGCGGGTTGCTTCCCCGCCTTTCAGGGGGGTCAGTGGCAATACACAGCGTTCCAAACAAGGACACTGCTCCGGTTGCTCCCCCACCCTACAGTTATGACCTCTTTTTTCTCCTCTCTTTCTCTTTTTTCTCTCTCTTTCATGTAGACCACGTCACGGTCGTTATTTATGACCCAGTTGTTGGCCCCAGTCTACGCAAACACCCCGTTATTACACGGGGGAATTTTAATTAAATCTGAGAGGGTGTGGGTCACGGGGGAAGGGGAGAATGTATGTAAACTTGATTACACGGATATCCTCTTCGGGGTTTTTGTGTGCACGGTTGACCAGCTGTGTGTGTTTGTCTGTGTGAGCTGTGTGTGTGTGTGTGTGTGTGTGTGTGTGTGTGTGTGTGTGTGTGTGTGTGTGTGTTTGTCTGTGTGAGCTCTGTGTGTGTGTGCGTTTGTGTGTAAGGGTGTGGGGGGAAGGGAGAAGAGGGTGTACTTCAATGCTGGAGCTACAGCTGGAATTAGGGCTGGAGCTGGAGGTAGTTTGTAGTATTTTATAGAGAAGGACACCTTTTTTTTTTTGCTCCAACCTTGAGCCTTATCACATTTGGTTTAGTTCCGGGTGCTGATTAAGAAAAAAATATAAATACAGAAAAATAAATTAATAAAATAATATTGATAGAATGCAAATAAATAAATAAATGAATAAATAATCAATTAAATAAATAAATAAATACATACATAAATAGATAAATAGAAAAACATTGAAAAAACAAAAGACATTTATGTAAACAAAAAAAAATACATAAGGAAATAAGCAGATAAGATAAATAAATGAATTATTAAATGTATACACACCCACACCCATTTATATATGCATGTGTGTGTATGTGTGTGTGTGTGTGTGTATGTGTGTGTGTGTGTATGTGTGTGTGTGTGTGTGTGTGTGTGTGTGTGTGTGTGTGTGTGTGTGTGCATGCAAATCTACAGCTAAACAATTCATACACAAACTGAAAAAAAAATAATGAAAATAATAACAAATAATTCGAGGTGCGCAGGATCAAGCAAGCAAGCAAGCAAGCAACCCACACGCAGGCGAACTCTGATCCGCCCACACCCAAGTCCTGGATCGCGAGGCGCGTTCGAGATAACCGGATGTAAACATTGCACAAGAGGTGGAAACACTACTAACATCCATTTGCTCAATTATCCATCTTTCTCTTCCTCTCTCACCCCGCCTCTCTCTCTATCTCTCTCTCTCTCTCTCTCTTTCTCTCTTTGTGTATATTAGTTTGCTTGTGTTTGTGTTTACCTGTGTGGATGCCCCTCTCCCTCTCTTTCAGTGTGTGTGTGTGTGTGTGTGTGTGTGTGTGTGTGTGTGTGTGTGTGTGTGTGTGTGTGTGTGTTTACCTGTGTGCCTGATTTTGTGTGTGTGTGTCTGCCTTTGTGTGTGTTTACCTGTGCGTCTGCCTCTCTCTCTCTGTGTGTGTGTGTGTGTGTGTGTGTGTGTGTGTGTGTGTGTGTGTGTGTGTGTGTGTGTGTGTGTGTGTGTGCGTGAGTGTATTTACACGTGTCTGATTTTGTGTGCGCGCGCGCGTGTGTGCGTACGCGTATATACCTATGTATATGATTTTGTGTGTGTGTCTGCTTCTGTATGTGTGTGCGTGTTTGTGTGTGCGTTTGCCTGTGTGTCTGATTTTGTGTGTGTGTGTGTGTGTGTGTGTGTGTGTGTGTGTGTGTGTGTGTGTGTGTTTGTGTGTGTGTGTGTATGCGAGCGCGTGTTTCTTCACACACGTCTCGGCATTAAGTCCGTGTTCTTAATGTATCCTTGCGTGTTCTCATGCGTAATTGTGGGCGCGCGCGTCGCTTCCTCCTACATGGAGCTCGTTTCATGTTAATCCGGATGCTTATTATTCATTTTTTGCTTTGCTGCCCCGTTCTGGTTGCTTTAACTCTTCAAGGCCTAGAGGGCGCCTCCAAAAAAGGCGTCAACCATAATAAAAGCTTTAAAGGAAACACTAGGAGTTTTCTATTACTTCTCTAATTCTGTGTGTTTTGTCTTTTTACTTGATTTTTTCTCGTCTTTTGTCGTTTATTATGTTTATTATTCTATTATATTAGTATATTATTGTTATGTTTTTTATGGTTATATTTCGTTCGTTAGATTAATTTTAACTTTTGACGACTATCAATTTTTTTTTTTTTTTTTTTCAAAATTTCTGATTACCTACGATTTTTGACGGTGAATTCTTTGAGTCTTCATCTTTAGAAAGTCTGTTTCTTCTAAAAAAAAATTTGTCTCTTCCGAATTATCATTATTATTATTATTATTATTATTATCATTATTAATAAATATTATTTTATTTTCATTATCTTTTATTTTTATTTATCTATTTATTTATTTATCAATTTTATTTATTTATTATTTGTGTGTGTGTGTGAATTAGTCACTGATTTCACATCAAGCCTCTTCGGCGTTTGTTATGTGTTATTCCCTTTTCACTTATGTCCCATGATTTTCTTGTATATTGTTGTTCTGTCTACATCATTTAGTCTCTTCCTCTCCTTTGTTATTCTGGAAAAGTCACCGCTGATCAGTTTCGTCTTGTGAATATAATACATTATATTTATTTCTATATTCCATCTTTTGGTTTCCGTATATGGTCATTGATTTTTAATATTTCATACCTTTCGTACCCACCTCTTCTCTCTCTCTCTGTCTGTCTGTCTGTCTGTCTGTCTGTCTCTCTCTCTCTTTCTCTCTCCCTCTCTCTCTCTCTCTCTCTCTCTCTCTCCCCTTACCTTCACCATTGATCAAAGTTTGTTTAGGTCTGTGTGTTGGGACGTAGTATAGTTAAGGTTCGTTTTGCTCGGTGCTATTGTCGCTCTCTGATGATCTTTTATGGCTTGACGATCATCATTGAGCCACGAACGATCATCGTTGAACGATAATCGTATCGAGCATGTAGAAGTGTATCTAAAGTCTGAGGATAAATCGAAACACCGTCATAACGTTTCGCCTTATAATGTGAATATTATAATTATAACAATTATAATTATAATTATTATTATTACAGTATGATTATTATTATGTTATCATTACACGCGGACACGTTATTCTATTTTTGTTTCCAATGTTAGGACCTGTGAAAGGCGAAAAGGACAGAAAAGGTGATGAGGGAAGGGGAAGGAGAGAAGAAGAGAGATGACTGGGGAGAAGAGAGGAAAAGAGAGAAAAGAGGAGAGGAGAGGAGAGAAGGGGAGGAGAAAAGGGAAGACAGGAGAGAAGGGGGAGAAGAGAAGGGAGAGGGAGGAGAAGGGAAGAAGGAGAAGGAGAGGAGAAGGGAAGAGAGGAGAAAGAGGAGAGAAGGAGGGGGAGGAGAGAAGGTGGAGGGGAGAAGGGGAGAGAAGAGGAGAGGAGAGGAAAGAAGGGGAGAGGAGAGAAGGGAGAAGGAGAGAAAGGGAGAAAGGAGAAAGGGAGAGATGGAAAGGGGAGAGAGGAGAAGGGGAGAGGAAAGAAGGGAAGAGAAGAGAGGAGAAGGGGAGAGGAGAGAAGGGGGGGAGGAGAGAAGGAGGGACGGGAGAGCCCAACGGAACAGCCCGACAAAGAAGTGACATGACACTTCGTGTTGTTGATTGCAGTTCGCCTCGTAGGCTACCCTATTAATGCAGCACAAGCTACGGCGACCCTTGCACGTGCTTCGGCTTCCATGAATGTATCAAAGCGTCACAAGACTCGGCTTGGCCGGAATACATGTATGACGTTAATCGCAGCGAGAGAACTGACTGGAATATACTTGGGCCTTCGAGTTCGGGAGAGGCATGATTGACCAAGATGAAGAGGGGTGAGGAGACTACGCCAGGAGGTGCTGAGTAGCTGCGGCCGGAGCCGTCACTTTTGGCCTGTTATCCGGCTGGACTCCTGGGACAGGTGACAGTCACTGCTGGGGATAGGAGAATTTCGTGATTCGAACACAGACGAAGGAGGTCATGTTCCATAATAAATATAGACAAGAACCGATTCCTTTCGTAACAATGGCGTTCTCAACATATTTTATTCTGGCTGACAAAAGACGATTTCATTCAGCTCGGAGGTCACTGAACTAAATATTTCAGACTCGAACCTGTCGTTATGGTGACACTTTTTTTTATAAATTCTATTGTGGCTAAACCAGCCCGTGTTTAGGTTTACTGAAGGGAGGTATGGCAACAGAGTGAGGTTCATTCGCTTAACGCCATCGCTACGATGACCTTTATTTAAGGGTATTGTTCTGGTCCGCGCCAGGCGATTTTATTCAGCTGAGGGCAGGAACTCTGAAAGGAATAATTGCCAGGCGATTTCATGCACCTCCTCTCTC
>NC_134791.1:18787852-18795352 GCF_046742065.1 Oratosquilla oratoria | reverse complement strand
CAAACTTTGGATTAACAAATATGATTTTTTTTAAATTTAATTAGAGTTTGGAGTTTAGATAATTTGTTATGTTTTCACTTAACTGCCCAGAAAGGTGTTCACAATAACTACTGTGCTCTTAACAGCAACGTACTTAGACACGGTGACATCTCTGTTCATTTTGTTATTGTTATAATCGTGGCAGAAGGCAGGCATCTGCCTACTTAGAATATTATGGTCAAAGGACCTAATTGTAACCTGTTATATTTAACCAGATCTCCTATTTGTTAATAAAAGAAGAAATCACCAAGGTATTTCTCGTCCACATTAAGTCCCGCCTTATGTAACCGCACACAACTGGTTACACAGGCTGGAGCGGTGTTCCCACGTCCTGAATAGAAGCGTCGTACTCAGCCACACAACTGGTTACAAATCGTAGGGTCTTGTTCATCTGATCTACAGGATCCTGACTGAACAAGGTCTTGCTGAACTGAGTCACCGTAAAGGCCTGAGTCTTAATTTCAATTGAACAGAATCTTCTTATATTGTAATCAAGAATCTTAAGCCCCCGTCACACTATCACGATTCTTGTCAAATGTTTTGTAAAGATTTGAAAAACTGGAAGATGAATTCGCTTAGAGTATTCTAGACTTCTCTAAGTCTACAATTCAACGTGTCTAATATTCGTATTTTAGGTTTAATTTCTCTTAGTCCGTCATTTATCATCTCTAATACATGACACGAAGGAGATTTGACATTTGGAGATTCGAGAAAAAAAATTGTAGCTGAAGTCGTTTCTACTCAAACTCAATCAAGTCGCGTATGAGACTTGGGCTTTGGCGCGTTAGTGTATTGAACGTGTGGATGTTGTACCTAGTTCCAGTCTCCATTTATAATGAATCATAATTACACAAGTTTATAATTAATCAATTCATTACGTAAACTTTACCTCCTTCACGATCCTCCCGGTGCTCGTGATTGGCTGGCGAGTGGGAGGAGGGAAACTCTAATTGGCTTTCGGTTTTCTCTTCCCGGACGGCAACCAATCAGATCCGGCCGGAGGAGGGAGGGAGGTGGGGCCTAATTATCAATTTAATTTAAAAGGAGTGTGGGTGTTTATTAATGACCGTAATTAAACTCAGATTATTGCAGATACCGTTTGGGATAATAGACAATTTAATATAGGCAATTCCCTTCCATGACGGCCATTACATTAACACTATATATATATATATATATATATATATATATATATATATATTATATATATATATATGTGTGTGTGTGTGTACGTATGTATATGTATATATGCATATGTGTATACATTTAATACATTCATATATCATGCTACGAAGCAATCAAGAAGTCTAAAATAATGACCGAAAATTGCAATATTAAAGATCTTAGAAAATAAATTTGATCTCCACATTAGGGGAAAACCTTATTAAAGAAGTTCATGATTGAGTTAGGAATGGGGGATTTCAACCTATCGCAGCGGGGTTTCGTCAATTCTACTCCTTCGCCAACACACATAAACGTTATAGATATTTTTGTACTGCTATAGGCACATGCGCAAACGCACGCACACACACACACACCAGCATAGACACATACATCCACACATATGCATACTCCCACATTCGCACGCGCGCACACCACTCCACACACACACATATATATACACACACACATATACACAAACACACATATTAACATACACACGCACACATACACACACACACACATTATATATATATATATATATATATATATATATATATATATATATATATATGTTCAGACATTCTGACAGGTAGACGTAAGCGGAGTAGGAAACAGGAGTCTTAGTCTTGAGTTTATAAACTCAAGACTAAGACTCCTGTGTATCCTACTCCGCTTACGTCATATATATATATATATATATATATATATATATATATATATATATATATATATATATATATATATATATATAAACGAGAGATGGAAGAAGTGGAACCGTGAAAGCTAGAATTGACTTCGTGACACACATACACACACAGTGGCGCAGCGGTTAGAGTTCACGGTTGCTACTACGGCAGTCCGGGTTCGAATCCCGCCCAGGGCTGAAATAATTTCAATATTGCTCCGCTGCGGGTCGTTAATCCATTTCTCGTGGGCGGGGACTTGGGTGTGTGTGTGCGTGTAAGGTCACAGCATTACCCATAGATCGGTCATATATGAGCTCTGAGCTCTCTTCCGGGAGGGAAATAGCTGTCGGTCACAAGCCCAACACGTGATCCAAGACCATGGTGAATCACACACGCATACATACACAAACATACATACACACACACACACACAATATATACATATATATATATATATATATATATATATATATGTGTGTGTGTATATATATATGTATATATATGAATATATGTATATGTATATATATATATATATACATATATATACATATACATATATACATATGTATAATATATATACATATATACATATATATATATACATATATTATATATATATATACATATATATACATATATATACATATATATATATATATATATATATTATATACATATATACATATATATACATATATATATATATATATATTATATATATATATAAACGAGAGATGGAAGAAGGGGAAACGTGAAAGCTAGAATTGACTTCGTGACATCAGATATTACATGGTACGAACATGTTCACGAACAGGCCCGACACGTTTTTTTTTTTCTTCTTCCTCTCAAGCCCAACATATTTAATTAGAAACAATATT
Source organism: Oratosquilla oratoria (assembly GCF_046742065.1). NCBI lineage: Eukaryota > Metazoa > Arthropoda > Malacostraca > Stomatopoda > Squillidae > Oratosquilla > Oratosquilla oratoria. The sequence continues at coordinate 18,792,585 of NC_134791.1, read as the reverse complement.
TAAGAACATCATAAGTATTGATAAACACACGTGTAACTGCTGGAGCCGTTGTCTGAGCACGCGGGGCAAAGGTGACGGCTTTGGATGAAGTCAAGCACCTTGGCGTTGGATCAATTTATGGCAGAGTCTTTGTTCCGTTTCTCTTGTAAGCTAAGGATATTCGTATTTTTTCATTGGTCTCTTGGAATATATATATATATATATATATATATATATATATATATATATATATATATATATATACATACATATATATGATGAAGAAAATCCACTGTCGGAGAAAGTAAACGGACGAAGAATAGAATTAACTGTATATTTCGAACACTTTCTGTGATCCTCTTCAGCAGTCGAAATATACAGTTAATTCTATTCTTCGTCCGTTTACTTTCTCCGACAGTGGGATTTTTTCATCTTACCTATGTGTCACGACATAGTCTCCCTCTCATATATATATATATATATATATATATATATATATATATATATATATATATATATATATATATATATATATATATATATATATATATATATATATATATATATATATTAGAAGTGGCGATGGTCCCCTATTCATCCACTTTTACATGGGTATAATTGAAGAACAAATCTTTAAGAATCACTCCATAATGCAGACCCACGTATACACGCGTTACATCGACGACAACTTTATCAACTCCAAAAAACACACAATTAAGTCACAAGACAACTTACCCCTTATCTACGATCTGGGAAATAAGAGACATCCTCGAAAGAATATCTTCAAATAGATTCACTAAAATAAATGAGAATATCGTTTGTTTTTTTTCCTTAATGTGAAAAGCGAAAATCTTTGAAACCTCGTTTACACGGAGCTAGTTTAGTGGCCGCTAGTGCTAGTTACAAGTTAACTTACCGGGCAAGTAAGTGTTGACACTAAGATAGTTTGAGGGCAAGTTGATTACATTCTGCAAGTGCTAGATGCAAGTTAACTTACCAGGCAAGTAAGTGTTGACACTAGGATAGTTTGGAGGCAAGTTGACTAACATTCCGCTAGTGCTAGTTACAAGTTAATCTACCTAAAGGCAAGTAAGTGTTGATACTAAGATGGTTTGGAGGCAAGTTAACTAACGTTCCAAAAGTGCTAGATACAAGTTAACTTACCTAAAGGCAAGTAAGTGTTGACACTAAGATTGGAGGCAAGTTGACTAATGTTCCGTTAGTGCTAGATGCAAGTTAACTTACCTAACGGCAAGTAAGTGTTGACACTAAGATAGTTTGGAGGCAAGTTGACTAACTTTCCGTTCACACTGAGCAAGTGGAGGGCTAGTTTACAAGTCGCTAATACTAGCAGCTACTAAACTAGCGTAGTATCAACGGGGCTTCTCCCACTATATCACCTTTAGTTTTAACTAATATTGTTAAAGTCCTCACCATTCATAAAAAAAAAAAAAAAAAAAAAAAAAAAAAAAAATAATAATAATAATAATAATAATAATAATAATAATAATAATAATAATGTGCATCTCTTATATTCTACGTTTATATGCAATTTTCTACTAAGAATATTATTTGTTCTGTGGTATCTTCTGATAACAAAAAGGTTTAATTTCTTTATCGTTGCCTTTTGAGACTTTAGTTTTTTTTTTTTTTTTTAAGCTGTCGCCAGGCAATTTGATCTAGTTGGAGGTCTCCCTTTTCCCCAGTTATGACAAAAGGAATAAAATAAATTCAAGGATCGAAAAGAAATGTTTGACAACTTAACTAGTGGCGGCCATCTTGTTTATGATATTGCATTTCTTAAAAAAAATTGTATATAAATAACTATAAAAGATAAATATATAAATAATAAACAGATAACGATAGATACATAAACGAGTAAACAAATAAATGAATCAATAAATAAGTAGGTAAATAAGAATAAAAGTCAATACATAGCGATTCTTTCGGGAAAATTCTGACATAATCAATATAGACTTTGTTTATTATACAGTATTTACTTACTTTTAAATTCCGTTGGTTTCTCATGAAAAAATTTGCATATTATTTCTGATTCACGCCAGACGATTGTATTCTGATTAAACATGACCTTGTGCTGCCTACATGTGTAGTAAAAAAAAAAAAAAAAAAAAAAAAAAAAAAAAAAAAAGTGGTTATATCAATGATCGACACCAAGATTAGCCACCCGAAATTGGAACCGTAATTCGACACCAAAAGTCGACACTAGAAGTAGACTTCAAAATATTCGACACCAAACTTCAACACAGAAATATTCGACACCAAACTTCAACACCGAAATATTCGACACCAAACTTCAACACCGAAATATTCGACACCAAAAATCGACACAGAAAAATTCAACACCAAAAATCGACACCATAAGAGGACATAAAAACTCAACATCAAAAATCTATGCAAAGAACCTACACTGAAAATCTACGCTGAAATTCTTCACCAAATGACAACATAAACAATACACACTAAGTTCTTTATATACATTCTTTTATTCAACATTCTTTCCTCTCCTGACCTCACGTTTATCACGATGACAACGATCTAAGCCATTTAGGTTTGAGTGTCGGAAAGTGATTTTATTCAATCGACAGCGTTCCTCTCCCCTTCCCCTCCCCCTCCACCTACCCCTCCTCCTCCTCCTCCTCCTCCCCCCCTCTTCCTCTCCGCTCAATGCGTTACATCCCATAGTATTTACTTAATATACTCAGGAACCTATCCCTCGCCTTTAGTCTACATTCCCATGCATCTCAGGTACAGAAGCAACCACGCTCATCCTGTAGGTGGAGAGGAAGAAGGTGGGGAGGAGGGGGGAGGGGGGAGGAAGGAGGGGGGAGGAGGAGGGGGGGGAGAAAAACTACCCTCCCACCCTTGATGATGCCCTTTAGCTGCTCCTTCTGACGCCTCCCACGTGGCGGACCCCGCCTCAGGGGCATCCTCCTCCTCCTCTTCCTCCTCCCCCTCCTCTTCAATCCCCAGCAGGGACTCCTGCAAGTCATGCTCCTGTGAAGGAGGAGTTCGGGTTATATGTCTCCCTTGATCTCAAGGGCCTCGTGATGGAGTCTTACGTAATGTTATCTCTCCAATCTTTTCTACGCCCCTCATTCTCTCCCTCCCCCTCTCCCTCCCTCTCCTTCCTTCTTCCTTCTTCGATTTTCTTCTCCTTTCCTCTGTGTCTCTCATTCTCTCCCTCTTCCACTCCCTCTCCTTCCTTTTCCTCTCTTCTTCTTCCTTCTTCTACTTTCTTCCCCTTTCCTCTACGTCCCTCATTCTCTCCCACCTCCTCTCCCCCTCCCTTTCCTGTCTTCTCCTTCCTTCTTCCTTCTTCTACTTTCTTCTCTTTTCCTCTATGTCTCTCATTCTCTCCCTCTTCCTCTCACTCTCTTTCCTCTATGTCCATCATTCTCTCCTTCTTTTCCCTCTCACCCCCTTTCCTGTCTTCTCCTTCCTTCTTCTATTTTCTTCTCCTTTCCTCTGCACCCTTCATTCTCTCCCTCCTCCTCTCCCTCTCACGTCTTCTCCTTCCTCTACTTTCTTCTCCTTTCCTCTCCTTCCTTCCCACTCTCTCCTTATCTCCTTCTCCCTCCTTCCCTTTTTCTATTTACTTCATTTTCTCCCTCTTCCTCTTCATCTCCCGTCCTCTCCTGTCTTCTCCTTCCTTCTTCCTTCCTCTACTTTCTTCTTCTTTCCTCTATGCCCATCATTCTCTCCCTCTTCCTCTCCCTCTCTTCCGTCTTCTCCTTCCTCTACTTTCCTCCCACTCCTCCTTACCTCATTCTCCTTATCTCCTTCCTCCTTCCCTTTATCCTTTTACCTCATTCTCTCCTCTTCCTCTCCACCTTCCGTTCTCTCCTTCATTCTCCCTCCCTTTATGTTCCTCTCCTTCCGTTCCCGTCTCTCCTTACATTACTCTTCTTCCATCCCCTCTACCCTGGAATCTTTACCTATTTTTACCCCTTCCCTCTCCTTCTTCTCTCCTTCTCCCTCCCTCCCTTTCCCTCTTTCCTTCCTCTTCTCACCACCTCTGTTATTACCTCCTCCCCTCTCCTTCTTCCCACTCCCTCTCTTTCTCTCCTTCCTTCCTCTTCCTCCACCCCCTCTCTTATTCCCTCCTTCCCTCTCCTTCTTCCCACTCCCTCTCTTTCCCTCTTTTCCTTCCTCTTCCTCCCACCTCCTCTCTTATTACCTCCTTCCTTCTCCCTCCCCCCACGTGCTCCTTCCTCCTTCCTCCCATCCTCCTTCCCTATATCTTCCTACCTCTTCCTTCGCTCGCTCAGCATCTCTCTCCTCCCTATCTACCTCCCACCCTCCCTCTCCTCTCCAGCTCCCACTGTTACTCCTCCCACCTCATTAGTTCGTTGCAGGTCATCCTTATTACCCCTAACCCCCACTTCCCATCCTCCCACTTCCCCTCCCTCCTCCCCTCTCCCTCCCTCCTCCCTCCCAATCGAATCTTCTTTCTCGGTCGAAGAGCAAAATAAGCTCAGATTTCGTGAGTTATCTTCTTTCACAAGGTATCCAAAGTTAACCATTCTTTCTTAGTTTGCAGGCAAAGACGTACACACACATACACACACACACACACACACACACACACACACACACACACACACGCACAGCACAAATATAAACACAGTCCCATACCTTCTATTGTACACTTATTAAACAACATCTAACCCAAATATCATATTAATACTAAGACGCATCTATCATTTTTATATATTCATGTTTTATGTGTTTGT
>NC_134791.1:18780352-18782852 GCF_046742065.1 Oratosquilla oratoria | reverse complement strand
TGTATGTAGTCTTGTCTGCATATATGCACGCTGGTAGGCATTACGGACAAAAATGGTCAAATATATTCTTTCAAATCGAGACAGATTGTTTTCACACATCAACCTAACCTACTACTTTGAAAGATACAATGTTTTTATATAAAAAAAATAGCGTACGGAGGTTATATTAGTACGACTTTTTGCTTAGAACTTTAACAAGTACATGACAAACTGGCGAATCGTCACACCAACAAAGGTATTTCAAAGTATTTCTTTCTTATAGACTTATCTCCAAATACCAATTGCACAAATGATAATTTCACTAATACCCATACCTCTGCCCACAAAATAATAATAATAAATAAAAATTATATTCGAAAATGAAATGACAAAAACGTCAGATCCATTAGGAACATTTTCACAGAAACATATTCTAGTAACACTTACCTAGGGAATCTTGTCCTTGGTGATTCAGGCGGAAACCTAGAAGTGTGGTAACTAGTTTGTTTGAATGTGGTCCTAACTTGTTTATAACATGGAAAGAGGTCTTCAAGATACTAACAACATCGAACTACCTATGGTACATACTATGGGTTTCATAGTTTGTAAGGCTATAGATAATATAATCGAGATGTTATTGTGAATAATGAAATATCGATCATGTAAAACCCGCTTGTCTGTGTGGGCTTGTTTGGTCCACTGTAAGCGCTTGGTTATGGTGGTGTGTTAAAAAAAAAAGAAGGCCGTAACATCATTTTAACCGAACAAAATATACATCAAACCTAGATTTACGAGTATGAATTTTCGCAAAAAAAAAAAAAAAAAAAAAAAAAAAAAAAAAAAAATCTATAAAAGTTAGACCAGCTAATGATGCAGATGATGATAATAACAATAACAACAATAATTAAAAAAAAGTCCGCGATAACTCTATATATCCTAGTGTTTGTGTTGGAGTTCTGTACTTACCAGAACAAGGTCCAGTCTCCTCGCTGGTGTTTGGAGAAGAGCTTCCACGGTCGGGCCTGGAGACCACGCAACACTCAATTAATTCATCGCTAATTGTTTACACACAAAATAGGAACACCAATTTTTTTGTCATTAAACAAATTCGCCACCGGAAATGGGAATGGTTTGATGTGCCGATACATCTAACAGACGCTCACAGACACACACACGCACGCACACACACACACATACACACACACTACGGCGGTCCGGGTTCCAATCCCGCCCAGGGCTGAAATCACTTCAGTATCGCCGCACTGCGAGTCGTTACTCCAACTCTCGTGGGCGGGAGTTGGGTGTGTGTGCGCGTGTAAGGTCACAGTATTACCCATTGATCGGTCTTATGTGAGCTATGAGCTCTCTTCCGGGAGGGATATAGCTGTCGATCACGAGTCCAACGCGTGATCCAAGACCAAGGTGAATCACACACACACACAGATACACACCATGCACATATTAGACTTCTCACAAGCGTTGCTACTTTCCTGTACACTACACTTAGGTAAATACAATACAGTATCTCACCCTAAAGCTGGCGCGAGATCGTATCAAAGGATAGAATCGTTGTAAACTAGTCCTTAACACACACTCACTTAGGTAACTGATTAATTATCAACTGGCAGCCCGCTCTCAGAATACACGTAAACACGCCAAAACACAATTAATAATTCTATTGGTTAAAAACCTCACTTGTTGGCCAATCAATATTCGTCTAATTTGGATCACTGTACTAGTGTACTACCTTGTTCAGCTTTGTTTCGTAACAATCGGTAGTTATAAATGCATTTTCTTCATCTAAATTGCTTATCAACACTCTAAGCAAGATGAAACATTTTAGATATTTTATTCTAGGCGTTGTTAAATTTTTTAATTCATCTACGGAAGGAGAACATCATAGATAAAAGGTTAGAACTATTTAGTGTCTGTCATTGTGACATATTTCTTTGACTGCGCTGTTGCCAAATCTCTTCTACTCAAATAACAATTCAGAGCGTTGTTCTGTAAGTGTTCAATGCATTGTTCATCTTGAACAGTGTTATCCTCAGTTAATATCACGTAACATAAAAATGTTGTTCTTAGTTATCTAATATCATATAATATGACATGACGTTAATAATTATATCGAGAAAAGGAAAAGCTAATCAGAGGGCGTGTTGTATACTAGTATCTAGTTACACGACACGTCTAAGTCGGCTTTCATGATGACTTAAATATAGAAATATCATTGAGGACATATTAGCATGACCCACTGTGCATATGAAGTATAAAAACATACCTTTCGTTGCATTAATACCTTCTTATATCTTTATTAAAAGATACCTACTGTATGAAATAAAAAAGTGTTGTAAAGTCAACTTGAACATTGCCTCATTCATTCATTCGTTTAATCATTTACGGTATTGTTTATTAATAATTTCATTATAGTACAGCGTTCATTTTAATTATTATAGTTTGATTGATACCAAATACCAAAAATACCAAAAGGATTTCAATAAGTTTTGACCGTTTTCTCTTA
>NC_134791.1:18765352-18770352 GCF_046742065.1 Oratosquilla oratoria | reverse complement strand
AACCACCCGCATGCCCTCCTATGCATCCTACATAGCTCCTTCCTCCTTCCTCCCGCCCTCCACAGCCACCCTACGCCCACTCGGCAGCCTCCACACAGCCACCTCAACCCCGCCCTGAGCCATTAACAAGGTGATAAGGTGAGAAGCTTACGCTTCGATGCGGCCGAAGCCGTCACGGTATGAGTGTTTTCATTTCTGTGTACTGAGATTGCTGTTTATGTCCTTTGGCAAGAACGCATTTTTCCGTCATATAGTTATGACGTAAAATTTTAGGTCGTAAATTTACGACCTAAAACTATACGAAGTGTCCAAAACTATACGAAGTGTCCAATGTGTATCAGAGACTACAGAACTGGAGGCAGCTGTACGTCGGTATAAAGACTTCCTTTAATTATAAAATGTTTATAAGCCATATTCTTCTTGGCTATTCCACCCTTAGTCCTCCTTACAGATAGGGCTTCCATCAGGCCTTTGTTAGCCCTACCTGACTTTGGGGAAAATGCACTAATCTAATTCAGTCTAGCTTAACCTAACCTAACTTAGTTCAACCTAACCTATCCCTAAATTTAACAAACCTATCCTAACCAAACCTAACCATTCCAAACGTAATTCAACCTAATCTAATCTAACCTAACCTTGCCTAAACTAAACTAACCTAACGCAACCTGGACTTACCAAAGCTAACATAATCTTACCAAAACTAGCCTAATCTAATATAACCTAACCTAACCTTGTCTAACCTAACCTAACCTTACCAAAACCAGCCTAATCTAATCTAACCTGACCTAACCTTGTCTAACCTAACCTAATCTTACCTAACCTAGCCTAACCATCTTCACAACATCGGGGAAGGGACTCTTTGGGAAAGAATTAAACTTTTGTCCTTCCCTCAGCGACCCGGAAGCTCCTCTCAAAGCACTCCCCCCCCCACCAACCCCCCGCAGCCTTTTCTGCAAGCCCCCACGGCTCTCAGTGGTAGTTTGTCCATCAGGGAACTCCAAACGGATGTTTTGTAATGCGAGTCACTCCAAACACACATAAACAGTTTATAGTCTTCGAGTGGCCACCCCACGACCCAGCACCCAGTATGGTTGGATGAGAAAAGGGGAAGCGATAACGGGCGAAATGCTAAATGGGAAACTTTCAAAGATTTAAAAAAAAAAAAAAAAAAAAAAAAAAAAAAAAAAAAAAAAAAAAAAAAAAAAAAAAAAAAAAAAAAAAAAAAAACACGATGCCGGGCGGAATGCTTGAAAAAAAAAGTAAATAAAAAGAATAGAAGGGAGGTATGGGGTGCAGTGGTTAGAGTGGTTGACTCGTGTGATGAAGAATACGGGTTCGAGCTCTTTTGGATGACAGGTTCTTGTTAAAACAAATCACTGGAAATTCCCATGGGAAGAAGGTAAGGAGCGTATATTAGAAGGCGCGTGACTGCGGCAGTAGCCGTCCCCTTTGTCTTCTGTGCTTGAACTGTTGGGGCAGGTAATAATCACTATTGGGAATAAGAGAGAAACGCGGGACTCGAGCCCACAAGTAAGCGAATGCGAGACCAACACGCTTCCTATTAAGCAAAAAAAAAAAATAAAAAAAAAATAAAATAAAAATAAAAAATAAATAAACAAATATATAAATAAATAAATAAAATAAATAAATAGAAAAAATAAAAAGTAAAAATAAATAAATGAATAAATGAATGAATAAAATAAGATATAAATAATAATAATAATATAATAAATAAATAAAAGAATAAAATAAAAATAGATATACAAACAAATGAATAAACATTAAAAAATCGTCTGGCGTGGGACAGAATAAAGTCTGTAGAGTACGTCACCATATGAAAGAGGCTCAAGTCTCGCTTACGACCTCAACTTCTGATCATCACATAATATTAAACAATCAATCCGCATGAGAATGTTAGTAAATTAAGGAGATAATATCGCCGAAATCATCGTCATTCCCAAAAATTCTTTAAAGCCTTTTTTTTAAGTTAGGTTAAGTTAGATTAGGTTATGTTAGATTAGGTTAGGTTATATTAGGTTATACTAAGTTCGGTGTAGTTAGGATAGTCTTAGTATTATCAATTATTGGTTGAGATTAACAAAATACCATCACATGAAGAGGCAATAGGGACCTTTTGGTCCATAACTAGGTCGGATGCGGAAAAAATTATAACAATGATAAATAAAAAAAAAAGAAAAATAAATAAAGATTATAATACTATAATCAATAACAAATAAAATAAATAAATGCATAGGTATATTAAAGGAACATTACGCAGAGTTCACAGAGCGACAGCGATATCGTCGTATTATGTGACGCCATTGCCGTCTTAATTGACCGGGAGGTTACCTCAAGGCTTCTTAAACTCCCGCATTGTTCTTGCACACCTCCTCCCCCTCCCCTCCTCCAACTCGCCACTCCTGAGACGCCTCACTGTCTGGGCTCGCCGCCGTTCTGTCGCGCGTTCTTCGTTGTGGACACGGTGACGAAGAGACATCCTGGTGTGTGACAGGTCGATGACTTAAGCGTGCTGGTTCGAGTCCTGATAGTGTTTCGCCTCAATACAGAGATTACTTGTCCTTATGCATAAAGGTCGATGTCTTAAGCGTACTGGTTCGAGTCCTGATAATGCTTCGCCTCAATACAGAGGTGCCTCGTCCTTATGCATACTTCAGAATTCTCCGTTTGTTATAGTAAAAGCACTGAAGGAATTGGCTTTAGGGTGTTTAGCCTTTAAAGTCCACTGCAGGATCGCCGCTCTATCCCAAACAGGACGATACAGCCTATGGCACCAGGAGAGAAGCAAACCCATACAGGAAGGAAATATAGTCGAAAGATATTTATTATTGTGGGTAAAATGCTCCTTTCACAGGGACGGTTTCAACCTTATTGTCGCGTTAAGGGGCGTAATATATATAAATGTATACACATACACACACACACACACACACACAAACACTCTCACACTCACACACACACACACACACACACACACACACACACACACTCACACACACACACAAATACACACTCTCTCTCTCACACACACACATCCTCCCATCTGACACTACCCCACCACGTCACGCTATAAGTCACAACAAACTTGTACCCATTAGAGCACCAAGGACTGACTGCTACAAAATCAGCGCCATTTCGTCCATAGTGCACATTATCACATTACCCTAGTCATAGAATTAGCATTAAATGTATATTGTCAATAAAGCACTGTTAACTCAATAAACCGATTATTTTTACTACTACTACTACTACTACTACTACTACTACTACTACTACTACTACCACCACCACTACTACTACTAGGAAGTGCCAAGATGAGAGGGAGGGAGGAGGGTGGAGGAGAGTGGAATATGTAGGGGATGGAATGGGTGGGAGTGGTTTCTATGCCTTTTTCTTTTTGGCTACCCCCCGTGTAAGGGGGAAAAAGCCTTTGGTATATGTAAGCACTAATATTATTACTATTATTATTATTATTATTGTTATCATCATCATTATTATTATTGTTATTATTATTATTAACTATTACTATTATCATTATGATTATTACTTTTATCAATATTATTACTATTATTATTACCATTAGTATCATCATTATTATCATTATCATCATTATTATTATTATTACAACCAGTTTTATTAAACTCACAGAAATATGTAGGTCTGTAAAGGATTAACCTCTGTGCATATTCCTTACGAATCCTGAGGAGGACCCTGCTAAGGTCGGGCGAGGCGCTCCGGGGTTAATCTCGAATGTCCTCGGTGCTGTGGACGAGCGCCCTCAGGACTCGGGGCCACTGGGAGCTGGGGGATTTTTTTTTTTTTTTTTTTTTTTTTCTTAACACACGAGAGAAACAAGAAGGAACAAGACAAGAGGCACAGGAGGAGTGCTGGAAAATGGAACCTGGAGAAGGTTTGACCGGCTGACCAGAAGTAAGAACGTAAATGAGGAATACGAAAGAACTACTCGCCGGTCGGCTAAGAAAGACAAAGGAACTACAGACGGGAAGGAATCGATGTCGGGAGACAAGAAAAGCGGAATAATGAAACCCATGAAACAAATGGCCTGCCTGCAAAGATGGTGAGACAGTCGATTAATAGAATGGAATAGTCGGCCAGCCAACAAAAGGGAGGAATATTTTTAACACACGAAACACACGGCCGACCAGCACAAACGACTATTTCTAATGCATGAAACAAGAGTTTGGCCTACAAAGAGGGTTGGACAGTCGATTGATAGGGCGGAATAGTCGGCCAGCCAGCAAAAAGGACTATTTTCGATACATGAAACAACATGCCGGCCTACAAAGAGGGTGGTGCAGTCGACTGATAGGGCGGAATAGCCGGCTGGCCAACAAAATGGACGAATATTTTCAACACACGGAACAACAGGCCGGCCGGCAAAAAGGGCGGGATGATCGAATATTTGGGCGGAATAGCCGGTCGCCAAAGAGGGCGGGACTATCGAACAATAGGGTGGAATAGCCGGGCAACCAGCCAGCAGAAAGAAAGAAAGAAAAAACAAACAAAAAAAAAACACGAAAAAGCCTGCTTAGAGGGAGGGAAAATGTAATAACGGAACGGATAGCTGGCCAGCCGGCAGCAGACTAAACAAGGAAAATGGCTGGCCGGCACTAAATACGAAACTCAAAAAGCCGGCTAGCTGGCTGGTAATAAATAGTGAAACATAATGGCCGGCAAGAAATGCGGAACAAAAGAACCGGTTGGCCGCACAACAAATAGAAAGAGAATTGCCGGCTGGCCGGCAGAGTTGGATGGGATTCCCCTCAGCCGAATAGAATCTTGTTTCTACATAAAAAGAAAAAGAAAATGTCGATTTGGATAGAATCACCAGAAGTGACAGAAGTCCGCCAATGGGTTTTGTCTTCCCGTTCTTAAAGAGGCTCTGGAAGCCTCATCCTCTCTGACGATTCCCCCAACGACACATGACTTATTTATTGATCTTATTTATTTTTCTTTATTTT
>NC_134791.1:18755352-18760352 GCF_046742065.1 Oratosquilla oratoria | reverse complement strand
TTCATAACCTTAGGTCAACTCAAACTTTCAATATGAATAACTTGTTAATTCTACCGTACCAGGAGAACCTACAAAACATTCCAAATATATTACGTAATTTCAACATTAATATAATATTTAACAATAAGGACATTATAAGACAATTGCTCATAAATAATCCTGTCAACAGTGATAAAGGGTGTGTGTACAAAATACTTTGTAAACCATGTAATCAGTTTCATGTTGGTCAGACTGCTAAAACACTCAAAACACGAATCAATCAACACAAGAAATACGTTAGAGAGGGAAACCAATCTAGCGGCATATTCAACCACATGAACCATTTTAACCACCCAGTTGACTGGGATAAAGCTAAAGTCATCACATACAACAATAACATCACAGAAAGAAATTTAATTGAATGCAGTTTGATCAAATCTAGTAAGGGAATTAACGTTAATCTCCATCAAGGTTTGTACAAATCAGATAGTTATATTTGCCATGAAATTTCAAAATTATTTAAATTGTAATATACCAGTTATGAGCAATTGTCCCATACCAAGACGGTATCAAATGTCACGTGTACTTCTTCCACTACCTCTCTGAATTCCTTCTTCACCATGTCTCAGTCGTATATTCTGAACCTTCTTTTTCCCTTTTATAATCCTTCTTTGTATTAGCACTGAAGATGTAATTATACGAAAGTGTTCTGCTCCGTTAGTTTACTTTTCCTAGTAGTTACGCACTTGTGAACACACGTTCCTAGTGTTTTTATTGCATATATATATATATATATATATATATATACATATATATATATATATATATATATACATATATCTATATATCTATATATATATATATATATATATATACTGTCAAATCAAATCAAATCAAATCAAATCAGCCATCCTGAATCCACTGCTGAACAAAGGCCTCCTTCACAGCATTCCATGATTCACACGACTGCGCCAACTTCTGCCACGTTACTCATGCAAACTTCTCTATCTCGTCTCTCCAATTATGTCTAAGAATATAAATTAATGAAAAAAAAAATAATGGATATAAACCTCCCTACAATAAAATATCTTCAACATCAGGCAATGTACAACCATGACCGCAACTATTCATCCACCATCCTTATTCACGAAAAGAAAGAATCGAACCCACGTTTAAACGACACAAATTAATAGACGTGCTCGGGAACACACAGCACTGGGTTCTTGTGGTCCAGGAGCCTTACATGCATAAGCTCAGTAATTTTCTGTGAAGGAAAAATAGTTCGAATCCCGTAAGTGAAAACAGAACGAGGGTGTTTAGCCTCTTCGATGAGTGTTATGCCACGGGGACGCGACGCGCGCGGGGACGCACATGCGCGCCTTCTTTTTCTTCTTCTTCTTCTTCTTCTTCTTCTTCTTCTTCTTCTTCTTGAGACCCGATACGCGTGGGGCATAACATGTGTCCGAAAGGGGTTAGGAATTTCCTTTGGTTATGTGAACTTCTTCCTCACCAGACGGTGCGTGTGAGAGTGTGTGTTTACTTAATTGTAATATACAGAATGAGAAGTCCACTTGTGGGGTCCCGGTTGTACGTACGTACGTACGTACACACACACACACACACACACACACACACACACACACACACACACACACACACACACACATGCACCTCGTGGCGCAGTGGTTAGAGTTCTCGCCTGCCACTACGGCGGTCCGGGTTCGAATCCCACCCAGGGCTGAAATAATTTCAGTATCGCTGCGCTGCGGGTTGTTACTCCAACTCTCGTGGACGGGGAGTTGTGTGTGTGTGTGTGTGTGCGTGTAAGGTCACAGTATTACCCATATATCGGTCATACGAGCTCTGACCTCTCATCCGAGAAGGAAATAGCTGTCGATCACGAGTCAGACACGTGATCCAAGACCATGGTGGTGAATCACACACACACTAATCATGTCATCTTCCCGCATTGGGATGCAGAACCAGCAGCAATTCTCATATTCTCCAATCGTTTCGCTCTTACGTCATCAGATATTTCCTGGTTTCGTCATTTGGGCCCAAACCAGCTCATTCCTCGGTGACCCATCGTTGTCCCATATCCTTTCGACCCTTCTCTTCCTGTTGTCTTTATTTTCCTTTTCTTTTTTCTTTTCTTTGTACCCGTTTCATGTCACTTTGGTTTCAGTTTACTGGGGACAAGTCTGTTCGTCCTTGGAATGAAAGCATACTAGTGTTGCGGCAGAAAATTATGCTTGAGAAATATGTGCTAATTGATTTGACACAAACAATTCAACCCCATCTACAACCATACACATACACAAAACAGACATGTGGATACATACATGCACACACACATATATATATATGTACATACATATACACATACATGCATACACACACATATATATGTATATACATATACACATACATGCATTCATACATACATGTATTCATAGATACACACATATATGTATACATACATATACACATACATGCATGCATTCATACATACATACATACATGCATTCATAGATACACATATGTATACATACATATACACATACATGCATTCATACATACATTCATACATACATACATACATACATATATGTATACATACATATACACATACATGCATTCATACATACATACATACATGCATTCATAGATACATACATCCATACAATCCATACATACATCCATACATACCCATCCTACTTTTACTTTTCTCATCCTCGTCATATTCCTTTCCCTGTCCTTCATCCACCCTCCTCCCCCCACCTCTCCCTCGATCTGCAAGTGGAAAAGGTCGAGCGCTTGGTGGAGTAGGTGGAAGGGAGTGGAGGGGAATGGTGGAGGCGGGTGGATCCACTTTTCCACACGGAATGGGAAAGTCGTGACATTAGATAATTGAAGGGAAAAGGAAAAAGAGGGAAGGACGAAGGCATATGGCAGAGAAAGGTGAATACATGAATAATGAGAGAGAGAGAGAGAGAGAGAGAGAGAGAGAGAGAGAGAGAGAGAGAGAGAGAGAGAAAGAGATAGATAGATAGAGATAGAGAGGGAGAGATAGAGAGAGAGAGAGAAAGAGAGAGAGATAGAGAGGGAGGAAACAAAGAAGGAGAGAGAGAGGGAGGGAAACAAAGAAAGAGAGAGAGACAGAGAGAAGAGAGTGAGAGAGAGAGAGAGAGAGAAAGAGAGAGAGAGGAAAGAGAGAGAGATAGAGAGGGGGAAACAAAGAAAGAGAGAGAAAAAAGAGATAGAGAGGGAAAGAGAGACAGAGAGAGACAGAGATAGAGAGGGAGGGAAACAAAGACAAAGAAAGCGAGAGAGAGAGAGAGAGAGAGAGAGAGAGAGAGAGAGAGAGAGAGAGAGAGAGAGAGAGAGAGAGAGAGAGAGAGAGAGAGAAAGAGAGAAACGAGAGAGAGAGAGAGAGAGAGAGAGAGAGAGAGAAAGAGAGAAAGATAGAGAGAGAGAGAGAGAGAAAGAGGAAGAGAGAAACAGCGACGAAATCATTCCAAAACACTAACCCCCCTATAAAGCCGAATTCCTCCACAGTCCTCACTCTACCCAACAACGTCAGACGAGTCAGTCCGCGGTGCCGAGGTCTGAAACACTCCTCAAACCCCGGACTCGACCGATGTCCGGGGATAGGGGGGGGGGGCAATTAGCCGGAATCAATTAGTCTCATTCCATGTCACATAATCACCGGAAGAGATAAGGCCTTCCAGAAGGTATATATATATATGCCCGGATATAATGCCCCTCCCTCACATCCCCCGGGTCGGCTTGGCATCAATACCCGGATCTGACCGGAAACGAGTACCGGAAGGAAGCAATCGGGCCGGAGCTAACGATACGAAGGGAGTTGTGATGGCTCAGTGCGTTGCGTGCTGGGCTCGCGTCGTGACACGAAGCCTTCCGTGCCGGGTGGTACTTTTTCTTTGTTATTCAGGCTGTCGTCAGGCGATTTTATTCGTCTCCTTGGCAGAGACAATTTTTTTTTCACAGTGGGCCAGATAATTGAGAAAATAATGAGCGCTGGACGTATAATTATTGTGTTCAATACAGTACGAATACACCAAAAATAAAGGTAATCAACACAAGTCATTTACAAAAATATAAATTACAAAGAACGCAATTGATAAAGACAAACACACAAAAAAAAGACAACAAACATATCTATTCAACATTTTTTTTAGAAAAGAAAAGAAAAAATATTATATATATATATACATATATATATATATACATATATATATATACATATATATATATATATATATATATATATATATATATATATATATATATATATATATATATATGACATGTACAGTACGATGGCGGGCATTAGCTTGATGACCCATTTTATTGGGTTGCTAAGGGTTTACAGAAAATAATTATTTTCCCACTACAAATATATTATAATTATATACTGTAATAATTAAAATACATGATGCCTAGTTTTAGGATTCTAAGCAGACCATGATTAAATAAAAACTCCAAAGCAGAAATTTATTTGTAGGCTTGGGTCGCGATGCTTGATTTGTGCAAAATTTTGGGTCGCGATGCTTGATTTGTGCAAAATTTTGGGTCGCTGCCAAAAAAGGTTAAGACCAATCATACTCTTTCATGATATGAAAATCAAACTGATGTCGAACCAGAGCAGAAGTTTGTTGAAAAATGTCTTTATATTGAGATAGACGAT
The DNA here is from genome assembly GCF_046742065.1 of Oratosquilla oratoria. NCBI lineage: Eukaryota > Metazoa > Arthropoda > Malacostraca > Stomatopoda > Squillidae > Oratosquilla > Oratosquilla oratoria. The sequence continues at coordinate 18,755,662 of NC_134791.1, read as the reverse complement.
TCAATTCAGATAATATAAAATAAAATAGAATAAAATAAAATAGTATAACAAAAGGTAAAATATCACAACAAAATGTAATAAAGACAAAGTGAAATAGAAAAAACAGACAAAATATATAAAATAGAAACATAGATGAGACTAAGCTAAAAAAAAAGAGAGAGAGAGAGAGAGAGAGAGAGAGAGAGACGTGAAGGAGCGGTTAGCGTCCTTGCCTCACATGCAAGAATCCTGAGTACGCAACCTAAGCTCTGAAATGGCGGACATTAAAGTTGCAGTTAGCCAGTAACGCATCTCATTCTAAACACCAAAT
>NC_134791.1:18740352-18742852 GCF_046742065.1 Oratosquilla oratoria | reverse complement strand
ATTACTGTTATTATTATCATCATAATTTATATTATTATTATTATCATCATCACCACTTTCATTATTATTACGATTATTACTACAACTACTTACAATTCTTTTCAAGTTGAAAACGCTTGCTTGCTTGCTTCTCACACTACAGCTGTCACTTTCCAACCAAAGTATCATAGAATGACGTAGTTGCTCACATAATTAAAATATTTGCAGGCAATAGTTGGCCAACCTTTCTTTGTGCAATTATACGAATTATGGTGAAGATGAAGAAAATACAAATAAAAAGAGTGAAAGTGTTTGCATGTTTGCATTTGTGTGTATGTGTGTGTGTGTGTGTGTGTGTGTGTGTGTGTGTGTGTGTGTGTGTGTGTGTATGCGCGCGCGCGTGTGTGTATGCGCGTTTATGACTATCAGCTTGTAGTTCTGCATACGTGTGTATGTGCGCGCGTATGTGTGTTTTGACAGTCCTTTTTTGTTTTGCATATGTGTGTGTGTGTGTGTATGCGCGTGTGTGCGTGTTTCTGACTGTCCGTTTGTCGGTCTGCATGTGTGTGTATGTGTGTGTGCATGCGTGTGCGCATCTGTGTGTGCGCGCGCGCGTGTGTGTGCATGCGGGCGTTCGTACGCGTGTGCGCGTGTTTGTGTGTGTTCGGTTGCAACTTGCTTTTGTTGCAGCATGCAAGGCGGCGTGCGTTTTCCATCATTCCCCCCAAATATGGTGCAGCTTGTCCACGCGATGGGAAAGCTGGTGCCAGGCGGGCTCATTATTCTGTTGATGTTGGCAACGACGATGCTAATGCTAAGAATACATTGCCTGTGTCGCCGCCACCGTCGTCGTCGTCGTCGTCATCCTCATCATCGTTATTACAATTATCATCATCACCATAACCATCATTATAATTATCATCATCATCATTATAATCATGATTGTCGTCATCATCATCATCATCGTCATCATCACCACCACCACCATCGACATCATTATTATCATCACCACCATCACCTTCATCATTATCACCATCATCATTATCATCGTCGTCGTCATTATAATTATTATCATCATCATCATCATTGTCGTCATCATCATCATCACCACCACTCACATCATCATCACCTTCATGATCACCATCATCATTATCATCTTCATTATCACCATCATCAACTGCATCCGATGGGTAACTTAATTATAAGAATACCTATCATCCCTTTAGCTTAAGCTAACACTCTTCATATTATTCTTGTTGTCACCAATCTAATTCCCTCCGTGGAGCCATTAACCCCTTACTTACTGTCTGACCCTTTTCCTTTTAACCTGGTTGTCGCTAGACGATTTTATTCCTCAAAGTGAGACATCTTTGAAAGCAAAAGACAAATGTAAGACGGAAAGCTTGGGCGAGTACAAGGGCGAGAACAAGGGCGAGGGTTCTTAAGTCCCACCCTGAACTCTCCAACCGGTTCCAGGCGCCCCCCAACAGCTCGTCGCCCCAGGGGCGCGCCGGTCAGTCCCGACACCAGACTCTAGATCGTCGACCGCGTCCAAGAAGCGCCTGGAAGTCACCAACAACAAGGCGATAACGTAATAATGTATTGGTGTCCGCGTGTTCGTACCGACGTATCGTATCGAAGCACGAGTACAGTATATCAGAAGAATACGTCCGTCTCGGGGCCTTGGAGCGCATACCGGGCTACCCACGTTCCGATAAGAGATAATATTTTTCATTCACAACGAGACGTCTTAGACGACCCTCGCTAACAAACTCTCACTCCAAGAACAGTCTTGCCTGACGAGCGGGGACGCCCATAGACAACGCATGCCATTTTCAGCTTTATCAGCACGACTTACGAAGGTCGTTTATTGCTTGCAGCGAAATCGATATCTGTTGTTTAATTTTCGGAATGGAAGAAATAGTGTCTTCACTCGTTCGTGGAAACGATAAGACTCGAACTCGCTTCCGGTACAATTTTCCCCCCGTTCTCATCCTCCCGGATTTAACCTTCCGGAAGTCCGGAACACGCCGAGAGCCGCTGCCGAAGGTTCGAACTTTGACATTATCTCCTTCGGTGCCAAAAGACTTCATTCAGCTCAGGGGCCAGACATAAGGCCTGAGAGGGGTCTCGATCGAATCCGCACTTGTTCAAATCAGGGTCAGAGCTCTGGGTGAATGGAATCATTTGGTCTCTGTCGTAACACATTGCATACATTGTGCTACCGTATTCAAGGGAATAAAATAATTCCCTCTCTTCCTCCCTCCCTCTCCTTCTCTCTCTCTCTCTCTATTGTTTCTTGCTCTTGACCCTTAACTCTTTCCCCTTCTCTCACTCTCTCCTTCTCCCTATTCTATCTCTATTGTTCTCTCTCACTCTCTCTTTCTCTTTCCCTATTTGCATACGACTTCTCCGATGTGCGTTTGTTTGTATGTGTGTATGTATTAGTGTTAGTGTGTTTGTCTTTGTGTGTGTATTTGTGTGCGTGTTTGTGTGTGTGCGCGCACGTGTGTGTGTGTTT
>NC_134791.1:18707852-18725352 GCF_046742065.1 Oratosquilla oratoria | reverse complement strand
TTAGTGTCCGGCTTCACCGACTGTCTCATACTCCTTAGGAGTCTTCGTATATTGTCTTCGGCTTAAGTTCCTGATCTCCTGGTCATAAAAAAAACACCTTCAGTTAAAGTTCCAGACCTATCAGATATCTTGTTATAGTACCTCTTCCTCTGGGCTTCATATGGTCCCTCCAACTATATCTAAGTATTCCAAGGCACTTATATAGTTTCCCTGTATCACCTATGCCTATAGTCCCAGATTTCTAATCTGAGAAACTATACTTAGTAAAGTCAGTATAGTGCCTCCGTCTATATTCCTGGAGACCTGACTGGTCTTGATATAGTTCCATTTCCTACAGTCTCAAGTATCTCGTCTTTATATAGTTCTAGATTTTTAGCCTTGTTATAGTCTCTATCTGTATTCAAGAACTAAACCCCAATCCCTCGCCTTGGCTTAATCCCTCTTTCTGAATCCCTTAGGCTTCTGGTCTTGAAACGGCGTCTCAGCATGTGAGTACTCTCAAGCCCACAACGTTTTTCGTCTTCCTCCCGAGCCACGTGTAAGCCTAAGCGCAAACTGAGACGCAGGACACACAGGCCACGCAGGCAACACAGGCCACGCAGCACAGAGCAAAGGTAGACTTTCTGTTGTTGAATCGAAGTACAGTTCGAACTTCTCAATCACTCAGTATTTCAAGGAAGAGAGAGGGTCAAACTGTACTTCAACTCAGCAACAGGAAGTCTTCTTTGCACTATGCTGCGTCGCCTGTGTCGCCTGCGTCGCCTGTGTCTCAGTTCCCGATTAGGCTAAGAACTGAACCCCAAACCCTAAACTTACCAAAATCCCTTCACCTGTACCCTTAGTCCTTTGGTGTTGAAAACCGCGTCTCGGCAGGTGAGGACTCTTAGGCTCACGATGTTCTTCATACCCCTCGCTCCTCCCCCCCCCCCAACCTCACCCGGCCACGTGTTGCCGAGCCACCAATTCTGACACCTCTGGCAGGCACCTTATCGCAGTCGAGAAGAGACCCAGAAGCTTTATCGTGGCACAGGTGCCTAATCAGCAGAATCCAGTGATCAAGAGCAAGAGCGATAAGAACGTTGTGAGCTCGGCTGTCTGGCTCTCCGAGACTCCAAGCTTCTCTTTGTAGACTTCTTGGGAACCTAGGAGGAAATGGGAAGATTCTCAAAAGTGAGTAAAATCCTTTGTTGTTAATCGTTGGTAAACTATCAAAGAAGTAACAAAGTCTGAATGGCTCAACTAGGATAACTTTTTATAAAAAATTTTTTAGGTCAGGATACTTTTTTAATTGAAACAAACCGCCAGGCGCTTAGAAACAATATTTTGAGATATCTAGAAAATGTCACAATGGTCATGAAAAAGGTAATAAGAATTATTTTAGTCTAGAGATTATTCCGACCTTTTGTATATCCGATGTGTTTCTTTGTATAGGAAGATATAGACAGACGGACAGACAGACAGACAGACACACAGGCATATATATATATATATATATATATATATATATATATATATATATATATATATATATATATATAGCTCAAAGGGTTATCATATTGGGCTTCCACGGGCTTTATCAGATCCGACTGTTGAGAGTTCGTTTGAGTAAAAACGACTTCGGTTACAATATTCTATTTTTCAAATCTCGAAATACCAGCTTATATTTCTGTCACATATAGCAAAGCTGAATAATTAACTAAGACATTGTAAACCTCTACGAATGTTAGACATACAGTTGAAATGTTCTTAGAGAAGTCTAGATTTCTGTAAGCAAAGTCATATTCTAGTTATTCAAATGAGGGTTGGAGGTAAAATGTCGGAGGAAAAATAGCCCAGTGTGATAGCCACCTTAAGATATTTTGTTGAGCTCGTGGAAGACCTAAGTAAGTGGGGGATTAAAGGTCTTCGTCTTCGTCGCCCTTCAGGTACCGCAAGTCATCCATCCATACCATATGTTACGCGCGCGCGCACACATACACACACACACACACACACACTTACATAATACACGCACACACACACACTAACACTAACACCACGAGCGTAGCTCCCCTTCCCGTAAAATAAAACTTGGTAAATACAACTAGGTAAATACACATTAACACATGCAGATACTAGCACACACACACACACACATACACACATTACCACATGCACATACTAACAGACGTACACACATATACACATACACACATGCACATACTAACACACGTACACGCATAAACACATTAATACATGTACGTACTAACACCCTAACACACATACACACACACTAACACACACACACACATACACGCACTAACACATATATATATATACACACATTAACACATGCGCATACTAACACACGTACACACATACACACATTAGTTCATGCACATACTAACACATGTACACACATACACATATTAATACATGCACATACCAACACACGTACACACATACACACACTCTCTAACACACACACATACACATATTAACACATGCACATACTAACACACGTACACACATACACACACACTCTAACACACACACATACACATATTAACACATGCACATACTAACACACGTACACACATACACACACACTCTAACACACACACATACACATATTAACACATGCACATACTAACACACGTACACACATACACACACACTCTAACACACACACATACACACACACACACGCAAGTCCCTGGTTGAGAAGAGCCTTTCATTTATTAGACAAAATAAAATCATTTTCGTACATCACCAAGTTGCAAAGATCATTTTGGAAAGAAAATGTTCTTTAGCTTAGGGCAGTGGTTCTCAACCTAGGGTCAGTGACCCTCTTCGGAGGCCATAGTTTCAAAAGCGAGGTCCACAATTCGGAAACCAGTGGTTATAAGTGGATACACAGCGACTAACTTTAGTGATGAAGTGGTCTCATGGAGGCTGAAGAACAGCAATACATAAGTGTGGCATACACGAAAAAACGTGTTGAGAACCACTGGCTTAGGGGAATCGTCTGACGCTGACCAGAATAAACGCTTAAGACGAAAATTTAACATGAAAGGCTTCGGTCGCATCTAAGCGCCTACTGGCGTAAGGTCTTTAGCAAAAGCTTGTGATCTACTCATTGTTGTCACCATCAGTTGAAATAAATGAAATCAACACAACAAATAAACAAATGAACAAACAAGTAAATAAATAACTGAATAATACGCAAACCATAAAGATAAACGAATAAACATATATATATATATATATATATATATATATATATATATATAAGTGAATATACGAACATATTAATAAACAAATAAATAAGCTGATAAATAAAATAGAATAATAAAAATTACAGCCTTCAGTTCCTTGGGGGCTCCTGGTCCCTGAGACTAGACTCCTATACCCCAAAGACGAAAGCTCTTAGGAAAAAAAAAAAAAAAAAAAAAAAAAAAAGTGAGAAAGAGAGAGTGAGTGAGTGAGAGAGAGAGCCTGGAACTCCTGTCCTCAAACATGAAAACTCTTAAAAAAAAAAAAAAAAAAAAAAAAAAAAAAGTCTTTGGACACAGACTCTCCAGACCCTGAGACTCTTTCACCTGTCTTCACGTATGGAATTCTTCAGGATTAGAGACCCGAAAGTCCTTCAGGAGCTTTCGAGGCACGAAGGAACCCTCGGTAATCCCTCTCCTAGGGAGACAGCGCCATCCGTAGCAAAAATCAGAATCGACCAATGCCAAGGATTTTTTTTATTTTATCTATTTATTTTTTTACTATTAATTATTTCTAAGTTTCAGATGCTCATTTGTTATTCATTCATTCGTATATTCGTTTATTTTATTATTTATTTATATAAATATGTATTTTCCTATTCATCTCTTTATTTACTTATTCATCTACCTATTTATCTATCTATATATTTATCATCTATCTATTCATGTAGTCGTCATTATATATATACATACATACATATATATATATATATATATATATATATATATATATATATGTATATATTGCAGTAATTCACAAGGCACACGTGAAAATAATATGCAGAAAAAACCACTGGGAAATAAGAAGTTAGTCCGAACGTTTTCGTCTATTTAAGACATTATCAAGGAATACACAGTTACAGAGACAAAGGTTCTTATTTCTTAAGCTTCTTATTTCCCAGTGGGTTTTTTCTGCATATATGTATATATATATATGTATTGCAAAAAAAGGTTAGACAATTAAGTGGAAAAGGTTTCTCTACCACTTTTTCTACTCTCTCTCTCTCTCTCTCTCTCTCTCTATATATATATATATATATATATATATATATACACTGTTTTTATTATTCCATTAGTAATCTATTCATACATTTGCTATTCATTTATTAAATCATTCATCTATTCATCATTTATCTCTATCTCTACTTATAGAATTATTCATCAATTTAGTAATCTAGTTTTTGTTCATAAATTCATAAACATATTAGTATTAATTTTCTTAGATGTTTATCAGTTTAATCTAATAAATCTAATAATTTTTCCTTATTATTTTCTTGTTGATTTATAAATTTCTTTTCATTCATCTATTAATATATTTTTATTCTAAAGTTATCAATCAGATTTGCATATATATATATATATATATATATATATAGATATATATATATAGATATATATATATATATAGATATATATATTCTATTACATTTAATTATTTATCTACGTTATCTATTAGTTTACCGATATATTTACCTACTTATTTATTTGTTAACTGATATATTTACCTACTCATTCGTTTATTGGTATATTTACCTATTTGTTTACTAATATATTCGCCTATTTTTACTGATATATCTACCTGTATATTTTACTGATATATTCACCTATTTACTTATTTTTTACAAATATATTTACCTAATTATTTGTTTACATATATTTTACTATTAATCTATTTGTTTCCTGACGTATTTACCTATTTATTTGTTAATATACCTATTTATTTGTATATATTCACCGATTTATTAATTGTTTACTAATATATTTACCTATTTATCAATTTATTACATTATAATTAATTTGTATCATATGTTTATTCATCCATCTTGTTGATTATTTTCCAACTCATATAATCATATGACAAAACTTTTCCCAAGAGACAACCATCCTCAATATTTAGGACACGTGGCAATCACTGATATCGACTTGTTGACTACAAATCCTCATATTTGTGATTTGGCTTCGAAAACAACGCTCCACATATTACCAAAGTTCCCCACTAAAGGTTCTTAATAATTGCCCCCAGGGAGAATCGAACTCCCGACCCCTGGTTTACAAGACCAGTGCTCTAACCACTGAGCTATGGAGGCTCTATGGTGTGCGAGGGCATATGTCAGTATCATTTATATTTGCTTTTATCTATACTTGAACAGCCGTATTCGTGTGTATTTACCTAGTTGTACCTAGTTGTATTTACCTAGTTGTATTTTACGGGAAGGGGAGCTATGCTCGTGGGGTCCCGTCTTCATATCTCATTTTATCTAAACTATTTTTAAATTCATGTATTGATTTTGCACACACCACTTTCTCATCTAACTTGTTCCAACTGTCTATTGCTCTGTGAGGAAAGCTGTTCTTTTTAAAATCTCTTCTATAGCTGTCTTTTTTTATTTTCTTTCCGTGTCCTCTTGTATTTCTGTCATCCCATTTTATCAGATTCTCTCTATCAGTAATTTCTATGCCTTTCATGATTCTGTAAATAGCTATCAAATCTCCTCTCTCTCTTCTTTGCTCTAGTGTCTGTAGTTTAAGTTTTTGTAGTCTCTCTTCATATGATAGTTTTGAGAGTGTTGGTGCCAGTGTGTATATGTGTGTGTGTGTGTGTGTGTGTGTGTGTGTTTATATATATATATATATATATATATATATATATATATACATATATATAGTTCAATCTGTGACTTCACACATACACACACGCAAACACACACACACACACACACACACACACACACACACACATTTTAGAGTATCAGTAAAAACTTTAAGACCTAGAGAGGGGCTCGATCTCAGGTCTGTGTGATCACAAGCTCTCAACACTTTCCACTACACCAGCAAGCAGTATACATGTGTGCGTGTGTGTGTGTGTGTGTGTGTTTGTGTGCGTGCACGCTCGTGTGTGTATATGTGTGTTTCTATAGGGTGGTCAGTTCTCGAACCAGGTACAGTGTGTGTGTGTGTGTAAGCGTGTATGTGTGATTGCACGTATTTACCTAATTGTATTCATGTAATTATGATACACAGGAAAGGAGTTACCCCGGCAGGATTCTTTATATATGTGTGTGTACGTGCGTGCGTGCGTGCGTGCGCGCGCGCGCGTGTGTGTATGTGTGTGTGTACGTGTACGCGAGAGCCCATGACAAGGCACAATCCTCCCCATCGGCCCTCCTCGAAATATTAGTTAAAGTGACAGGTAGACTGGCAGGTGTGTGTTAATGACGAAGCCGAGAGGACGAGGGGCCGAGAGAGGGGCTGGAGGGGGCTGAGGTTGGCTGGGGAGGGCGGCAGGGCCTTGGCAGGTGGGCTTAGAAAGGGTCTCTCCCTGTGGTTACCATTAGAGACTTTCATTTTTATTTTCTTTCGAAAGAGGGCGTGGTCACAGTGATGGTGTCTTCGTCATGACAACGCCTTTCGAGACGGGATCGGTACATGCATCATGACAACGGTCTCCGATGAGATAAACCATATCTATATTGTTGTGTGAATACAGATATATACAAACAAGTACACAAATAAGCAAACAAAAAAAATCACCAAAATACAAATACACCATCACGATTTGGCCAAAGATTTTACCGTGAGTTAGAGAAGTGAGGAGGTTGAGGAAGAAGAGGAGGGAAGGTGGGAAAGCACAAGTCTCAAGTTGACATTCTCAAGTCTCAGATATTGAATCGGATAACAAGACAGGGCCTTGACTGTGGCGTTCGTCCTTCCATGGTGAAGCAATCTCAGGTCACATGTACCTCATACCACTTTTTTTTTTCTTTTTATAAATTTAGAAACGACCTCCATCCTCGTGGAACTGTGTGGTGGAAGCAATCAGAATATGTCTCACACAGACACAGTCCATTGGCTCCTCATAACACTTCGACCTTAGCTCCAGCCCCTGCAGAGCTAGTTAACCCATCACTATGTAAATCCTTCGGTAAAGAAGAGGTTAAACTAGTTTCAGGTAAGCCAGTTTCATATTATTTTTATTTTTACCTATTTTATTTTATTCTATATTATTTTTATTTTTATCTATTTTATTTAATTCTATTTATTTGTTTATTTATTTATTTATCTATTTATTTATTTATTTATTTGTTCTTCCTGGTCCCAAACTCTTCGGTTATTTCTGTGGCGACAGTTTGGTATGGTGGGGTTCGACACACGAATACACATATACACACACGAGCACATGCACACACACGCACACGAACACACACATACATACATACACAAACACACACACACACACACGCACGCACTACACACACACAATCACACGCACTCACACACGCACACATAAGCACATACGCGCACCCATGATATTTATGATAAATTATTGTCATATATAACATGCATGTATGTATCTATGCATGTGTGTATGTACGAATATATGTATGTATGCTTATAAGTCCCTCTTGAGCTTTCTTGCCAACAAAGGAACTGACCTTTGTATTCTGTCCTTTTACGGGACGCCATCACTCTTTGTCTCGTACATCCCCGACTCGCCCTAGCTGCCTGTCACAAAGGCATATGACGAGGTAACAGAAAAAGTCCTCAGGTCAGCTTCGTCACTTTCATCATTGAGATGAGTTCGCAACATATATATATATATATATATATATATATATATATATATATATATATATATACACATATATATATATATACATATATATATACATATATATATATATATATATATATACTGTATATACATACATCTATATATAAGAACAATAATGATAATAATGATAATGATAATAACAACAACAATAATAATAATGATAATAATAGCAACAACGATAACAACAACAACAATAATAATAATAATAACAACAATGATAATAATAATTATAATAATAATAATGATAATAATGATAATGATAATAATAATAATAATAATAATAATAATACTGATATAACAATAATAATAATATATAATAATAATAATAATAATAATGATATAATAATGATAATAATTGTTTCTTTGAATTTCTTTGGAGGAGGAAGAGGTAAGAACAAATATATAGTAGAAGAAATAGTAGTAGTAGAAAAAGAAAAAGTAGTACAAAAAAAAGGAGAAGAAGAAGAAGAAGAAAGAAACAAGTATCTCTTCATCAGCATACGAATCTCGCAACAAAAACATACACTGCAAGCTTTGTCTTCGACCGAGATGACTCAAGCACAGGCGGCATACGCCGTGCCCCTTTCCTGACGAAGACGACAAGCGTCCGTCCAGTGACAGTGACGTCAGGGCGCACGGCCGCCCTAAGTCTGAGGCTCCTCTCTTTCACCCCGGGGCGATTCCCAATGACGTCAAACCTTGGTCGAAGACTTTCATCGTGGTCGGAAGTCAATGGGTGCGGCGGGGTACGAGGTCTTGATTCCCAGGAGTTTTCTTCGGGCGCGCCCGTCCGCAGACGACGACACCGGAAAACGCGTCTACGGGTCGGATGTGGCAAGGACGGTGGACGTACCCTTGAGAGAAAGAGGAGCAGGAGGAGGAGGAGGAGGAGGAGCTGCAGAGAAACGATCTTTCCAGGGTTGCTGATGGTGAGCATGGAAGGTGTTTTGCTCTGGAAAGTTTGTTATTGTTTACACTGGACGATCTAAGGCAGCCTTTCCCAACCTTTCCAGACCATAGCACCCCCTGTTGTCATGTCTAAGCAGTCCAGCACCCCTATCTTGGTATTAGAGGGATAAAAGAAAGTAAAGTGTACTGCTTGATGATATATTTTCTTGATTCCTTAGAACTAAAACAAATTGACAATACTGTTTGTAGAAGAAATAAGAACACCCTAGAAAAGTAAAGTAGCATGGAAAAAGTCAAATATGCACAACTAGGTAATCAATGATACATATATCAATGTGATTTTTGTGTTAATCACTTCCCAGCACTCCCTATAATTGATTTCAGCACCCCTAGGTTGGAAAACGCTGATCTAAGGCAAGGGTTTCGTGTCGAATATGTACCAGACTCTAAGTGAACTTCTTCATCGTAGTGAAACACTTAACTGGTTTTCTTTCGACTAAAATTAATAGATTTCATTTAACTGCTGTACGAGAGTACTGGAGTCTGTGTTAGAACTGGAAATGGGGAGAGCGAGTGGTTTGTGGTCAGGGATGTGTCATGTCGCCATGGATGTTCAATGTGAGCCTGGATCGGGTGGTACTGGAGGGAAATGTGAGGTTAATGGGCAGAAGAATGGAGAGAGTTAAAGAAAATGGAGAAAAATGGGAAGTGAGCCAGTTGTTGTTTGCTGACGACACTGCGCTTGTGTCAGGTTCAGCGGGGGAGTTAAGTAATTGGGAAATGTATGCGATATGAGAAAGATGAGGGCAAATGTGGGAAAAAGTAAGGTGATGAGATGTACAAGGGGAGAGAATGGCAGAGAATTTGAAGTCAGCCTTAAAGGATAGAAGGCTGGAAGTGGAATTTTTTAGGTATTTGGGGTCACATGTGGCAGGAAAGGGAGTGAGGGTGGAGGTAAATTGTAGATTAAGTGAAGCAAGTAAATCCCTTGGGGGATTAAAAAGTGTCATGAGAAACAGACATCTGGGAATGGATTCAAAGAGGAGGTTATATGAAGGGGCAGAGACATGGATTTTAAGAGAGGCAGAGAGATGTTAAATATGTTTTAGATGAAATGTCTAAGAAGTATGGCTGAGGTTACAAGGTTGGATAGATTGAGGTAGTGGAGGTGAGGAGAGTGGGGACGGAAAAGGAAATAGCAGATAGAGTTGATGTAAAAGTATTGGAATGGTTTAGACACATGGAAAGAATAAGTGAAGAAGGATAAGTAAAAGAGGTGTGGAAGGCAGAGGTGAATGGAGTGAACTTGAGGGGACGACCGAGAATGAGATCGATGGATGGGATGAAAGGGGTTTTAAGCAAGAGGGAAATGTCTGTTGAGCAAGAAAGGGAGAAGGCAGGATACAGGGGTGTGTGGAGAAAGGCTGTGTATGGATGATACTGTCATGCGAATATGGCAGAGGGAGGGGATGTGGGGGAATAGGGAGTGGTTGTGTTTGAATGATATTTTGACGCAGCCCGAAGGAATCTCTCCTTATCTTCTCAATTTTCCGCGTGAGGGGACAGAGATGGAGGGGGTGGGGGTGTGGCCGATTGAGTGAAGCGGCCTTATTGTCGATGTGCTGTGTCTTGCTGCATTGCTTCTGACCCGGGGCAGTGGGCGGGAGACAGGGATGACCTTTCATCCACGAGGAGCTAAGATAAGAGGGAGGAAAGGGTGGTGGATGGGAGTGGAACGGGTGGGAATGAAATGGGTGGAAATGGATACTTACCTTTTGATTTGGCTACCTCCCTTATAAGGGGGGAAAAGCCCATAGTATATGGACAGCACTTATGAGTTAAGTCATCTGTACATTACATCCGGATTCTAAAGTCCGCCGACATTTCTGTGTTATCTTTATTTTCAATGAAAGTTAAAATAGGACTTAAAATGTTAAATTTTTCAGTATCCTAATAAACTGACGTGACAAAGTTGTCGACAAACTTTTGAACATGGCTGTACATTCCCGATCAAAATATTTGGCCCACCCAGGGTTTTCCTTGATACAAAATTCAAATTCTTTGACAGAAAACTTTTATCTTATCTATTCAAGAAAACGACACAATCATAAGGTAAATACTACACAGGAAAATATATCACGAACGCGACAATAAAGAGTCATATTGACGTTTTGAGACTTGTGGCCTGAGTCAGAGCTTTTGTTCGCGACTGTACGTACAACAACGAGAGGTTGTGCGAAATGGGGAACCAGTAAAGAAGGAACGAACGAAGTAAATATTGGGTTTTTCCCCACGGAGTGACTAAGTAAGGGACACGCAAGGCATGGGAGGGGATGGGAGGGGATGGGAAGGGAGGGAAAGGAGGAAGAAGGAGAAGGGGGGGGGAAGGGGGAGTGGGGACGGATTATGATTATCATTATTATTATTATTTATATTTATCTATTTATTTTGTTTATTTATTATATATATATATATATATATATATATATATATATATATATATATATATATATATATATATATATATATATATATATATATATATATATATATATATATAACATATCACGAGATCCGGACCGGACGGGTGACAACTTCGAAAAAGGAGAGGAAAAAAAAAAAAAAAAAAAAACACGTGACCTCATGGAGGAGGCGCAGACGTCAGTGCCATCGACATGCGTTGTGCAGGATGTGGGCAGAAAAAAAAAATGAAGAAGGCTTGGCCATGCTGGGCGAGGCGATGCGAAGAGAAACGAGGCGAGGCAGGGCGAGGCGAGGCGATGACGCGTGAGTCATGGCAGAGGGAAAACGTCTGAACGTGGCTTTCTCCTCCTCCTCCTTCCCTTCTTCTTCTTCTTCTTCTTCCTCCTCCTTCTCTTCTTCTTCTTCGTCCTCCTCCTCCTCCTCTTCCTCCTCCTCCTCCTTCTCTTCTTCTTCCTCCTCCTCCTCCTTCTCCTCTTATCCTGTCCTGGAAGTGTGGATGGAGGGCATCCATATGATATTAAAGAGAGAAGAAGGAGAAGAAAAAATATATAAATACACAATGTGTCACAATGGAATAACTTATTACGGTGTGCAGACATGTTTAAAAAGGGTTTAGTTATGCTTCGAAAACTAACACCTGATAGGGATTATCATATACAGTATGAATATGAACATAGAATATATATATATATATATATATATATATATATATATATATATATATATATATATATATATATATATATATATATATGTAAATGTATGTATATATGTATGTTTGTATGTATGTATGCATGTATGTATTCACATATCTATTTATGTTATATGTATGTATGCACGTATGTATGTATGTATGCATATATGTATATATATACATGTATGTATGCATGTGTGTAAGTATGCATGTATGTATGTATACATGTATGTGTGCATTTATGTATGTATCTATGTACGTATGTGTGCATGTATATATGTATATACTTATATGTGCATGTATGTATGTATGTATGTACGTACTGTATGTATGTATGTCGCCCCTGAGCTTTCTTGCCAACAAAGGAACTGACCTTTGTATTCTGTCCTTTTGCAGGACGTCACCACTCTTTGTCTCCTACATCCCCGACGGCTGCCAGTGAGTGCCACTCGCCCTAGCTGCCTGTCACAAGGCATATGGCCGTTGGGAACCGAAAGATCCTCAGGTCAGCTTTGTCACTTTCATCACTGAGAGAACTCGCAAATCACTGGACAAGATTCTCGTGACAATGAATATTCTACTATCACATCCTCTCTCTCTCTCTCTGATTCTCTCACTCTCTCTTTCCCTCCCTCCCCCTCTCTCTCTTTCTCTCACTCTCTCCCTCTCTTTTTCTCTTCCTCCTCCCTCTCTCTCTCTCTCTCTTCCCCCTTACACACACACACTCTCTCTCTCTCTCTTCCGCCCTCACACTTTCTGTCTCTCTCTTCCTATATATCTCTCTCTCCTCTCGCTCTCTCCCTCTCTGTTTCTCTCACTCTCTATTTCCCTCCCTCACCACTTTCTCTCCCGCTCTCTCTCTCTCTTTCTCTCCCTCCTCCCTCTCTCTCTCTCTCTCTTTTTCCCCCCTCACACTCTCTGTTTTCCTTTTCCTATATATATATCTCTCTCTCTTCCCCCATCATACTCTCGGTCTCTCTCTCTTTGTTTCTCTCTCCCTATCTCTCTCTCTCTCATTACGATCATAAAGCGTCGTATAGGGTTTAAGATACAAGTCCCCCCCGACGCACCTGTCGATTAATGTGTTCTTTCGTAACATCACGCTCACACTTTGAGTTGTGGTGCATCTCGGCATGGCCATAAAGTTCCTCTAATGCAAAGACAGAAGAAAACAGAAGAAAACGAACAAGACAAAGCAGATAGAGAAGGATAAACGAAATAAAATAGATGAATAGATCAGTAAATATATAAACAAGTAATTAAGTAGATAAAAAATTAAATATATGAAATGAACATTAATTTATCTAAATGAATAAATGATTAAATAATTGTTTTAATGAATAAATATATGAAAGGATAAATTGATAAATAGAGAGATAAATGCAAAAAAATGGATAGATAAGATAATTATGGTTAAACAAACAGTGAATAAAACAGAATAAAACAACTCTGCATCAATCAGAACAAAAACACAGCAACGTTGAAAGTCATACGCCAGGAGGCACTGAGCTGCGACGGAGATCGCCACCTTGGCCCTATGTGCTCAGACATCCGAGGCAAGCATAGGTCACCATTAACTGCTATCAAACTAAACCCACAATTAGACAATACAGAGAATTAACGCGAAATTGGACAACCGCCATGTTTTATTATCATCATTAATAACATTGTTGTTATCAATTAATTTATGTTCTTTGTTGTTCTCTTCCGTTCTAGCTATCCTCATTATTCTTTATTTTATTCATTACCCAATGGGACGATGACCTTGCCGAACCGAACTGAGCATCTTAATTGTACATTTACATAATATATGAATATCATATCAATTCTCCAACTGCACACAAGGCATCCAAATAGAACCAGAAAAAAGTTATACATTTGCTATTATATCTATACAGTAAACAAGAGAGGGAGAAAGAGAGAGATAGTGAAAGACAGAGGAAAAGAGAGAGAGAGAGAGAGAGAGAGAGAGAGAGAGAGAGAGAGAGAGAGAGAGAGAGAGAATGAGAATAAAGAAATAAGTTATAAACAAACATATAAACATGCTGATAAGTTATGAACAGGCGATAATACACAGATACATAGATAATTGCATAAACAGCTAAATAAATAGCTATACAAAGGAAAAAAATAACAAACAAAATATACAATTACATACACAGATAATTGAGTGAACAAACGAATAAGTACATAAATGAGATGAGAAAACTCGCGCCCCGGCACTGCACTGGCGCTCATGCGGAACCTTAGTAGTGGCAGTAACCTCGGCGACTTGAGCCATGGCGACTTGAACCCCGGCGACTTGAACCACGGAGACTTAAACCCCTGCAACTTGAACCCCGGCGACTTGAACCACGGCGACTTGAACCCCGGCGACTTGAACCACGGCGACTTGAACCCCGGCGATTTGAACCCGGCGACTTGAACCCCGGCAACTCGAGCCCCGGGGATTAGAGCCCGCGACTTGAACTCAAGTGACTTGAACCCTGGCGATTTGAACCCGACGACTTGAACCCCGGCGACTCGAGCCCCGGGGATGAGAGCCCGGCGACTTGAACCCCCGCGACTTGAACCACGGCGACTTGAGCCACAGAGACTTGAACCACATTGACCTGAGCCCCGACGACTTGAACTCAAACGACTTGAACCCGGTGACTTGAGCCCCGGGGACTTGAACCCCGGCGGCTTGAGCCCCGGTAACTTGAACCCATGGTAGGTTGGGCCCGCTGCGACCGGCAAAGGGACCGTGAGGAATCCGGGCACTTCCTGAAATATTTTCTTTTACTGACCGGAAAGCCTTCGCGCTTCCGATTCCTCCCCCATTCCTTCCTGCTCACCTCTGCCTGCCTGCCAGCCTGCCTGCCTGCCTGGCTGTTTTTTCCGCTTGTTTGTCTGTCTTTCACTTTGCAGTTATTGGTCTATGTTTTGTGTTTCTGTCTGTTTGATGTCTGTTTGTTTGTCTATGTGTTTGCTTGTTTGGTCGTATGTTTTTTTTGTCTTTCCCTCTGCCTGCCTCTGTGTGTGTGTGTGTGTGTGTGTGTGTGTGTGTGTGTGTGTGTGTGTGTGTGTGTGTGTGTGTGTGTGTGTGTGTGTGTGTGTGTGTGTGTGTGTGTGTGTGTGCGTGTTTGCTTGTCAGCTCTGTTCCTCTCTCTCTCTCTCTCTTTCTCTCTATCTCTCATAATTCTTTTTTCCATTTTTGTTATTATTCAACCGACTCTTGCTTTTATCCTGATCGTAGCCGGATGATTTAATTGAGCTGGAAAAAGAAAACAATGAAGACACCAAAGGGTTAAGTTGTAAGTACCTCCTCTTCCTTCACTTCTCTCCCTACTCCTCTTTTTTCTTTTCCTCATCCTCTTTTTTCTTCTTATTCTCTCCCTCCTTTCCGTCCTCCTCCTCTTTCTCCTCACTATTCTCCTTTTCATTCTCTTCCTTCCTTTTCTTCTTCTTCTCATTTTCTCTCTCCTTGTCCTTCTCCTCTTTCTCCTTCTTCTTCACCTCCTCATCCTATTCCTTGTTCTCTTCGTTCTATTTCATCTTCTCTAGGTCATCCACTTCTCTCCTTTTCATCTTCTTTTCCTCCTTCTCCTTCTCCTTCTTCTCCTCATCCTCTTCCTTCTTTTCCTTCTTCTCCTCTTCCTTCTCATTCAACTTTTTTCTACCCCCTCCAGCTCACCCTCCTCTCTTTTTCTTCTTCTTCTCTTCTTCCTCCTCCTCCTCCTTCTTCTCCTCTTTCTCCTTCCTCCTCTCCTCATCCTCTTCCTTCTTTTTCTTCTCCTCTTCCTTCTCGTTCAACTTCTCTTCGTTCTCTTTTACCCCCTCCAGCTCACCCTCCTCCCTCTTTTTCTTCTTCTTCTCTTCCTCCTCCTCCTTCTTCTCCTCTTTATCACTATTTTCTTTCCGCTACTCATCTGTCGGGAGAGTTGTGAATCTTGTTTTCTCTTCCTCTGTCATCGTTCTCTCTTGTCGTCGCCATCTTGAGATGTCTTGTCGTCCTTGTCGTCGCACTTGATGACGTCGAGTCGTGTCTTACCACCGCAGTCGTCGCTCTTGTCGTCGTCGTCGTCGTCATTGTCGTCGTCTCCTTCGTCAAAATGATCATCGTCACCACTACTTACTCCACCGCCTCCACCACCAGCAACAAAAACAATAACATTAACAACAACAACAATAACTTACACTCTCTGGAAAGACGCAGAGTGCGGGGGTGATCTAATAGAGGTGTTCAAGTGGATCAAAGGCTTTAACAAGGGTGATGCAAACAAGGTCATCATATTAAAACAACAGGGCGGGACTCGCAGTAATGGATTTAAACTGGACTAATTTAGATTTAAGAAGGAAATAGGCAAGAATTGGTTTATTAATAGGGTGGTCAACGATAGTTTCATGTAGTGAGCGCTGAAACTATCGGTTGTTTTAAGAAACTGTTAGACAACTTTATGGATGGGGATGACAGGTGGTGATGGATATGGAGTTGCCTTGTGTAGGCCTTATGGTCTCTTGCAGTCTCCTTCATTCTTATGTTCTTATGTTACCAACAAAAACAACACTAACAAGAACAAAAAAAGCTACAAAAATAACAACAAAAACAACAGGAACAAAAACATCAATAACAACAAAACAACATCAACAACAAAACCAACAATAACAATTTCAACAATAACAACACTGCCACCTCCCCCCCCACCACCACCACTAATGCAATATATTAACTAAACAATGACAGCAAAGTGACGGGTTTAGCGTCAGCTAAGCGTCTCTTGGTGTAAGTTCTTCACTATAACGAAGTTTCCGTTGTATAATCGGCAATGTCCGGTCACTGGGGCCTACGCCAGGAGGCGTTGAGTAGCTACGGCCGAAGCCGTAACCTTTGCCCTGTTATGCCCTTGGACTATAGGGGCAGGTAACATTCACTGTTGGGAATCGGAGAGGAGTGCGGGACTCGAACCCATGACCTAGGGAAGGGTGCCACGGAAGCGAATAAAAATCGTTCTGCGACAGCAGGAGTGAAAGGGAAAGTCCTACACGGTAGGGAAGGGGGTTATCCATTAAAGATAGAAAGCACTCGCGGTGGTATTCTAAAAAAAAAAAAAAAAAAAAAAAAAATTCCTTATATAAATCTTATACAAATCCTTGGAAGGGAAATATTTATAGAAGGACATTTCTTTTTTAATAAGAATACCACCGTAAGAAAACATTCCGAGGATTTATATAAGATTTATATAAGGAAAATTTGTTTTAAGAATATCACCGTAAGTTTAATAGAAGTCTTGATTGATTTATTCATTTTTAGGTCATGAAAAGGTAGATACAACTTAATCTAGAACTGTTGTTCTAAATCTAGGGGACATGGGGGGCACCAAGAGAGCCATAACTAGAATCTAGAAAGGCGTTGGGGTCATTGTCTGCTGTTACAAAATATATATTTCTATATAATATGAGGAATCTGAATATATAGAAGAAGAAAATCCATCACTGTCTTGGCAGAAGAACTATAGGATAATTATGATTGTCAACTTTGTAATTAAGTAAAGGGTTTCTGTACAT
>NC_134791.1:18695352-18700352 GCF_046742065.1 Oratosquilla oratoria | reverse complement strand
ATTATTCATTTATCTAACACTCATTTATTTGTTCACTACATCATCTATTCATTTATCAATTTATTTATTCATTTATCTAATTATTATCTATCTATTCATTTGTTTGTTTATTCATCAGATAAGTCCATCCTCACACATGAAACGCACGGCTGTGCCAACCTTTGCCACGTCACTCCTGCAAACTTCTCTCACACATTCTACTTTCTAACCAGCCTTTCTCTTAGAATATTACCATCTCATGGCGTATACACATATAAATAATCATATAATATGTACTGTATATATACATATTATATATATATACATATATATACATACATATATATATATATACATATATATATATAAATATATATATACATATACATATATATATATATATGTATCCATATCCCATTAGGTCACACGCTATCACACGTGATCCACATGCATGCAAGAAGGTACCTGTCTTTACCAATAATACCTACCATCGTGCTAATCTCGCATTTCTCAATCACAAACACATGACTCAAAGAATGAAATGTATCACAACAACGCCATCACGCCATCACCCAACAAGGAAGTACCTAATGTAACCAGACAGTCAATTTTCCTTAATACCTACCAAGTTACATGATTATAACTTCAATACATACACCATATCCAACCACAAACACGAAAGATACCCATCCATTACTATACAACTAACCAACATATATCTTACTATGATTGCTAGAGAGAAGAGGGAGGGGAAACGCTCTCTCCCGTATCTCACCAGGGAAGACCTCTCCCCTTTGTAGATACCTTTATTCCCTGAAAATAAGCTGAAGAAATCATCGATTCCGTTTTAAGGAACCCATCCGAAGAACCCGCTCGCACTGCCTCATAGATACTCCACTATACCGGTTACACACACATATATATATATATATATCTATATATATATATATATATATATATATATATATATATATATATATATATATATATATATATATATATATATATATATATATATATGGTGGATTAAAAAGTGTAATGAGGAATAGAAATTTGGGAATGGATGCTAAGAGGAGACTGTATGAAGGAGTGATTGTTCCAACAGCACTGTATGGAGCAGAAACATGGAACATAAGAGAGGAAGAGAGAAGGAGCTTGAATGTGTTTGAGATGAAGTGTCTGAGAAGTATGATGGGGGTTACTAGGCTAGATAGAGTGAGAAATGAGGAGGTGAGGAGGAGAACAGGGGTGGAAAGGGAGTTGGGAGATAGGGTTGATGAAAGAGTATTAGGATGGTTTGGATACATGGAAAGAATGAGTGAAGAAAGACTAGTAAAAGAGGTATAGAAGGCAGATGTGGAGGGAGTGAACATGAGGGGACGTCCTAGGGTGAGATGGATGGATGGGGTGAAGGGGGCTTTGGGGAAGAGGGGAATGTCTGTTGAGGAAGGACGGGAGAGGACAGAAGACAGGGGTGAATGGAGAATGGTTGTATATGGAAGATGTTATGATGCATGAGGTGGAATGGATGGGGGGATGGGGGATGAGGTAGTGTGTGTGAGCAAAATTTTGACGCAGCCCGAAGGGATTTCTTCCCGTCTTCTCCTTTATATGGGGGACGGAGAGGGGGGGTCGCCGATTTAATGAAGCGGCCTTGCTGTGGATGTGCTGTGTCTTGCGACACTGCTTCTGACCCAGGGCAGTGGACAAGGTGCAGGGATGACCCGTCATCCAGGAGGTGCTAAGATGAGAGGGAGGGTGGAGGGGTGTGGAGTGTTTTCGGGGATGAAATGGGTGGGAATGATTTTATGCCTTTTCCTTTTTGGCTACCTCCCTAGTAAGGGGGAAAAAAGCCTTGGTAAATTTATGTATGTATATACTAGTATATATATATATATATATATATATATATATATATATATATATATATACATCTTCGTTTGCCCTTCCCCACCCACATTCTCTCTCATATATATATATATATATATATGTATATATATATATATATATATATATATATATTGCAGTATTTCACGAATGACATGAGAATATAATTTGCAGAAAAAACCACTAGTAAATAAGAAACGAAGTCCGAGACGTTTTCGTCTAATTAAGACGTTTTCCCTCGATGATGTCTTAAATAGACGATAACGTTCGGACTACGTTTCCTATTTACCAGTGTATTTTTTCTACTATATATCTATATATATATATATATATATGTATATATCTATATGTATATATATATACATATATATATATATATATATATATATATATATATATATTGATATATATACAAAATGGAGTTTCGATTGAACAAGAACTCTTGAACCTGTTCTCAGTAGGGAGACTCCTATAAAAAAAAAATAATAATAATAATAATAATAATAATAATAATAATAATGAATAGATGAATACCGTTTGAATGAATAAATGAAGATCAGGTAAATAAATGCATGACTAAGTGAATAAATAGATAAATAAATTTATAAACGATACGTGCGTGAATAAAGAAAATATACAAATAAACAAACAGAAAAATATAATAGAAACTAATATAAACCCACAAATAGCAGAGTTTCTAGAAACGAATAAAATCGTCTGGCGCCAACCAAAACGAAGAGGATAAAGAGCGCCACAGGCCTTATGGGGATTGAGGCGCGTCAGGACGATGACAAGCAGTGTTGTTTGGTTGCAAAGTTGTCCTTGAAGATGCAAATGAGGACGGTGGCTCTCGAGACCAAGAAATGAAAAAAAAAAAAAAAAAAAAAAAAAAAGCGAGGACCTCATAAGGAATGGCATATATTATTACGATGGTAAATTGTTACGATGGTATTTGCTTCGCTGGTAATGTGCAGCGAATGCCAGACGGGTGTATTTCTGTCGTCGTCTTCGTCGTTGTGGCTCTCTTTTCTCTCTTTCTCTTTCTTTTCCTCCTCATGGCCTTCGTCATCGTCATCGTCGTCATCATCAACGTCATCATCGTCGTTATCGTTGTTGTTTTCATAATTATACTTGTCGTCATCTATATCCTCCCCCTCCTCCTTCTCCTCCTCCTCTTCCTTCGTCTCCTCCTCCTCCTCACTATCACCATCATCATCATCATCATCATTATCACCCCCGTCGTCGTTGTCATCATCGTCGTTATCATTGTTTTCATAATTATCCTTGTCGTCATCTACGAGTATATCCTCTACCTCCTTCTCTTCCTCCTCCTCCTCACCATCATCATCATTATCATCATCATCATCATGATCACCATCATCAGCTTAAACAAAACAGCTTAAAACAACCCGGAATTAACCAGAATAGAAAACAATGTAACTAACGATGGGTCTCACTATAATACCCTCAATTCCTTTGCTTTGGTTACATCCCCTTAACTGCATAAAACATCCTAGTTTTACCTAGAGCGGAATCTACAGAGATCGTCACGGACATGAAGGTGTTGATGGAAGGTGACGACCATGAAGAAAGCGCAGAGTAAACATAGTAGAATAAGAACAAGAAAAGTGTTAGAGATTGATGTGGAGAAGTATGACGTCGTCTCAGTGTTTCTCAACTTTTTTCAGGGAACCCCAATATGATCCTCATTATATAACCACGACCCCACTAATCTATTAGTATATGTGTTAATATATATGTATGACATTCGTATACGTGTTAATTACATATGACTAGTTGAGGACTGCAAAAAGTAGGTGACAAGTATAATAAATATATGCGTAAGAAAGGTAATGTAAGGTTATGAAAGACAAAGTTAACAGCATCATGGTTATTGTATTGAATTCATACAATTTTGCAAAAAAAAAAAAAAAAAAAAATACAAGATGTCTTGGCCACCCCAGGAAAAACGCCTAGCGTACCCAACTTGGGGTCGCGTCCCCAGGGTTGGGGAACAGTGCATTGACTTCGTCTCCAGCGAAGACGAATTTGACCTGAAAATCACCATCATCCTCCAAAATACCTTCAAGTTCTTAAGGATAAGTTACAACCATCATTACGAAGTTGAAACGAAAGTGTCTGTTAAGATTGCATTTGAGGTTTTTGCCAGGAGAAACTAATTGGAGAGCATTTACACGATCATGTTTATGGCAACATTAAAACGTGTGAATCTGGCAAACCTTTACTCCTGGTCACCTAATACATACATAATATTCCCTTACATTAAAACCAAGAACTTGATATAATATTCGCCTAATATTACCTAAAACCAGGTTCTCCTCTCCTCTCGACGTCCTTTGGAATCACATGTACTGGCGTCGTTGGCCACTTCATCGTTTCCGTTGATGTTAAGATTCGCTTTACCAATGTTCCAGTACAATATATACATACATACACACACACACACACACACATATATATATATATATATATATATATTTGTGTGTGTGTGTGTGTGTGTGTACACATACACATATATACATGTACATAAAGAAATGAATATATACTGTACATATATATATATACACACATACATATATATATATATATATATGTATATATATATATATACATATATATATATATATATATATATATATATATATAAGTTCACTATAAACCCACTATTGGAGAAATAATAACGGAAGTACAGGGAAACTGTATATTTCGACTACTATCTGTAGTCCTCTTTCTGCTGAAGAGGACTACAGATAGTAGTCGAAATATACAGTTTCCCTGTACTTCCGTTATTATTTCTCCGATAGTGGGTTTATAGTGAACTTTTACAAATGTGTTATAACATACCAAAGTCCCATATACACACACACACATATATATATATATATATATATATATATATATATATACATACATATATATATATATATATATATATATATGCGTGTGAGTGTGTGAGAGAAAGAGAGAGAGAAAAAAGAGAGAGAAAAAGAGAGATGGAGAAAGAGAGAAAGAGAGAGAGAGAGAGAGAGAGAGAGAATGTGCGCGAGCGAAAATGCATACACGTTTCTACATAGTTATCTTATACTGTACATTACATATTACTTTTCCCGCAA
>NC_134791.1:18657852-18690352 GCF_046742065.1 Oratosquilla oratoria | reverse complement strand
CAATACCTCCCCCAGGCAATTTTCAGTTTCTCTCGAAAGGATATTCAGTGTTGAAAAGGGAGAGGTGAACGGGGAATACTTTAATGAACTAAGATATGTTAATATTATTTTCATTTCAGTCACAACGTAATAACTGCAAGATGTGCAGTGTGATTTCAGTAAGGAAAGTTTCGATTTAAGTTTGAAGAATGATCGGAGCAATGTTCAGCTCTAAAATTCAAAGTAAAGGAATTATAATCAATGGTGAACAGTTTAAAGTAGAGGAATATGATTATTCAGATCATATGATAAAATTGACTAAAATCGTGAAAAAGACGCTTTACAATAGTATTAGAAAATGTTGAGTAGATACAGAAACATCATGAGAGCCTATTTGCATGTTTGGAATGCAAAGCACATATATTGTATATGTCCAGCTATGATCTACTAATATGACTCTTGAGAACTGACGAAGGCAATGATGACAAAGAAAAGAGTGTAATAACAGAAGATTGGAAAGATCAATGTTAGAATTAACGATGAACAACAACAAGAGGACAAGTTGAGTGACACTGCAGATTGGATTTATTTGTATCACAGAGGCGATAAATAATGAAAAATATAATTAGACAGGAAAGGTAGTCAGGAAAAGGGTAGGAGAAGGAACATGTGTGTTACTGACTGGACGCCGCAGGATAGCAAGCGTAGAAGGGAAAGGCCAGATAGATGATTGAATGACAAGAAATAGAAGTGTGAAAAATTGAGATGGCAGAGGCCAGCGCAGTCATCTGACACAAAGAGGAGTTTGAACGAGGCCTTTGCATACATATACATACATACATACACACACACACACACACACACATATATATATATATATATATATATATATATATATACATACATGCATATATGCCTACATGCCACAAGCATGGCACACTTAACGTTCAAAAGGAATGTTCTAGATCTTGTCCAACACATTCCCCGACGTCAACTCGCATGGCATGATATACTGTATAGTCTTAATTTCACGAGTCATACATACATATGTATATATATATATATATATATATATATATATATATATATATATATACATATATATATATATATGTGTGTGTATATATATATATAAATATATATATATATATATATATATATATATATATGTATATACATACATATCCACCCGTCAGTTCAGAATCTATTACAGGACAATGAATAATGCGAAGGCGCTATAATCCGTATGAGCGATCGATATATCAAATTCTCTGACAATCTTTCTTCTTTCGGGTCGGAGATGCGATTCATCATCAATCTGCAGAGATCTTCAAGAATATCTCTTGAGTAAACATAAGCGAAAAATGTATCTTGAGGGACGATGTTTGCTCTGCTGACAAAAAGGTCTTCACGAAAAAAAAGGCGAGATATTGGATCCACTTCTAAAACTCTTTTCATGTCGGGAATTCAAACCGATGTGGGTGTTGGTCTCTCTTTCTCTCTCTCTCTCTCTCTCTTTTTCTCTCTTTTTTTTTTGAGTTTTGTGTTTTTATTTCGTTTGAACTGTTTCTGTCTTCTGTTCTTACTCATTTTTTCATGCTTTGAATAAATTTTAATTTTGTTAATTCTTTTACACGACCTTTTTTATTTTCATTTTATATATTATGTCATAGACTATTTCTACCAGTCCAATTTTTATTTTCATATGTATTTCATTTATTTCCTAAGTCCAGGTAGTGTTGGAAAAAATATTTTTCTTTTCATTTGTTGGTCTCAATAATTTGTAGCAAAAACACAGAAAACTTTCGTATAATATTTCACCATCCATGACCGTATACGCATACATATAAACATACACATATACATCCATATGCAAATAGATATCTATATATATATATATATACACATACATATATGTACATACATACATACACACACTCACACACATATATATGTACATATATACATACACACATATGCATATACACATACACATACATATACACATATACGTATAAAGTATACATATGCTTTTGGCGGAACGATGCTGTAACACATACGTATAAATAAATTAAATCCCCATTATTGAATAAGGAGAAAACAAAGAATACTGTGAGCTTCTTTAGCAGACAGATACAAAGAGACGAGAAAGAGAATATATACATGACATTTAAATATAAGTCAAAGAACTTGAGAAAACTCAAGTCGTGCGCTCCTAGTGAGATTGTAGAGGAAATTGGTATTAAGTAAACTTAGAATAGATCCCTTTAAAAATCAATCTGTTCTCTTCAAATCAATTCAAGGAATGTGGTGGGAGGGGCATTGTTTTCTGAAATTTCTGAAGTTTGGGTGGTATTTGATACGAGATGATTATATCATTTCCCTTCTAAAAAAAAATATATTGATATTCAAAATTCGACATAATTTTCACAGTCCAGTCGGTAAATTAAATTGCTCGTATGATTAAACAATACGAAATTGTCCTGGATTTTCTTGATAGATATTTGGTTTAATCTATTTCTAGGTGTCTCCGTGTTTGACCCTGATATACCTTTTCACAATCTTGGCAACATCTGGGCTACTGCTATCTAACAGGGTCAGGGATTTCTAAGAAAATTGACGAAATCGCTTATCAAAAGCTTATCTCCTAATCAAATGCAACAGGATATAATGGCTGCACTTGGAAACGGCTATATCCTACATACATACATACATACTAATATTCATACATACATTACAAACATACATACATTACGTGCATACATACATTAACTACATACATTACGCACAAATACAATACCTACATATTTACATTATCTACGTACATTACATGCATTACATACATATATACACTACGTACATACATGCATACATTACCTACATACATTACGTACACATACATTACCTACATACACATGGTGGCTGCATGGGAACTGTTACATCTTACATACATACATACATACATACATACATACATACATACTAATATTCATACATATATACATTACACACATACATACATACATGCATACATATACTCGTATATACATTACACACATACATACATTACCAACGTACATTACATACATACCTACATTACGTACATACATTACTTACATACATTACATATATGTATGTATACATTACATACATGCAATACATACATACATACATGCATACATTATCTAAGTACATATATTACCTAAGTGCATACATTACCTACATAAATACATTACATACATACCTATATACATACTCTATACGAGTATACGTACATACATACATGCATAAGTACATTCATACATACATACTCGTACATATATACATAAATACATACATGCATACATACATACATACATGCATACATAAATACATACATACATACATACATACATACATACATATATACATTAAACATACACTAACGCGACGCGAGAAATAGAGAAAGAGGTGAAGATATAGATAGATATAGATAGAGACAGAGTTGGAGATAGATAAAGAGATAGAAACAGATATAGAGATAGAGATAGATAGATGGATAGAGATAAAGAAACAGAAATAGAGTTAGAGATATATAAACAAATGAAAATATGTAGATACAGGTAAGTAGATATATATATAGAAACAGAGATAGAGATAGAGTTAGAGATTGATATAGACAGAGACATAGATAAGTAGATAGGTAGCTAGATAGACGGATAGCTAGATAGACAGATAGAGAGGGAGAGAAGTGGATGTGGTGAGATGGACCTTCACGAGGGTCATGATCCGTCATTCGTCACAGCCGTCGTATCAGAAGACTTAGATGGTTGGGGAGGGAGAGAGGGTGGGGTGGGGAGGGGAGGGGAGGGGAGGGGAGGGGTGGGGAGGGGAGGGGAGGGGCTTGCCAAGGGTTCTTTAGGGCTCCTTAGAAGGTTGTAAAGCCCCTTTCTGCATTAAGGGTGAAGATGACTTGGTGTAGGGTTGGGCGGTATGGGGTATAGGGTATGGGGTTGGGTGGTATGGGGTATGGGTAGTCTAGGGTATGAGTAGTCTGGGGTATGGGGTGTGGGTTATAGGGTATGTAGTATGTGGTATGTGATAAGTGGTATGTGGTATGGGTTATGGAGTATGGGTATGTGGTTGGGCGATCTGGGTTACGGGGTATGGGGTATGAGGTGTGGGTTATGGGGTATGTAGTATGTGGTATGGGTTATGGAGTATGGGTATGTGGTATGTGGTATGGGGTTGGGCGGTCTAGGGTATGGGGTATGGGGTTGGGTAGTCTGGGGTATGGGTTGTGGGTAATGGGTTATGTGGTATGGGTTATGGAGTATGGGTATGTTGTATGTGGTATGAGGTATGGGGTTGGGCTGTCTGGGGTATGAGGTGTGGGTAATGGGGTATGTGGTATGGGTAATGGGGTATGTGGGGATATGGTATATGGGTATGTGGTATGAGGTATGGGTTGGACGGTCTGGGTTTTTGGGTATAGGTTTTAGGGGTATGAATTTTGGGGCATGATTTTGGAGTATGTTTTTGGGGTCTGGGGTATTATGGATGTGGGTTCTTGGGGGTTAGGATGTGGTGCATGTGGGGTTAGGCTTATGAAGTGTGGGGGTGGGGGTACAGTGTGTAGGTTTTTGTGGGGTTTAAGAGAATTCCAATATCATTCATAAAATACTATAGGAAATTTCTTATTGTCCCGGAGGCTTTGAACGAAAATAAAAGAGAAATGGCACTCCAAATAAGAACAACTAATGAACGATGAATATGTATATACTGTATATATATATATATATATATATATATATATATATATATATATATATACATGTATATATATATATATATATATATATATATATATATATATAAAGAAAAAATAAAATTATGATATGTTTGAGTTAAACTCCTTCCATACCTAATACTACTTTTATTTGTATTATTGCTGCCACCATTTTACATACCACCGTTTTTTAAAGTGTTAAAGTTTGTGTACTATTTGATACGAGAAAATTACCTTATTTCCCCTCTAAAAAAATACATTGAGATTTGAAATACGACAGATTTTTCACAGTCCAGTCGGTAAATTAAAGTGTTCGCATGATAAAACACTACGAAGTTGTTTTGGATATTTTTTGATAGATTTTTGTTTTAATCTATTTGTAGGATAAATTTTATTATTCCTTTATCCCTTCTTTACCGGGTGATCCTCTTCCTTTATATTTTGCTGCCGCTGGCTGATTTAATTTATCGTCATGGTTTTCGGTGCCAATATATATATATATATATATATATATATATATATATATATATATATATATATATATACATATATATATATATATAATATATATATATACATATAATATATATATATATATATATATATATATGGTCATTATTACTCGATAAATATCTCAAAAGTTTCCTTTTTATTTTTGAGTCAAATTGTGAGCTGTTGAACAAAGTACTAAAGATATCGATAATTTGAGAAAATTCGAAGACCTTTGGGCACTTTTTTTGAGTAATAGGATACATACATATACCAAAGGCTCTTTCATACTTACAAAGGAGGTAGCCAAAAAACAAAGGCATAAAATCCACTCCCACCCATTCCATCCTCACATACTCCACTCCCATCCACCCCCTCCCTCCTTTCATCTTAGCTCCTCATGGATGACGGGTCATCTCTGCATCTCACCCACTGCCCTGGGTCAGATGTAAGTGATAAAAAAAGAAAAACAGGACTTGTGATTATCATCTCTTTTTATTTTTTTTCCAAGTAAATTATTATCATTATCATTATTATTATTATTATTATTATTATTATTATTATTATTGTTATTATTGTATTATATATATATATATATATATATATATATATATATATATATATATATATATATATATTTGTTTTTACCGGACGACTGTATTGAAACTTAAGAGACCACGTGGATAAACAAATCTAAATAGATATATCAACCAGCCCATTCTAGTTAAACTCTTAGCTAAACATTTCAGTTCTAGCTAAAACCAGGCGATTTTATTCACAATGGAAGATACCTCACAGCCTCAAATGCTTGGATCCTTTACTGCGGATGTAAAAAAAAAATGACATGCTGGTAGGCACACAAGTGAGATTATAAAACAAAGTAAGAGAGTTCAAACAATCAGGTACGGTTTAATTTACACATATGTGTTCTGCCTTGGTTATCCACTATAGAACCATCGGCCTATCCACTGAGTAGTAGTAAAAAATAATACCTGAATAATTAATTAATAAAATAAACAGATAGATAAATGAACAAAGATATAATAATAATGATAATATTAATAATAATAATAATAATAACTAATAATAATAATAATAACTAATAATAATAGTAATAATAATAATAATAATAGTAATAATAATAACATCAATAATAATAATAATGATAATGATAATTATAATAATAATAATAACAATAACATCAATAATAATAATAATATCAGTGATAATAACAATAATGATAATAAAAAAAAACGAAAACAAAGGTCAAACAATAAGTCAGAGGAAAATTTATGGAGAATGTTACAATAAATGACGGTGAACATAGACTTAAACTTAAATAATCCTCTTTCAACATTCCAGTTATAAATTTCTAGATTTCTTCTGTTACAAAGATATAGAGAGTAAGATATATTACTAGTAGTTAGTGATACATAAATAGAGGTACTTAGAAATACATAAAAAGAGTTATATGGAGGTAAACTAAATAGTAAAGTAGTAACTAGAATAAGAAGAGTAAATATACTCTGCTATCTAAGACTATTCTATGTTGTTGATCTATATAATAATATTAGGGATCACAATGGGGAATTTGTGAAGTTTCATCATGTGATTCAAGCAAGAATTTTAGTAAAAGAAAAAATTCTAACCCCACCCTGACCTAACCTTCTAAACTTAACCTAACTAGCCTAACCTAACAAACCTAACCTACTTAACCCAAAAATATACAAATTGCTATGCGAGCGGGTGAGACTAAGATTCACAATACCCATTGTGGTAATACTATCAAGTATGATTAAATAAAGAATTATAAATGCATGGTAACAATTAGGAATCATTACGTGTCACATAACAACAATTGCCTCGGTAATCTAGAACAATTCATTAGCATAATAACAGTATTGCTATATCTAAAGTTCTAGATTGGGAGCTTTAATAATAACAATGATGATAATGAAGATGACAAAAAGAAATTGACTTGGTGGATATGATATGTAAGAATGGTTACAATGAGGACAGGCGTGATTAAAGAACTTGAGTGAAGAAGAAGAAGAATAAAGAAAATAATAATAAAAAGAAGAAATATACCAGAAGGAAAATAAGGGAAGAAATGGAGAACAAGAAAAAGAAGAACAACTAAAAAAGAAAAAGAAAAAAGAAAAGGACGAAAAAATGAAAAAAGTATAAAATAAATAGAAATAGCAAGAAGGAAAAGAAGTAACGGAAGAAGAAAGACCACCAACAAGCGTAAATTAAGAATAAAAAAAAGAAAAAGAAACGGAAGGCCAAAAGAGGCGAAGGCAGAGAAGGAGGAAGAGGGCGAACGAGAACGACGAGAATGAAATTGAGGAAAATCTCTTCAGAAAAAGCTCCGTCCGAAAAAAGACAAAAAAAAAAAAAAAAAAAAAAAAAAAAAAAAAATCGAGGCGGTTCCTGCCTCTGACTCAACACACATGAAGTGCGGCGCGCTGCGACATATGTGGATGTCGCAGCCGCAGCCTCGCCGCAGCTTTGCTGAAGCCTTGCCGCAGCCTTGCTGAAGTCTTGTCGCAGTCTTACTGAAGTCTTTCTCCAGTCTCATCTCAGCCTTGCTGAAGACTTGTCGCAGCCTTGCTGAAGACTTGTCGCAGCCTTGCTAAAGTCTTGTCGTAGTCTTGCTGAAGTCTTTCTCCAGTCTCATCTCAGCCTTGCTGAAGGCTTGTCGCAGCCTTGCTGACAATTTGCTGCAGCCTGGCCGCAACCTCAACATAACCTTACTGAAAACTTGCCGCAGCTTTGCCGCAGCCTTGCTAAAACCCTACCATAAACATAGTGCAGCAACCTTGCCGCGGCAGCCTGCTCGTGGTTTCACTAATTCCTTGCCGCAGCATCGCCGCAGTCTCACAGAAGTCGCACAGCCTTCTTGCCGCAGCCTACCCGTGGTTTCACTGCTTCCTCGCCGCAGCCTCACTGAAGTCTCACAGCATCCTTGCCGCAGCCTCACTGTATACGCCACCATATACATGATGAGTAACGTCACTCGCTCACACTCCCTCACTCACTCCCTCACTCACTCACCCACTCAATGTCAGGCCCTTCTAGCTGACTAAGAACTTAGTCAGCAACCTTCGGGTCGGCAACAACAACTCGACCACCAAACAGACATACGAACGCACATGAACATCCGAGTAACCAAACAAACACAAAACACAAATTACGTATACTAACGATCCTCCCCTGGATATATAATTAACATGTATGATAATAGACAACAATACATAATCAATGCAGTTGCACCACCCATGTGAGACAACGGACCTTCTCGAAATTAATGTAAAGACTAAAGACTAAACCCAACACACCAAAGTGCTGAGATGTCACTTCCGGGCAATGACCACGAGGGTAGCGTGGCCGAGACGAGGAGTTGGGACGATGACAGGTGTTGTGCAACAAGAAGTGGTGTGATAAACAGTTATATTAATGTATCGTTCTATTTAACAGTTGACAGTGTATATACCATAACTGCAAAACCTGAAAGCTTTGAATAAAATGGTATAAACTTAATACGAATCTACATATACCAGTACCCCGTACCTAGTGAACGATACATTATTACTGGTGGCAAGCGGTGACCGCGCCCACGTCTCTAAAGAAACAAACTAACTACCACAAAAAAAAAAAAAAAAAAAAAAAAAAAGACTATCGAGGACTCATCCTGCGCACCCCTCTGCACCAATTGTGTTCCTCCAAAAGAAGCGGTGGTGAAAATTTCTCACCACCTGGTGGCAGCAAAACCACACCATGCACAACACCTACGTTATCGCCGACTCAACAATAATTACCAGCCTCTAAATAAGGTAACCCAACCAACACCCTTTTCAAATACGTAATAGTATCATTACTACTATTACCTTACCTATCCATTTCTGAATCCCTGATACTGCTTTCCTTTTTTTTTTTACGAGAATATCAACGAGCCATCGCTTGAGGACAAACCTCATCCGCTCACCCTCACCACTCACCCGAGTGTCGCGTTCCACCGAGAACCACAACGTCAGCAATTATCACAGCTGCACGTCATAATACAAATCGCTTCAAGCACGGTCTTAAGGTAACCTACACGCCTTTAGATACCCACGTGCTCAACGCACGTACACCTTAGCCATATAACAACTATGTAATCTCGCACTTATATTAGCATATTGTCATTTAGAAGTTTTTTTTTTCTCTTCAAAAATTATCATTAAGTAATACCCTTTAATCTGCCAATTACAAATATACATATATATTCAACAGTTAATATTATTACATAATATAATATTCATATGCATTCTTCTAGTTAAGTAATTCTTGTTTAAACAAATAGCTCTTATATGTTTAAAATTCAATATTTACATAGAACTTATACATTTTTATCAATGTAACCTACTTTACTGCTGTAAAATTTTTTTTATGAACAACCATAATTAATTCTATTATAAGAATAATATCACAATAATTAACTCCTTATTATATAATATTAATTCCACATTCTTCTAGTTATGTAATTCTTGTTTAAACAAATAGCTTTTATATGTTTAAAATTCAATATTTACATAGAACTTATACATTTTCATCAATGTAACCTACTTTACTGCTGTAAATTTTTTTATGAACAACCATAATTAATTCTATTATAAGAATAATATCACAAAAATTAACTCCTTATTATATAATATTAATTCCACATTCTTCTAGTTATGTAATTCTTGTTTAAACAAATAGCTTTTATATGTTTAAAATTCAATATTTACATAGAACTTAGATATTTTTATAAATGTAACTTACCTTTCATAATTACTACTGTTAACCAGCTATATATGTACACATATAATTATTATTATACACAATATATCATATATTATTTGCACAATATATAACCCATTATTATTATTGCCATATTTACATTTTTACCATTTATAATTATATATTCTTATATGTAACCCGTATATAAATGTTGACATCCCATACCCCCCTCCCTTATCTAAGCATAACATATTACCCTTAGTTACTATATACCTATTATTCCTATTTTAACTATTTTTTCTTAGACTACAAATCAAACCTAACTATTAACTAATACATACTACTAATACATACTAACTATTAACTAATACATACTTCGACAAACATGGCGACTGGAACAAGAAGTAAAGTCATTCAAAAGATGCATAACGTCCTGTCAAGATCCAAAGAGGAAAAACAACCACAGGACATATCCAGTGACAAAGAGGAAATACACACAGAAGACTTAATTGGCAATGACAAATCTAATCCTAATGCAGATACCCCTATAACTCCCCTTTATGAGAACGATGTCTTACCTTTTTTCAACCAGCTTCCTCAAGTAGACCCCTTTCACCCCTCACAATCACAACCACCCATTCCTCCCATCCAACCAAATATGCAAACAAAACCTCCTATAAACCATAATCCATCCAACCCCCATATCCCAACACATAATAACCCCCCTCCCATTCAGCAACAGTACCAAAACTTCCCCCTTCCTCCTCCCATACCCCACCTGTTCAAACCCACTCCACACCATACCACCAACCACCACCTAACCTTCCTCCAAACCCACAATATTATCCTTACCCACAACCTCAACCAACAATAATTAACAATTATCAAACCATAACCCCCCTCACAGAAATCCCAACCTTTTCCCGAGATAGCGGACTATCCATTACAGATTTCTTGACAGCATGTGACCTGTTTTCCTACTAACAGATCCTTCTGATCACTCCACCTTCACCATACATGGAGAGAAGTTGAGAAAGGTCAAACTGAACCTCGACCCAATCTCACCTCCCATCCACAACCCACCTATCACAGACGCACACCAATCACCAATACGCAAGTCTCATCCCATGACTCTGCGTCGACGCAACTAAACATGCACTCTAGCTCTCGCCCCTGAAGATGCAGGACGCCATGTATCTATCAGTGGAGGTTAAAATGGCCCATTTCCAATAAAAACTCTTTTCCACATATCTATAAAACTTCTCTACTTCCTTCCGACCAATATAATCTTAGCGAGGGTCAGATAAACATATCCTCATACACTGAGACATAACCTTCATCCTCCAAAAGTAAATACATCATTAATTACCCACCTTAAACATCGACTACTTTTGACATGGACTCATTCGACTTACATCATAGGATTCTTCCATATAACTCCACAGCCCTTTCCCTCTTAATCATGCTCTTTATACTAATAATAATAATCATATTCTGTTGCATGAAGTAACACCTTCCAAAACCTTTCCACCTCCATACCCAAATTGTTGTAAACCTAGATTAAGTTTATTCTTGTGTCTCACCCAATATCTTAAATACTATAAAAATTCATACAGAAACTATATATCCATACTATGAAATAAAACAAGTGCAATGTGACACACAAAACTGACCATAGAACAGTGTCTAGAAAAACAACACTCCCAACAGTGATAGTGTTAAACCATAAAAACAATAACATTTAAAAAGTGAATTAAACAGTGTATGTGAAATCCAATAGAACATGTAATCTGGTGAGACACAACGTTACACTTCTGAGACACAACATCGCTACCCCTTAATTACAGTTCATGATCCCCCTTGGGACCTCAGATTCACTTCAACAACACCCCCCCATCTGCACATTTTTAACCCCACAGGATTTTGTGTCTCTGAATTTTTTTTCTCGATGTATTATCCATATAAATACTTTTGTAAACCATGTACCCTAGGTGCCGGGAGCCACCTAACCCCAGGGGGAGAGCGATATGTATACGCCACCATATACATGATGAGTAACGTCACTCGCTCACACTCCCTCACTCACTCCCTCACTCACTCACCCACTCAATGTCAGGCCCTTCTAGCTGACTAAGAACTTAGTCAGCAACCTTCGGGTCGGCAACAACAACTCGACCACCAAACAGACATACGAACGCACATGAACATCCGAGTAACCAAACAAACACAAAACACAAATTACGTATACTAACGATCCTCCCCTGGATATATAATTAACATGTATGATAATAGACAACAATACATAATCAATGCAGTTGCACCACCCATGTGAGACAACGGACCTTCTCGAAATTAATGTAAAGACTAAAGACTAAACCCAACACACCAAAGTGCTGAGATGTCACTTCCGGGCAATGACCACGAGGGTAGCGTGGCCGAGACGAGGAGTTGGGACGATGACAGGTGTTGTGCAACAAGAAGTGGTGTGATAAACAGTTATATTAATGTATCGTTCTATTTAACAGTTGACAGTGTATATACCATAACTGCAAAACCTGAAAGCTTTGAATAAAATGGTATAAACTTAATACGAATCTACATATACCAGTACCCCGTACCTAGTGAACGATACACTCCCCGTGGTCTCACTGCTTCCTTGCCGCAGCCTCGCCGCAGCCTCACTGCGCCAGGCACGTGAGGATGTGAAGTCTCACACATTGCAAAGTGGACGCAGTTGATTCAACAAGCGGCACAATGGGGCGTATTCAGATCCGGGCGGCCCATTCAGCGGCCAGCGCCATACACGCCCGCGCCGCCGTCATCAACCCTCTCAATGCCGTGGTCCCCGTCACTGTATACCTTAACCCATACCTTATCATCAAACGTCTTTATCACCCCCCCCCCCAGGGCGTGGACCCCCGGGTGAACAGTCTTACGATCGATCTAGACCCCAGTGTATGATCCCCTGGGCTGAACAGAATCCCCTGAGGGATGGTGGAAGGACCGAGGGGGGGGGGTGTTGGGTCGCGGTATTGAAGGGTTGATGGTGAGTTGAAAGCCCGGCGGGCGATGGATGGACAACCCCGCGTGCGGAAGGGAACGTGGGGCCTTGAGGGTCACATTCAGAGGCGCGGACGAAGTGACACTGAGAGGTTCTCTCTCTCTCTCTCTCTCTCTCTCTATCTCTTGGTTTTCGTCTTCTCGCCTCACACGAGCCTCAACGTGTGTTTAACAAGAGCGACAGCAGATGAAAGGATGTGGGTGTGTGTACATGTTCTCACACACACACACACACACACACACACACACACACACACACACACACACACACACACGAGTTGATGGCGCAGTGGTAGAGTTTCCGGCAGCCACTACGGCGGTCCGGGTTCGAATCCCGTCCAGGGCTGAAATAACTTCAGTATCGCTGCGCTGCGAGTCGTCACTTCAACTCCCGTGGGCGGGGAGTTAGGTGTGTGTGTAAGATCACAGCATTACCCATAGATCGGTCATATATGAGCTCTGAGCTCTGTTCCGGGAGGGGGGAGGGGGAGGAAATAACTGTCGATCTCGAATCCAACACGTGATCCAATACCATGGTGAATCACACACACACACGCTCACATACA
The DNA here is from genome assembly GCF_046742065.1 of Oratosquilla oratoria. Classification (NCBI taxonomy): domain Eukaryota; kingdom Metazoa; phylum Arthropoda; class Malacostraca; order Stomatopoda; family Squillidae; genus Oratosquilla; species Oratosquilla oratoria. The sequence goes on along the minus strand of NC_134791.1, from coordinate 18,676,726 downwards.
TAATCATACACACACACACACACGCTCACATACACATACAAACACGATTATACAAACACACGTCCATACACACACACACACACACACACACACACACATCTGCCTTTGGTCTTTGAGTATAAAGGTTTGCACAGCTCCGCCCACTTCACAGCTGCCCTCCTCTCTTCTCTCTTCTCCTCTCTTCTCTTCTTATCTCTGCCTCCCATACACTTGCCGCGTCTAGCGTCCTCTCTCTTCACCTCTTTTCTCTTTTTTTCTCTCCTCTTCTCTCCTCTCTTGGCCCTCATCTAATCTCATTGCCCCTAATCCCTATTCAGCGATCCCTAACGACGAGGTAAGCACCCTCCACCCTTTGTGCCCTTGAAAGGCTTTATTGTATCTAAAACCAGACGAAGAACCCCAGCCTGTAGGAGGCTTAGACGATCTTGATTAGGTCTTCGAGTAAGCGGCAATTTGGTAGTCTTTGCTCTGGTTAGTGCCAGGCGATTTTATTTGGTCGGGAGTGTATTTAGGGGTGAAGGGGAAGTGTTGTGAGTATGGTATAACTACAGTCCCTTCGAGGCACCCTGAAGGCACGCCCTTCTCCTGGCGCTGTCTGAGGCCGAGGGGCGCCCTCCCTTCCTGATTTTCTCCGGGTACTGCCACTCCTAATAATGGCGTAACGTGGACACAGCCTCCTGAGTTCATGGAAGAACTGTTCCGGGCCGCAGCCAGGTGGAGGTCCGTGCGAGTGTGCCAGTCCCGAAAAAAAAAAAATATATATATATATATATATATATATATATACTATATATATATACATATATATATATATTTTTAGAAGCTCCACCATGGGATACGAACCCTGACCCGTGCGTCGAAAATCACGAGGGCAGGACGTTAGCAACCATGCTACGGTGATGGTACAAAAGGACTGTACTAGTCCCCGACCACGCTTCACGTAACATTGGAAGATCTAATCTCAATTTCATCTAATCCCGTATTAGGCGAGCCATCCGACAAGTTGTGTATGTTTCTTAAGACAGATTGAACATTTTTAGAAGCTCCACCATGGTCGGGGACTAGTACAGTCCTTTTGTACCATCACCGTAGCATGGTTGCTAACGTCCTGCCCTCGTGATTTTCGACGCACGGGTCAGGGTTCGTATCCCATGGTGGAGCTTCTAAAAATGTTCAATCTGTCTTAAGAAACATACACAACTTGTCGGATGGCTCGCCTAATACGGGATTAGATGAAATTGAGATTAGATCTTCCAATGTTACGTGAAGCGTGGTCGGGGACTAGTACAGTCCTTTTGTACCATCACCGTAGCATGGTTGCTAACGTCCTGCCCTCGTGATTTTCGACGCACGGGTCAGGGTTCGTATACCATGGTGGAGCTTCTAAAAATGTTCAATCTGTCTTAAGAAACATACACATATATATATATATATATAAAAATATATATATATATATATATATATATATATATATATATATATATATATATATTTTTTTTTGCTGCCGTCATGCACTCGTCTCCGGTAGTATGACCCACTATATGACATGACAAGATCAACAAGGACCCCAATACCTTAATAAAATCACCTGGTGGTGTTTTATGCCTTGGGCCAATCCCATAGTGGGTTTACGTCTTGGGCCCAAACGTCTGCACAGGTGGCGGTTGGCGAGTGTTGGATTAAGAGGCCTCCTAGGCGTACCCTTTCACTAATGAAGGGACACCACATAGGCGAATAAAATAGTTTGGCGTTAGCCAGAATAAAAATTCTCTTCAAGAAGCTTAATACCTTCTGCACTGGGTGACTCATTCATTTCCGTGCGCCCTCCCCCGTATTTTCAAAATCTTTTGCCAACTCACGCGAACGCTTTCTACCTAATATATATATATATATATATATATGTGTGTGTATGTGTGTGTGTGTGTATATACATATATATATATATATATATATATATATATATATATAATATATTAGTAATAATAATGACAGAACTTTACCTTGTTCTAACCTACTGGCTCGGCTATAAAATCTACCAGTAATTTTCATAAATACAGTCAATGAAATTAGTAAAGTCTATTTTGAGACATAATGAAAGTTGAAAAAAGTTATAAAAAAAAAAAAAAAAAAAAACACAGGTCTAGTTCCGAGTTTATTCCAGGCTGGTTTTGCTCTAAGATTCTTCATAAATGGCTTAGAGCGAAACTGATCAGTAGTAAATCTCTTCTTTCTTTCATCATCTATTTATCTTTCTTCCCTAATTATCCTTAAATCTCTTATCTAGCTACATTATTGTTACTTGATACGTTGAAAATCTGACAAAGAACATGAAATGTTAAACTTTGCATTTAGCAAATGTTATACAAATTATTGCATCCTGGAAGCAAAGAAGAAGTTGAAGAAGAAGAAAAAGAAGAAGAGAATATGAAGACGAAAAAGAAGAAGAAAGAGAAGATGAAGAAAAAAAGAAGAAATAGAAGAAAAAATGAAAGAAAAGCAGAAGAAAACATAAATAAAAAAGAAAAAGAAGAAATAGAAAAAAGAAGAAGAAGAGGAAGAAGAAGAAGAATAAGAAGAAGGAGAAACTAAGAAAAGAAAGGAGAGGGAGAGAAGAAGAAACCAAGAAAAGAAGTGAGAGAGAAAAAGGATGAAAAAGAGAAAAAAGAAGACGAAGAGATTCTGATTTTTTTTTTTTCTATCTTTCACAAACACCTAGAAGCAATTCTCCTGCTGGCGCCCCAGACCCAAAGGGTCCATAATTCACGAAGGCCAGACACTCCAAGAAAGGACGGTCGAGCTCCGAGAACCTCTCTGGCCGCGAACTCTACGAAGAACGGCTGATGGGCGAAGACCGTTGGACATATTTCAGGAAAAGGGTCTTCAAGTTTCCCGAAGAAAGCTACTGGGAGCTCGGTAATAAGACCCTCCGTAGAGGAGAGGCTAGTCTCCTATGAGGTCGTCTAGATAACCATCTAGCTTTCTATAGTTAGTCTTTCCAGCTAGCTATTTTCTAGCATGGTGCTCAGTTAATAACCTGGCTTCATAGTCGGCCAAAACTAGATGGATTTATAGTCGGTCGTCAAGATAACTAGATTGCTTTCTAGTCTGTCGTCTTGATAATTAGATGGTTTTCTGTTTGCTTGTTCTGTAGGACCAGCTAGATTCTTATCAAATTGCCCAGTTAGCTAACTATCTTCTAAAGCGGTTATAACATTGGGCTTCCACGGGTTTCACCAACGCGAACAGTTGAATGTTCGTTCGTGTAAAAACGACTTCGGTTACAATATTTAGATATTCAAATTTCCAAATGTCAAATTATATTTCCATAATATATGACAAATGTGAATGATGAACTAAGAGATTATAAACATATACGAATGTTAGATATACAGTTGAAATCTTCTTAGAGAAGTTTAGATTTCCGTAAGCGAAGTCATATTCTAGTTATTCAAATGGAGGTTGGAGGTAGGATGTCGGAGGAAAAATAGCCCAGTGTGATCATTCCTTTAAATAGCTAGTTTCATAATCGGTCGGCCAAAACCAGATGGCTTGCTAGTCGGTCGTCTAGTTAACTAGATGATTTTCTACTTGATTATCCTGTAGGACCAGCTGGATTCCTATTAAATTGCCCAGCTAGCCAGCTACCTTCTAATAAGTCGACCGCTACCTAACTACCCAGTCTGCTAGTTCATCGGTTTTAACTAACCAACCTAGAAAATGTATAGCTCATCTAGCTATGAAGTTAGTGAATATACAATATGCTACACAGGTCTTGACAAAGTACGGGTTTTATTATGTAAATGTGAATTTTGAGTTGGGTGCCTGATACATATTTCTATACAGTACTTGCCCCCCAAATAACACTGATTTCCTCAAACAGAATGATGTATGTAATACCCAGAAACAAAAATCATATCTGCAGAATGGCAAACGTGAGGTTGTCCAGAGCTTTTGGAGTGGTTGTACCTACTTGTTTGTGTTAAAAAAAAAAAAAAAAAAAAATGAGACCAGAAACCTCACTGAAGGAGAATAAGGATGTAACTGATACTCGATATCTTGCGTTTGCGTTTAGTTTTTCATTCTTTAAGAAAACAATACCAAAACAAAAAAAATACCAAAACAAAAATTGGTCTGACTCCAGCCTTCTGTACTCACATCCTTTTTGCGTCTATCCCACATCATATTAAAAAAAGCAAAAAAAAATTTTTCCTAATTATTTATTATTCTTTTTATAAATCTATGGAAGAGCTTGATGGCCACTGCCAGCTTCCTTGAGGCCGCAAATTTCAGGCAAGAAAAATCTGACGTAATGGCGAGTGAGTAAGAGTGAGTGAGTGAGTGAACGCTCTACAAGCAACGAAGAAATGAAAAGAAACAGAACATATTGAAGAAAATAATGAATGAAACAAGGTAAAGGCACAAAAGAGAAAAGAAAAATGGGATCGTGCATTCAGTCCAAAGAACAAGATTTATACTCTTCGAATACTTCTCCTGTGATCTTTGGTCTTGTGTGGGGAAGAATATATGGCAAGAATATGCATTTCATTCCATGGTGGTCCACACACAGGCTTACACATTTCTTTAAGATTTTTTTTCTGAACTATATTCATTGTGCAATAAATCATATACAAAGAAACTGATATGTACTACAAAACAATCTAACACTACAACCAATACAAAATGAGATATGTGTGAATATATATATATATATATATATATATATATATATATATATACACATATATATGTGTGTGTGTGTGTATTCACCTCGGATCTGCTGCAGTCTCTGTCGTGTGTGTGTGTGTGTGTGTGTGTGTGTGTGTGTGTGTGTGTGTGTGTGTGTGTGTGTGTGTGTGTGTGTGTGTGTGTGTGTGTGTGTGTGTGTTTTCGAGGTCTCTCGATAAAACTTTGAATTCTTCTGAGGAGCCGGAAAAGAAAAAATAATTTCAAACAAAGATCAGGATATCTGTGCTTAAAACAAAGGTCGATGATACCTTCCGGGATATCAGTAGTGACAAGGATTTGTATGTACACACATACGTGCATACATGCATGCATACATACATACATATACATACATATGCACATCCATACATTACATACATTATACATTCACATATATATATATATATATATATACACACACACACACACGATATTTTTGCATTTTTTGTCTTTGGTATTTTTATGTATGTATACACTTTCCACATCGTTTTCCATTGCAGACAGTAAATACATCGAGACTTTATATGCATATGCAATTCCCATACATCCACGTTTACTTACGTTCTTCCTCGAGTCTTGCATTACTCCCCTCCAAACTTTATCTGTCTACGAGTGTGTTGAAAGGTTCTGACTGTATACAGCACCAAACACCTCAACACAGTGACCCATTTTATATTTTTTTTGGCTAAGAATAAATTCAGTTTTAAGAAGGAAAAATGCAAAAACTGGTTTACCAACAGAGTACTGTAGTTACAGAATGGAATAAACTTAGTTACAATAATAATAATTGGTTCTTTTAAGAGAAGATTGGATAAATTCATGGAAAGGGATAAAAGGTGGTAAGGGACGGGGAAATGCTTAGCGTAGGCCTTATGGTCTCTTGCAGTCTTCTCCATTCTTATGCTGTTATTTTCTGTAGCTGAAGGAAGGACTCTGACCTCAAGGGGTCTCGATCTATCAAAAACTCCCTCAGACCGGGGGTCGCCTACTTTTCTGCGTAAGATCGATTGCTCTTCAAAGGAATGCATACATACATACATACATACATACATACATATACATGCACAGATATATACATACATATACATAGATACATACATACATACATTTACACATACATACATCGTACGTTACGGTATTGTGTCATATGACGATATTCTTTTACTTGGGTTACCCTCAGCCCCACAACAGCAGGCAACGATCCTCAGGCCTTCTCTATCCCTCTGGGAAGAAACGTTAGACTATTGTCTGCTGGATTAGACACCTTAACTTACACTCTCTAGAAAGACGCAGAGTCCTGGATGATCTAATAGAGGTGTTCAAGTGGATCAAAGGCTTTAACAGGGGTGACGCAAACAAGGTCATCATATTAAAACAACAGGGCAGGACTCGTATCAGTGTTTTCAAATTGGACAATTTTAGATCGAAGAAGGAAATAGGAAAGAATTGGTCAAGGAATGGAATAGACTTAGTAACCATTTTGTGAGCGCTGAAACGATCGGTTGTTTTAAGAAAAGGTTAGACAATTTTATGGATGGGGATGACAGGTGGTCATGGACATGGAACTTCCTAGTGTAGGCCTTATGGTCTCTTGACGTCTCCTTCATTTATATGCTCTAATGTGAAAAGGTGGAGGAAATGCGATGAAAATGTGTAGAGATATTTGGAACGGACCGGAGACCGACCGAATGTCACCCCCTCGGGGTTGCATATCCACACGAAAGTTAGGTTATAGAAGACTCTTGAACACGGGCGGGGGGGGAGAAGATTCCCTTCGACGCCCGTCTCCCACGACCGCTACTGAACCCCGATGAAGAAATTATATGCACATGTTTTGGCAATACTTTTTTCTCTTTAATAATTTTCTGAATTGACTTTTTTTTTTAATTAATTCAATTATATTCTCCCTATTTTCTTCTATATATCCATTCACTTTCACCTTTTATTTTTTTTATTTGCTCTATGTTCTCCTGCACAAATTCGTCTTCTTCTTCGCCATTCCTAATGTTCACCTCTGTCTTTAATACCACAGAAGAGTCTCCAAAACAATGTCTTAGGACATAGAGCCTTCAAATCCCCATCTTCATCTCTCCTTATAATAATATCTTTACAACGCACCACCTTTCCCATGCACAGCCAAGGCTGTCACCTTCTCAAAAGAAACTAAAACATTCACAGCAGCTATAAGGAGACAGAAAGGAGAGAAAAAAAGAAAAAAAAAAAATCAAATCACGATACCCGTTCTGCCTGCCATCAGGTACCGTCGCTGGTGTACACCCGGTTAAAAAAAAAAAAAAAAAAAAAAAAAAAAAGGGAGGGGGGGGAGGGAGGGAAGGGGAGTGGGGATAGAACGCTTGTGTGTTGCTTTGAATAACAACGCAGGATTACAGTATCTGGAAGACGGGGCTCTCAAAGCCGAACCACCCAACACACAAAAGAAGCCTGACCGAAGCCTTTACTCCGGCAGAAAGAGTGGGGGGTGGGAGTGGGAGTGGGAGTGGGAGTGGGTGTGGGAAAGGAAAGGAAGGAGTACTGTGGCCGTAGTCGGGGGCGGATGGAGGTAAGGAAGTAAGGAGGTAAGGAGGTAAGGAGGGAAGGAGTGGAGAAACCAAGGGTGGTTGCTACGGTGGTTTTATGAGCATTAGAGCGTTGGATTCAAAGGGCTGAGGATGCAATACCGGCTGGAGGAAGAAGAGAAATGAGGTTGAAATTGAAAGGAAAGGCTGGGCTGCATCACGCTGGGTGGGAGGAAGGATAGAAAGATGGGGGTAGAGGAGGAGGGTACGAAGATAAATGCAAGGGTCAAGGTGAGGAGGAGGAAGAGATAGGAGGAGAAAGAAGGAGAAAAAGGAGGAAAATGAGGAGGAGGACGAGAAGGAAGGTGAAGAAAAGGATAAAGAGGAAGGAAAAGGAAGATGAAGAAGATGAGAGAGAGGAGTGACGAGAAGGGGGAGGACGACGAGGGGGAAGGTGAAGAAGAGAAAGGGGAAGGAGGAGGGGTAGGAGGCGGAAGATAAAGAAGAGTAGAAAAAGGAGAGAGGAGGAGGAGGAGGAAGAGGAAGAGGAGGAAAAGGAGGACGAGAAGGAAGATGAAGAAGAGGAGAAAGAGGAAGGACGAGGAGAAGGAGAAGGAGGAAGGTGGAAGAAGAGGAGAAAGAGGAAAGAGGAGGAGAGGAAAAATGAAGGAGAATAGAAAAAGGAGAAAAAGGAGAGAGGAGGAAGAGGAGGAAAAGGAAGACGAAAAGGAAGAGGAACATGAGGAGAAAGAAAAGGACAAGAGAAACAACCAAATGGGATAATAACCTTCAATCTAGACAAAAACCAGCGACTCCTCATTAACCAAATCTCGCTAACTGGGTGTGGAACTTACACTCTACGTTTAGAGTTTGCAAGTTTAGTAAGCTGAGAACGATGGTGGTAAAAGTTTACTGGCTGTAAAACTGACGAAGGAGACGAGCTTTTGTAAAGGCCAATCCTCCCATTGGGTGGTTCCGTCGTTTTAATAGAGGGTGGAGGGGAAGAGTGGAATAGGAAGACCGAAGTGGTTGTAGAGTCTTGGAGATTTCAGTGGCTTCAGGAGACGAAACTGCACTCGTACTTCAATAAGATAATTATGTTATGTGTTCATGCATTCAAAAGGCTTTATACATATGTTTATATATGTATATGCCTGTATACGTATACGTGTATACATATATGTGTACATGCTAATAAGAACACGGGTACGTGTGTTCACTTATGCAAAGTAGACCACTTGGAAAAAAACGAAGCAGAGCGCTTTCGTATATTACATCTTCAGGGCAACTTTTTCCAAGTGGTCTACTTCGCATATATGTGTACATATATACACACATATATGCTTGTACATAAAGTTTATGTTTATATATGTGTGTATGTATGGATCATCATCAATTATGGGCATACGCCAGGGAACGCGTTACTTCACTCCCACGCCGGCGCTAGTTCCCACGGTGTCTTTCCGAGCAAGCACCCATGCAGACACCCTCTCCACTCCAAACAACTCTTACCAGATTTGATCAACTTGCCCCAATTATGAATGTAAGTTAGTAAAGGTGAACTGTGGTATTCGTATAAGAAATCGAGTTCATGACTAAGTAGTTAAGCTCACAACAGGTTTGACGTTGAGCTTTGAACTGTAAAAAGTGGGTAGAAACAACTTCGCCAACCGTGTAATTGATGAATGGAATAAACTTCATGCAGAGGCAGTGCAATGTAGTTCAGTTCGAAGCTTTAAGAATCATTTAGATAAACACCAAAGCAAGATGCTGTAATGACTGTCACTTATTTTATATTATCTATTTGTTTTGTTATCATTTGTCTATTTGTTTATTATTATTTGCTTGATTTTCATTTATTATTAGCTATATGTCACTTTATCATTATTTACTCTTTACCTGTTTGTTGATTATTAAACTATACCTATGCATTTATCTATTTATTCTGTTTATTATCATTTATATTATCATATTTCATTTATTTATTTATTTATCATTATTATAATTTTTCGCATCCGACCTAGTTATGGACCAAAAGGTCTCCTGCCAGCATGCTCCGCCTTTGTAATCCTTTTGTAAAAATCTGGTCCAGGGTCCCAGGTGCGCGTCGGGGTCTGTGTGGTGCTCCGTGTGATGCTCACTCATCGTTGGCCATACTGACTAGTCCACCACCACCACAGCTTATATTACTGTCCTAGTCTATTCCATGTCACCCGTTCTCCAGTTCATATTTTCATTTGTCGCTGAATGTAAAGTTTTTATTCTTAAAGTTTTTATTATTTCCCTTCCATTTCCTTCCATAGTCTCTTTAAGTTACTTTTGTTTGTTTGTGCTTTGATAAACACATTTTTATTTTTGTAAATGTGTTAAACTAATGCATTCAAAATACGATGATATCTAGAATCTGTTCTGTGATTTCTAATTCTCTTATATAATCCTATATACTGTAGGGTACTCTGTCCAAACCGCAACTGTATGGAATCCTATAAAATCCTATAAACCACGATCCCGCCACACTTTTCAATTTTCCTATATATCACTTGTTTGCCTATATTTCTCCCTGCGCCGCCTGTGTAAGGCCCTGTTCACACTAATGGTCCCAACCGCCGCGGTTCAATTACTATGTAAATCAATGGAGGCGTTCACACAACCGCGCAGTTTTTCCTTGACTATGCGATACCGCCACGATTTCCGCGCGGTTCAAAGCGCTAGTGTGAACAGGGCCTAACCATTGGTCATGGAGGTGGAGGTACTTTAGTGTACTAACGACCAATTGGAGAAAGACATAGAAACTGGACAAAGAAATACGTTTAAATTTTGTGATATTGCCAATTAAACCTGTTCGTGGCTACGAAGGTGTCCTTATTTAGATTGGAGGAAAAGGTTCATTGCTAAAGAAATTGATAGTTTTGCAAAAGATAAATATATAAATAGATAAATAAATAAATAAATAAATAAATAAATAGATAAATAAAAACAAGTGAATAAATAAACGAAAATATAAAAAATAAAATAATAATAACAATAATGATGATAATAAATAAAATAGAATAGATAGATAGAAAATAGATAAATACATGCTAAATAAAAATAAATGAATAAATAAATTGATAAAAATAAAGATATATAGATAAATACGAATAAATGTAAACAAGTCCTCTAGGAGTACGTGATCACCAGTTACAAATCATTGTCGCAATTTCAAGTTACCATGATTTTTAGCAAAATAAAGAAGAATAAGACAGAGAGAGAGAGAGAGAGAGAGAGAGAGAGAGAGAGAGAGAGAGAGAAAGTAATTTAACTTTGGGTAGAACAGATCGAAACTCATTTTCTAAAAGACGACCCCAAATGAACCAGATATTAAAAAAAAAAAATAACACAAGAAACACAAAGACAAGACGTTTAAATATCAATAAATACAGAGAAAAAATTGTGTTTAGTTTAACTTGACAACCTCTGGAATCATACTTTCTGAGTAAACCCTTTGGTAGGTACAGTTATGGATGATGGATGACAGATGATAATGGACATGGAACTGGCTAGTGTAGGCCTTAGGGTCTCTTGTAGTCTCCTTCATTCTTATATTCAGCCTCGTACTTTGCAGCTCGAAGCAGAACAAAGAATTAATTATCTATATAATCGTTTGACGATTATCGTTGAGCGATAATCGTACCGAGCTAAACCTACCTTAACCGATTAAGAATCATCTTTGGTTAGCCAGAATAAAATATGTAGGTTACGTCACCGAGCTGAAGGGGTTGACCTTGTGACGTCACGAGGAGTGCCCAAATTTGGAATACCGATATTCTCACTGTATTCGGAAACGAGCTCGTCCCTCATTCCACGTGTAAAATAGTCCATAGACATTGATGGTTATTTGAGAGCACGACGTCGTGTGAAAAGTCGATACGTGTGAAACAATCCTAACATACTTTGTGGTTGTGATGACGCCCTTTATATATATTTCATTGCGGCCAACGCCAGACGATTTTAATCATCTTAAGCTACGGTCACGCTTGCTACTGTTAACGCTAGACTGGCTTTTGTTTTCCCTGGTTTGACACCGATACGTGCAGATGTTTGGTCACACCACTCGCCAAGTCCTCGAGCGGAACCGGCCGCTTTGGGGGAAGTACTTCTTGGATCCGCTCTGCTCACAGTTAATTTTGCCACTTGTTCTTTAGCTTGTGAGGACTCGAAGAGGAAGAAGGAAGAAGAAGAAGAAAAAAGAGGAAGAAGAAAATAAGATGAAGAAGAACAAGAACAAGAAGAAAAAGAAGAAAAGATGAAGAAGAAAAAGAAGAAGAAGAAAAAGGAGAAGAAGAAGAAGAGGAAGAAGAGGAAAAAGAAGGAGAAGAAGAAGAGAAATAATAATAATAATAATAAGATAAAGAAGAAGGAGAAGAAGAAAAAGAAGAAGAAAAAGGAGAGAAAAAAAAAGGAAGAAGTAGGAGGAGAAGAAGAAAGAAGAAAAAGAAGAAGAAAAGAAGCAGAAGGCGAAGAAGCAGAAGAAAAAAGAAAAAAAAAGAAGTAGAAGAAGAAAAAGAAAAAAGAAGAAAAGAAGATAAAGAAGAAAAGAGTGAAACAAAAGTGGACAACAAGACCCTGCCTAGCAAGAAAAGACAGAAGCGTGCACGCCACCCTTGTGAGGAAGTTGTCCCTCGAAAACAGCCATGGCTTCTTTGACTTGCACCGACTACACATAAACAATTCCCAAGACCTTCATGCCCACTAACTTTTTCTATGAGACTTATAATAGCCTCATGGGACCAATGAAGTTGACGTGACATGTTTTTGGCCTTGTGAGCACATATTTGTTTTAATTGCATGTCACCGAGGTCATAAAAGAACTGAATAGTATATGTCCATGAAATTAAAATCTATATTCGGGAGTTTTCTTGTATTGTCGCCTATTCCTTATTCATTAAAAGTCCTTACAGAAAGAAATTGAATATTCTTTTAGTTGCATTTATGCTGAATAAACGATAGTTTCTTCACACTTGTCTTCTACCGCTATCGCTAGCATCAGATGCCAGGGAAGACCGCTCGTACGGGTAGTTGGATCCAGCGATTTCTGAAGCTAGTGTGACCAAGGCTTTAGGGAAGGTCACTGTAGTAGTGGATTACAGGTATTCAGAAAAGAAAAACAAGGTTTCTCCTATAGTTTGTGTTATGCTTAATAAAATCACCTGGCGACAGCCAGAACTCTATATAACGACCACCATCTCCCACCTCCTGGTTAACAGAGCTGGGCGCGTTCCTCGGTGCGTTCCCTTTTAGTTTGGCCGCGGTTAGCGCTCCCAAATTACGAAAATTTTCTTTGGTATAGTATGTGACCTACCGGACTTTTATTTCGGTGTGAACCTGTCTTTTAGGCTTTAATAGTTTGGGAGCGCTAACCGCGGCCAAACTAAAGCGGAACGCACCGAGGAACGTAACCAGGAACGCACCGAGGAACGCGCCCATCTATGCTGATTAAAGTACTCTCATAACCTTTCGAGTCTAATGACTCACAAGGGAGACTCTACTGTCGCCAACAACAAGCCGGAGCGGCCGCGCCGGACAGTGTGACACCGGCTTTGGTGTCTCTAGTTTAGGCTCAAAGTTTGTAACTAGAAACTTTTGGGACGCAACTAGGAAACACTGGTAGTGCTCGTTCATACCTGTGTGGCCAACATGTAACGAACAAGTGGATACAGTTGGTCATAAACAATTCAATATTTTTTCAGAATGCATCAGTCATCATAATATGATTGTACCTTGTAAATCACATGAAGATTTATGAAACGTCTTTATTTGTGTAACTCATAATCGATACGTAGAAAATTATGATCATATACTCTTTCTTGTGATCGAAATGCTAAATCTTGTTGAGAAAAAGATAGAAATAATCTGTTCAATTTTACCTCGTTTTTGTGACCAAATAGAAACAAATTTTCTGCGACCTCAATCTCTCTCCCAATAGAGATAAGAATAAAGTATTTCATTGTATATGATTCACCATGGCCTTGGATCACGTGTTGGACTCGTGATCGACAGCTATTTCCCTCCCGGAAGAGAGCTCGGAGTTCATATATAACCGGTCTATGGGTAATCCTGTGACCTTACACGCACACACACACAACTTTCCGCCCACGAGTTGGAGTAACGACTCGCAGCGCAGCGATACTGAAATTATTTCAGCCCTGGACGGGATTCGAACCCGAGCCGCCGTAGTGGCGGCCGGGAACTCTAACCAGTGCGCCATCGAGACGTGTGTGTGTGTGTGTGTGTGTGTGTGTGTGTGTGTGTTTTCACTTGGTCTTTGGATCACGTGTTGGACTCGTGTGTGTGTGTGTGTGTGTGCGTGTGTGTGTGTGTGTGTGTGTGTGTGTGTGATGTGTGTGTGTGTGTGTGTGTGTGTGTGTGTGTGTGTGTGTGTGTTTCACCACGGTCTCGCATAACGTGTTGGACTAATGATCGACAGACATTACCCTCCTGGATGAGAGCTCATAGTTTATATATTGCCCGATCTATTGGTAAAGCTGACCTTATACATGCATACACACGCACAACTTCCTGCCCACGAGAGTTGGAGTGCCAGCTCGTAGTGAAGCGATACAATTATTTAAGCCGCGGTCGGGAATCGAACTGGGACCGCTGGATTAGCGGTTGCTAACGGTACCACTGCCCCGTCGAGCCGTGTGTGTGTGTGTGTGTGTGTGTGCGTGCATGTGTGTATGTGTACATGTACTTATGTACACATGTATGTTCTTTCTACTTTCTCTCCATCTGCATACAATTATATCCTTATTTGTCTTTAATTTCCCGCTTGAATAAATATAATCATTATTACGAGGCTCTCAAGATTAAATTCCATTCTTTTAATTGACATATGCAAATGTATTGATTAAACTGTCAAGTAATATTAATTCAATGCCCGCAATAATAAGTTCTTTCGAGGGCGTTTGCTCTGACGTGATAAAAGGCAAAAACTTAATTGCCAATGATGAAAGAAAACAATGAGAAGTTTTCTTTGAATAATATAGTGACGCCATCGACTGAAGGATAACAAGGAAAGGATTTGGCGGGAGGCAAATTGAAAAATATTTCTGAAAGGCGTAAGCATTAAATGGTGATTTATACATTGCCATAATGCGCATGCGCGCACACACACACACACACACACACACACACACACACACACACACACACACACACATAGCATTACCACACGCCTCGGTGGCACAGTTGGTAGAGCGCTGAACTGCCACGATAGTGGCCCGCAGTTCTTGGTTCGAATCCTGCCCAGGGCCGAAATTATTTCGGTACCGCTGCGCTTCGAGTCGTTACTCTGACTCTCGTGGGCGGGGAGTTAGGGGTGTGTGTGTGTGAAAGGTCATAGCATTACCCATAGATCGGACCTACGAGCTCTGAGCTCTCTTCCAGGAGGGAAATAGCTGTCGATCACGAGTCCAACACGTGATCCAAAGACCAAGTAAATGCACACACACACACACACACACACACACACACACACGACTCAATGGCGCAGTGGTTAGAGTTCCCGGTCGCCACTACGGTGGTCCGGGTTCGAATCCCGTCCAGGACTGAAATAATTCCAGTATCGCTGCGCTGCGAGTCGTTACTCCAATTCTCGTAGGCAGTGAGTTGGGTGTGTATGTGCGTGTAAGGTCACAACATTACCCACAGATCGGTCATATATGAGCTCTGAGCTCTCTTCCGAAGGGGAAATAGCTATCGATCACGATTCCAACACATGATCCAAGACCATGGTGAATCACACCCACCCACCCACCTATACACACACACACACTCACCCCTAAAAAAAGAATAAAGAATGAAAAAGGAATTTATATATATATATATATATATATATATATATATATATATATATATATATATATATATATATATACACACACTGGAGGTGCCAATTAAGAAAATCCTCATCAACAAATCAAGGTTAAAAGACGAGAAACCGCACTCTTCACACGAGCGGTCGAGACGCTGATGCGGCAGAAAGATCTGTAACCAATTCGCGTTTCTTCCAAATAAGGAACGAGAGAGCGAAGATTTCACACTTCACGGACCACAAGAGTCAAGTAACGATTCGCGGACCTGAGCTGATACGTCCATACATGGCCGGGTACAACGTGCTGGAAGCGACGCAAAGGTCGCGGCACACTAGGCTAGCATGCTACTCGCTTTTGCTACTTCGTTTTGGGTAGAAACGACTTCGGTTGTAATAGTCAAGGCTTCAGTAAGAATATCTCAGCAATGTGTATAATTTTCATATAATTTTAATTTCTCTTAGTTCGTCATTCGGCTTCTCACTATATGACGAAGAGTAATTTGACATTCGGAATTTTGAGAAAAAAACAAAAAAAAGTGACCGAAGTCGTTTCTACTCACACAGAAGCCGCAAAAGCAAATAGCATGCTAGCGAGATATGCCTAGTGTGCCACCACCTTAACACAGGAACAGGCGCTCTCTCTAGCCCGCTCTTTTGGGGAAAAAAAAGAAAGAAAGAAGAAGAATTACGAGGTCGCTAACAGAAAGATAACCTCGAGGAACACGTTCTTCGGGTGAAGATCAAGACCCTGAGACCGGTTTGGTCTCCAGAGAGTCTCCGGCTTATCTCCCATCAGTCTTTAAGACTCTGAGGAACATCCTTTGGAAACGCCGCCAGAGACCCAAGCCTTCAAGAGAAACATGGGTTCCTGGACTTCGATGTCGTCTCCTTAGTGTCTGACAGAAGCGTCGACGGCGCTCGTAACGTCGACCATAGTTGTCGTCGTCGGTTCTTCTCTCGCTTCTTTGTACAAACCGAAAGGGCTTACTTCCAGACCATGGGGACAAATGAGGATAGTTTTACCTGTCTTCTCTCTCTCTCTCTCTCTCTCTCTCTCTCTCTCTCTCTCTTTTTTTTTTTTTTTTTTTTTTTTTTTTTTTTTTTTTTTTTTTTTTTTTTTTTTTTTTTTTTTTTTTTTTTTTTTTTTTTTGTCTTCGTTTTTCGATCAAGACTCCTCCTTCAAGAAATGCCTGTAGGCAGATCCTTCCGTCTTTCAGGTGAATGAAAACTTCTGGTGTTATCATTCAGCGACAAAATCCAATAAATCAGGTCACCGTAGTTAAAAGGGTTAACTGGACGTTCATTTCAAATTCAAATTTAAATTCAAATTTAGAATAAAAATAAAATTCAAACCTTAGATACAAATTCAAATTTAAACTCAGGTTTAGATTCACTTTCAGATTTGAAATTTAAATTACAATTCAAATTAGAATTGAAATCAGAATTTAAATTGAAAATGATAATTCAAATTCATCAATACACAATATCGGTGAATTGCTAACCAATTGAGTACGATGACATTCCATAAGCTAAAAAATGAATAAATAAAAAATAATAATAGAAATAAAAATAAATAAAGAAAACAAACAGATAAATAGATAAATAAATAAATAAATAAATAAACGGTTACTCTCTTTGTATATACTTTCTTGACAGCTAAAAAAATAAAATAAAAAATAAATAAATGAAATAAACAGATAAATAAATAGATAAATAAATAAATAAGTAAAAGTTTACTCTTTGTATATACTTTCCTGACATAAAAAAAAAACAACAACTGATAAATAAATAAATAAAGGAATAAAAGGTTACTCTGTTTGCACATACTTTCCTGACAGCTAAAAAATAAAATAAATAAATAAGTAAATAAAATAAAATGAATAAAATAAACAGATAAATAACTAAACAAATAAATGAATAAATAAAAGGTTACTCTGTATATACTTGACAGCTAAAGAAAAGAAAATATGTAAATAAATAAATAAATATATAAATAAATAAAATGAAAATAAACAAATAAAATAAAAATGAACAAATAAAATCAACAGATAAATAAATAAATAAACAAATAAATAAATAAACGGTTACTCTCTTTGTATATACTTTCTTTACAGCTAAAAAAAATAAGATAGAATAAAAAAAATATATATATATAATAAACAGATTAATAAATAAATCAATAAATAAGTAAAAGGTTAATCTGTACATACTTTCTTGACAGCTAGAAAAATAAAATAAAATAAATACGATAAAAACAAACAAAAAATAAACAGATAAATAAATAAATAAATAAATAAAAGGTTAATTTCTTTGTATATACTTTCCTGACAGCCACCGTATTATTCTATTTAGCTGAATATTCCCCTCTCCCCCTCCCCACCCTTTCAGGCTTAATTCTTCCAAAACGAGGGAAAACTTGTAGTTTTTATTCTGTCTAAAACGCCACACGATTTCATTCAGCTACGCTGAGTTTCACAAGTTTTATTCTGGTTAACTTCAGACGATTTCATTCCAGGGACTGAAGCACTGAAACAAGTATAAGTAGGAGATGTTGGATTCGTTCAAAACATTAAGAAGAACACTGCAAAGACTTAATCAACCTTCTCGATACGATCGATTTCCGCAAGTTAAATAAAATATGTGCTAGTGCTTACACAAGCGAGCTTGGGCTATATCGCATATGAATGTGTGTGTGTGTGTGTGTGTGTGTGTGTGTGTGTGTGTGTGTGTGTGTGTGTGTGTGTGTGTGTGTGTATTTACCTAGTTGCATCGTACGGGAAAGGGAGCTACGATCGTGGTGTCCCGTCTCTGTATTTCGCCATATCAAATTTGCTCTTAAATTAGTGTATTGTTTTTGTATACACTATTGTTTCGTCTAGTGTGTGTATGTGTGTGATTCATCATGGCGTTGGATCACGTGTTGGACTAGTGATCGACAGCTATTTCCCTCCCGGGAGAGAGCTCATATGTGACCGATCTAAGGGTAATGCTTTGACCTTACACGCACACACACACACACACACAAATCCCCGCCCACGAGTTGGAGTAACGACTCAAAGGATAGCGATACTGAAATTATTTCAGCCCTGGGTGGTGTGTGTGTGTGTGTGTGTGTGTGTGTGTGTGTGTGTGTGTGTGTGTGTGTATTTTACCTAGTTGTATCTTACGGGAAGGGTAGCCATGCTCGTGGTGTCCCGTCTTTGTATCTCGCAGTGTCTAGTTCGCTCTTAAATTGGTGTATAGTTTTTGCACACACTATTCTTTTATACAGTGTGTGTGTGTGTGTGTGTGTGTGTGTGTGTGTGTGTGTGTGTGTGTGTGTGTGTGTATGTGTGATTCACCTTTGGTCTTTGGATCACGGGTTGGACTCGTGATCGACAGCTATTTCCCTCCCGGAAGAGAGCTCAGGGCTCGTGTGACCGATCTATGGGTAATGCTGTGAGCTTACACGCATACACACCCCCAACTCCCCACCCACGAGAATCGGAGTAACGACTCGAAGCGCAGCGATACTGAAACTATTTCAGCCCTGGGCAGGATTCGAACCCAGACCGCTGTAGTGACAGTCGGGGACTTTACCATCCGCGCCACCGCGTCGTGTGTGTGTGTGTGTGTGTGTGTGTGTGTGTGTGTGTGTGTGTGTGTGTGTGTGTGTGTGTGTTCCTGTTACCACCAAGCAACTTTTTCCACCTAAAACGAGGATTGGTCAGAGTAGACATCACGTGAGATTGGAACCATTCTTAAATGTATAACATTTCACTGGCTGAAGACTTTTTAA
>NC_134791.1:18647852-18652852 GCF_046742065.1 Oratosquilla oratoria | reverse complement strand
CAATATTACAATATCTTACAGCTTTCTATTGCACCATGTGGAAACATTCATTTTCTATATCTTTTGGGAATTTTTTAATTTCAAGCCAAAATTGTTTCTCCTACTCGCTTATCTGATTCCCACATTTATTGGTGCCGGTTTAGTATGTGGCCTACCTCTTTGAAACTGGTTTAGTATGTGGCCTACCCTATTTGAATGTGTCCTACCTCAGGAAAATTTTGAAACAGACAACAATACTTTGAAAATGTTTTCATTTAATAATTAAAAAGCAATTTATTAACAAGTCATACAAAAATTTCTCGGATATCCTGCAAAATGCATAAAAATAAGTCGCCATCAGGTCCCTTTGAATACCGCCAGCAGTATTCATCAAGATGCCCTTGGAAGTGATGAAAAGGGACTCCACGCTTTTTCTTCAGAATGTCTATTTTACTTTCCAACCACGATCTTTCCATTTTTTGAGTATGAACGCCAGTAGCTGAATCAACATAGTGGTGTTGATAGTTAACGGTCGCATGATGAAATCCTACTTGCTGTAGTTGACGATAAGCGGCCCACTCAGCAATTGTCAAATAAAATTCTCTGAGCAACATCTCTGGATGGGTAAGGTTAACTGCAAAGAAATATGAAAAATTATGAAAAATATAAACAAATAATTAGAATATAGCAACAAGTTTAAACTAGTAAGTTACACTTTAAAAAACAGCATTAAAACGTAATGGTAAAATTTGAAAAACGTACCTCTGTTAAACAGTGATGACAAAGGAATCACAGACGGAGAACTGTTATTCTCGATGCGTCGAATATGTAGGCCACATACTATACCAGAGAAAAAAAAAAAAAATCGTAGGCCACATCAAAAAGGTAGGCCACATACTAAACCGGCACCCATTTATCTCCTATTCCCAGTAGTGATTGTTTTGCCTGCACCGACGATCCCAAAAGCGGATAGGGCAAAGGTATTAGTGTCGACCGCAGCTACGCGCCTCATGGCGTACACTCATTAACTTATCATTTTTCTTCCTCTATTGTTGGTAATATATATATATATATATATATATATATATATACATATATATATATATATATATATATATGTGTGTGTGTGTGTGTGTATATATATATATATATATATACATACATATATACTGTATATATATATATATATATATATATATTTATACACATATTGTGTATGGATATGGGTATATATATATATATATATATATATATATCTATATATATATATATATATATATATATAATGTATATATATTCTGGCTGCCGACAGGTGATTCTATTCAAACAATTTTATTATTATACTCTGGACCTGAAAGGATTAACTTCCGTCGCGGAGTGCGCTCTGGGGTTTAATCTCGAATATCCTCATCGTTGTGGCGGCAAGTGTTCCTGGGGCTCCTGGCCACTCGGAGCTTGGGGGATTTTTTACAGACGCAAGGAGGACGAAATAGAAAAAGACATGGAAAGCCAGCCGGTAGGGAACGAGGGAGGGGGAAAAAAATAGAACAAAAAGGAAGACCAGCTGGCAATGAACACAAGAAACAACTAAGGACCTAAGATAAGAGCCAGCCGGTTGGGAACGAGGGAGGGAAATAAATAAACATCAAAATGGAGGACCGGCTGGCAATGAATACAATAAATGACGAGGGACCTAAAAAAAGAGCCAGCCGGTTGGGAACGAGGAAGAGCATTGAATATACAACAAAATGGAAAACCGGTTGGCAAGGGACACGATAAACGACGATGGACCTACATAAAGAGCCAGCCGGTTGGGAACGAGGGAGGGAAAAATTAACAACAAAATGGAAGAACGGCTGGTAAGGAACATAAGAGACGACGCGGGATCTTAAAAAAACTAGTTGTGAACGAGGGCGGGAAGAAAATGAACAACAAAAAAGAAAACCGGCTGGCAAGGACGACATGAAACGACTAGGAACCTAGAAAAGGAGCCAGCCGGTTAAGAACGAGGGAGGGAAAAATGAATAACAACAAGGAAGACCGGCTTGCAAGGACAACAAGAAACGATTGGGTACCTAGAAATAGAGCCAGCCGGTTGGGAACGAGAGAGGAAAAAAATACGATCAAAAAGGAAAACCGGCAAAAAAATAATAATAATAATAAATAAAATAAAATGATAATAATAATAAAAGCCAGATGGCTTGGAAAAAGGGAGAGAAAAAAAAAGGAAAGACCTGCTGGCAAGGACAACAAGAAACGACTCTAGGGATCTAGAAAAAGAATCACCCGGATGGGAAAAAGTGAGGGGAAAATATGAACATAGGAAGACGGCTGGCAAGCACAGCAAGAAACAACTAGGGACCTAGAAAAAAGTCTCTCTCTCTCTCTCCCTCTCTCTCTCTCTCGCTCTCTCTCTCACACACACACAAACACACACAACACGACTCTATGGCTTAGTGGTAGAATTTCCGGCCGCCACTACGGCAGTTAGGGTTTGAATCCCGCCCACGGCTGAAATTATTTCAGTAGCCCTGCGCTGCAAGTCGTTACTCCAACTCTCGGGGGCGGGGAGTTGGGCGTGTGTGTGTGCGTGTAAGGTCATAGCATTACCCATAGATCGGTCATATATGATCTCTAAGCTCTCTTCCGGGTGGGAAATAGCTGTCGATCACGAGTCCAACACGTGATCTAAGAGCATGGTGAATCTCACACATACGCAATTCTCTCACACACACACATACATTCACATACACACACACACACACACACACACACACACACACACACACACACACTCATACACCTACACACACAAACACACACATACGCACGCGACTTTGTAAATTACAACAAATTTTGAATATCCACCGTTTGTTACAGCGAACCTTACTGACGTCACAATAACTTTCTAAAGCACAAATATTCATACGTATAATCACAGTGATGCAACTTCATGAAATAACCTGTACAACCGTCAAGTGTATTTTTAAGAGCAAGCATATTTCACTGGGAGCTATCGCGTTCCTAGTCGGCAGCGTTTACAAACTGCTTTTGGCGTCATAACTCTCGCAGCCCTCGACCACAGGGACACATGTTCCCCATTTCTGTGGAGTCCGGGTGTGGCAGAGACTGTGGATCGTGGCTAAGCATATGTATATACGTACCATCGTCTTAAGTTATAACTGTCACACCTAAGTCGCCTTAGCAGACCCAGCTCAGGGAGGTGTCCTCTCATGCATTGAAAGCTGGACAAAACGATTTGATTTGATTTATGGAATTTTTGGCTTGAAGGCCAAGCGCGCTAGACAAAAAGAGAGGGAGTAGCTTAAACGAGGTAATTGACGTCCGCAGCGGTTAGGCTGGCTCTTGAGGTCGTTCATTTGTAATGCAGAATTACAATCCAGTTTGTTCAATGTGTGAAGATGGATATTAAATATTACCCCCATAGTAACTATAATGTAAAATCGAACCACATCATTACATGTATAATGCACTAAATCCATCCAATTCAACTGTTAACCGTGTTGTTCAAAATAAAGTTAGGTGAGGATGTGAACTAAGCAATTACACAGAAACAAATCCTATATTAGAATATGATATTCAGAAGATTCTTAGCATAGAATAAAAAAAAAAAAGATTACCTTTGCGTGGTCAATGTTTTTATGTCACATGAAAACCACGGTTACGACGACTAAACTTTGTATAATATCTACGTTAGCAAAACTAACTGTATTATTATTGATGGAAATAAACAATGAGAAAACATTTTCCCAACTTTCAGTATAAAAGAAAGATCTGTTGACTTTTCATTCATGTTTTATCTGTTCAAATATTACAGGACGTATTTCTAGTGTTTGTCTCTTTGTTTGCTTGCTTGCTTGATTTAATTTTTCAAGTATTTTTATCATACTCTAAAAAAAAAAAAAAAAAAAAATACAAAGAAAAAATATATACACATACATATACTCAACCCCTCTAGAAAAAATATATGTGTCACCACTGTAAAAAAAAAAATCCTCTTTAGAAAAAAAGGGTCACCACTCCAAAAATAGCAAGAAAAAGAAAAAAACATAGTCTACCTCTCTTTCTCTCTCTCAAAAAATAAAAAAGTCCACCTCTCAAAAGATAAACAAATAAATAAATACAAAATAAAAATGAATACATAAATAAAATTAAATAAATAAGCCAATAAAACACAACATATACAACAAAATAGAACACATGGTTAAAAAGATCACCTTAAAAAAAAAAAAAAAAAAAAAAAAAAAAAACTCTCAAAAATAAAACACGAAACATATAAATAATATAAAGTAAAAATAAAAAAATAGCCCACATCTATAGAAAAAAATCAAAATTAAAACTTAAGTGTTCTGTGTATATGTGTGTGCGCGCACGTGTAGACGACATGTAATAAAACCTCGCCCCCGAGAGCGGTGCCCGAATTCGTCGTCGCCACACGTCTGACACAATCTGTGTCACGCGAACCGGACAGCCGCGCAGGACCTCCGAAGAGGATCCTACCTCGGGCACTTTGGCGAGAGCGGACGACCTCGAGGACCCGAGTCGACGAGCCGAGCGAATGTCACCTTCGCTACGAAGGATCTTCGTGACCGACACTTGCCGTAGCAGTGGCGGCTGGCTGCGAGGACCAAGGCCCAAGAAGTCGAGAGACAAAAAAGCAAAAAAACAAAAGAAGCAAAATGGAAAATAAGAAGAACCTCTGAAGAGGGTGTTCTCCAGCACTGAGACCCAAAGGGTCTCAGAAAAAAAGGCCACAACTTGAGAAAAGGCCCATTCTTCGAAAACGAAATAAAACGAAAATGAAATGAAACGAGACAATATGAAACGAAACGAAAAGAAATGAAACTAAACAAAATGAAACGGAATGAGAAATAAAATGAAAAGAAAATAGGAAAATAAAATAAATAAGGGAAAAATAATGAAAAAATAATCTAAATTCTGTAGATAAATTACAGGTTCTTCACGATCGACTTTGCCTCAGAGTCCAGAGGCTCCAAGGT
>NC_134791.1:18605352-18637852 GCF_046742065.1 Oratosquilla oratoria | reverse complement strand
GACCTTAATGACTCTCTTGTCTTTGGCAACAAAAACAGAAAACGGGTCGTGTGGACAACGTCTTTTGTGTGTCTGGAGTTTTGGGAGGACATATGAATGATAGAGATTTTAATTTTATTACTGTTATTATCATTTTTGTGTTTATTTCCACTTTATCTAAAAGATCAAAATCTAGTGGAAGACTAAAGAACATCATGATCTTTGGTTATGTTTGAAAGCAAAACATATTTCTGTTTCTAAATCATACGTGAACTCTACATACACTTTATTTAGTTATACTCTACATACATACGTACACATACACACACACATATACATACATATATACATATGTATATGTATATATATGTATATATATATATATATATATATATATATATATATATATATATTAACAACCACAATGCACTTTAATTCTAAGCCATCAAAGGCCAGCATGCTTGAAATTGAAATGTGGTACTACCCAGGACTCGAACCGGGTATCCTCACGACAAGTGCGACATTGACTTTCCAACTAGGCCTAGTTGGAAAGTCACTGTCGTACTTGTCATGAGGATACCCGGTTCGAGTCCTGGGTAGTACCACATTTCAATTTCAAGCATGCTGGCCTTTGATGGCTTAGAATTAAAGTGCATTGTGGTTGTTAAAATGTATCTCTAATCACTGGGACCCATTCAGTGTTGTACATATATATATATATATATATATATATATATATATATATATACTTATATGTATATCTACATGTTTTAGTTCATGTATTTGAAAGCGAAAAAGAGAGATTATATCCCATTTAGTAGTGATGGCTTTTCACTAATCTGGATAAATATCCTGGCATTAGCTTGTATACATATACAAGATCAAACCTTTTCGAATGCTTTGACTACTAACTGGGACCGTGGTCCTTAGTCCATTTCAGTAAAGGATACTTATTTGACCGAAATACAACATCTGTCTTGATGGCGCAATCGGTTAAGTCACTATCACTTGTCACGTGCTAGTGGAGGTTCGAGTCCTTGGCTGTACTACGTTTCAATTTCTGCATGTATGCCTCCTCGAGCTTCTCGATGTTGACGGCTTAGAATTAAAGTGAATTGGGGTTGATAAATGCAATATCATGTTTATGTTTAATCTGAAAGTGATATAGCTATAATGTTAAAACAAGACATCACAGAAAATTATATATTTGAATGAGGTCAAAACGTCAGCGCGCGCTTTTGACGCC
This sequence comes from Oratosquilla oratoria, assembly GCF_046742065.1. Classification (NCBI taxonomy): domain Eukaryota; kingdom Metazoa; phylum Arthropoda; class Malacostraca; order Stomatopoda; family Squillidae; genus Oratosquilla; species Oratosquilla oratoria. Next base: position 18,636,627 of record NC_134791.1, on the reverse strand, counting down.
GTAGTTGCTCTGACGGACTTCGTACTTTTGGTCTGGCTAATACCAGACGATCTAATTCAGAACTAGGCAAACCGGGGTCTCGTCCAGTTTCAGCTCAGGGTCCCCGCCGTTATCGACGTTGATTCACTAGTGCCTCCAGCCTTGTGGGCAATATTGCAACTGGATAGAACGGACTATTTAATCTATTATTGCCGATAATGACCTATAAGCCTTATTCTGGTTGCTGCCAGGCGGCTTTATTCAGCTAAAGAATAACCCATTCCGTATGGGAGTGTGGGGTGTGGGGTGTGGGAGAACCTTGGTGGGGGGGAAGGGAGGAAGGGGGAAAGGGGGCTTCTGGTTGTTGACGGAGCTGGGAAGGGGGTAGCCTATTATTCTCCTGTTTGAAAGGCGGTCTTTCTTATAAGGATTCGTGTGCGAACATACACACATATACACACTGCGACCCGTGGCGCAGTGGTAGAGTTCCCGCCCGCCACTACAGCAGTCCGGGTTCGAATCCCGCCAGGGCTAAAATAATTTCAGTATCGCTGCGCTGCGAATCGTCGTTACTCCAACTCTCGTAGGGGGGGATTGTAATGTACGTGTAAGGTTACAACATTATCCACAGATCGGTCATATATGAGATGAACTCTCTTCCGGGAGGGAAATAGCTGTTGATCACGAGTCCAACGCTTGATCCAAGACCATGGTGTATCACACACACACACTTTTTATTTACATTTAGGCTCTTATCCTGTATATCATAATTAAGTAAATACACACTAATACGCGCGTATATTTTTCGCCCTTAATTCTCCACTCTCGAGGAGGGTTGCCTCTATCTCGATCAATTGTGGGAACATCACTCACGGCTTCTGTAGTACGAAAGGCCGTTTTATTATGCCGGCTTGGTTATTTGTGCCGTCACGCGTTGGTCTTCTGGCGGACTCGAACCACCATTTTTTTTTTTTTTTCCCTCCAAACGAAGGTGTCTTAGTCATTTGGACCACTAAGCCCCCCCACCCCCCTCTCTCTTTACCGATCTTCATATCTCTCTTTATGAGGTATGTGTGTGTGTATGTGTGTTTGTGTGTGTGCGTGTGTGATTCGACATGGTATTGGATCATGTGTTGGACTCGTGATCGACAGCTATTACCCACCCTTACCCGGATGAGAGCGCAGAGCTCATATATATAGCCTGACCTATGCTTGGAATAGACTATAACCATGTAGTGAGCGCTGAACCTATTGGTTGTTTTAATATATGACCTGTGACCTTACACTAGTACGTCCCCATCTCTTTGCCCACCAGAGCTTGAGTGCCGGTTCACAATGCTTCGACATTTAAATCTTTTCAGTCCTGGGCGAGAGTCGAATTCGGGTCGATGTGTTAGCAATCAAGATCGATAGTAACTCACCATGGTCTTGAAGCACGTGTTGGACTCGTGATCGACAGCTATTTTCCTCCCGGAAGAGAGCTCAGAGCTCATATATGACCGATCTATGGGTAATGCTGTGACCTTACACGCACCCACACACACAACTCCCCGCCCACGAGAGCTAGAGTAGCAACCCACAGCGTAGCGATACTGAAATTATTTCAGCCCTGGGTGGGATTCGAACCAGGACCGCCGTGGTGGCAGCCGGGAACTCTACCACTGAGGCACGAGTAGTGTGCTTGTGTGTGTGTGTCATGGTCATGGTGTGTGTGTGTGTGTGTGTGTGTGTGTGTGTGTGTGTGTGTGTGTGTGTGTGTGTGAGTGTGTGTGTGTGAGTTATTGTATGACCCCCCCCCCCCCACGGTCGCTCTGAAATTAGGTTAAGCTAGGTTAAATTAGATTAGGTTAGGTTAAGTTAGGTTTAATTAGTCTATGTTATATCAAGTCAATTTAGGTTTTGTTAAGTTAGGTTAAGTTAAATTAGGATAAGTTAGGTTAAGTTAGGATAGACTGGTTTAGGTTAAATTAGGTTAGGTGACAATAGGTTGTTAGACTAAGATAAGTTAGGTTAGGTTCAGATAGGTTATGTTAGGTTAGGTTAGACTGGGTTAGGTTAGTTTTGGTTAGATTAGACTGGGTTATGTTAGGTTAAATTAGGTAAAGTTTGGTTTGGCTAAGTTGGGTTTAAATTAGGTTAGGTTACGTTAGGTTAGGTTACGTTAAGTTACGTTATGTTAGGTTAGATTATATAGCGTGTACAGCAAGGACAGAGAAACCTCATACAGATAACCATTATCTCGACACAACCAAGCACATTCTCACTGATGAGGTAAGAAAGGTATAAAGATGAAGCGGTAACACTTGATCAGTCCCAACAACAAATCATCGTTTCGAGTAAAAGCAGCAACGACTGCAACACCACTGTAGGAGAGAGGCCAAACGCAGAGTATGGGATCCAATGTATTTAACGTTTCGCCCAGAAGAAGAAGCCCTGCTGGGCGAAACGTTAGATACATTGGATCCCATACTCTGCGTTTGGCCTCGCTGCTACAAATTATCGTTTTGGTTTTCGGCTTCTGCCCTGATTAACGGACGAACATCGCGTCACCGATCTTGTTCCCGGGTTCTTTGTCCATCTGACACCGAAGTGCACGTGGTCGAGGGGGCTGAGGGGGGAGGGGGGGTTGCTGAGGAGGGAGAGGGGTGTTGTTGAGGGGGAGGGGGGTTGTTGAGGGGTGAGGGGATAGGGAGGGTGGGAGGAGGGAGAGGGAAGGAAGGAGGTGTGTGGGAGAGGGGAGAGGGGGTAGGCTGAGGGGGGAGGGGGGTTTGCTGAGAGGGGAGGGGGGTTTGCTGAGAGGGGAGGGGGGTTGCTGAGGGGGGAGGGGGTTGCTGAGGGGGTGATGGGATAGGGTGGGTGGGAGGGGGGAGAGGGAAGGAAGGTGTGTGGGTGAGGGGTGAGGGGGTTGTTGAGGGGGAGGAGGGGTTGCTGAGGGGAAGGGGAATTGCTGAGGGGGGAGGGAGGTTGCTGAGGGGGGAGGGGAGTGGACGGGTGGGAGGAGAGAGAGGGGAGGATGGAGGTGTGTGGGAGAGGGAGAGTCTCCACAGTGGATGAAAGGTGGAGGGAGGAGGTGGAAGAAGGAAGGGGGAAGAGGAAAGGGGTAGAAGGGGGAGAAAGGGGGAAGGAAAGGGGAAGAGGAGAATGGCTAGAGTTTCACTGTAGGTCAGTACTTGTTTAATGGCCTAGTTGTACAGAGTAACTCAAATTTCGGAGATTTTAGTTTCAACGGTTTTAGTCTTCAAGAAATTTTACATTTTCTTCACGAAACGCTCTCGTCCTCAACCGAATTTATGACGTCACCTTATTAAAGAAAAAAATCTAAGTCAAGATTGGGGTGGATGTGGGTTGGGTTTTTGTGTTCGGCCGGGTTGGGTTGAATGGGTTTTGTGGTGTTGTATCCATCCCACGGGTAAGACCAGTCTAAGTGCAGTCAATATGGCGAGTGGGTCCATTGATAACCCTTCTATATAACCCGAACCCTTCCCCCCCAACCCCAACCCCCCCCTTCACATCTCATCTCCCCCTACCCCTTCTTCTCAAAATACGACCAAACATCTTCAGGGCCTAACAGCCGCTACGTCTTCAGCCAACTCTCGCCCTTATGTTCCGTGTCACTAAGGTTCTGATTACCTTGGTGAGGCTTTTTTATTGGATCCTTTGTTTATTCCCTACGGCTAGGCTGACCTGCTGACCTGACCAGTTTCTTGGGAGTGTGGGAAAGGGAGGCAGGTGATGGGAGAAGAGGGAGGCGTTGGGACCACGTGGCAGTCGGACGACGACGACGAAGACGACGCAAAATTTAAATCCCTAAAAAAAAAAAGAAAAAAAAAAAAAGTGACGAAGATGTGGTTGGGGGAGTTCATTTGGAGGAGGAGGAGGAGGAGGAGGAGGAGGAGGAGAAGGAGGAGGAGGAAGAAAAGGACTGAAACAGGAGCATGGGGGAAGGAGTATGAATAAACAGATAATGGGAAGTAAGAGGTTCGTAATCCTGTGATGTCCATTCAGGAGAAACATTAAGGTGTACACAAGCTATCACAACAAGGGCTTGCCTTCTCTTCTCATTGCTTCCCACCCTCTCTCTCTCTCTCTCTCTCTCTCTCTTTCCCTTTCTCTCTCTCTTATTCCCTTTCTCTCTCCCTCCCTCTCTTTCTCTCTATCTCCATCGCCCCCCTCTCTCTCTCCCTCTCCATCCCCCCCTCTCTCTCTCCCTCTCCATCCCCCCTCTCTCTCCTTCTCAATCCCCCCTCTCTCTCTCCCTCTCCATCCCTTCTCTCTCCCTCTCCACCCCCTCTCTCTCTCTCTTCTTCTTCTTCCATTCCCCCTCTCTCTCCCTCTCCACCCCCCTCTCTCTCTCTCTTCTTCTTCTTCCATCCCCCCTCTCTCTTTCCCTCCCTCCCTCTCTATTTTTCTCTCTCTCCACCCCCCTCTCTTTCTCTCTCTCAATCCCTCTTCTCTCTCTCTCTCTCCATACCACCCTCTCTATCTCTCTTTCTCCCTCTCTTCCCTCCCTCTCTCTTTCCCTTTCTCTCTCTCTCCATACCACCCTCTCTCTTTCTCTCTTCCTCCCTTTCTCTCTTTCCCTTTCTATGTCTCTCTCCCTCTCTCTCTCTGTATCTATCCTTATGTCTGTCTGTCTATCTACCCATCTAGCTAGTCTTCTCCCTCTCTCTCTCTGTATCTATCAGTCTATCTATCTATTTAGCTAATTCTCTCTCTCTGCATCAATCTATATCTATTTCTCTCTCTCTCTCTCTCTCTCTGTCTCTCTCATTCACTCTCTCTGTCTATACATGGAAATAAGTGATGGATAATAGAATAACTGTATGACACACACACACACACACACACACACACACACACACACACACACCCAAAATAAGGTAATCGTGGAAGAGATTTATTGGAAACGTGTAAAAAAGAATAAAAACATAAATGGAATACCCGATAAAATATGAATAAGTTACTCGGTGGTAAATAAACCAATATTGAAAACAAAATCAGTCCCTGATATGTTGGTCACGGACGTAAACTAGTAAACATAAAAAGATGATCAGGAGCCTACGCCATGAGGCGCTGAGTAGCTTCAGCCGAAGCCGTCAGCTTTACCCGATTATGCACTTGGACCAGTGGAGAGAAGTGCGGGATTCGAACCTACAACTAAGCGAAAGTGAGACCGGCACGCTTCAAGAGACCATAAGACCTACACTAGGAAGTTCCATGTCCCTTACTACCTGTCATCCCTATCCATGAAGTTATCTAATCTTCTCAACAGCCAATAGTTTTAGTGCTTACTACATGATTACTAAGTCTATTCCATTCGTTAACCATTCTACTGGTAAACCAGTTCTTGCCTATTTTCTTCTTAAAATTAAGTTTGTCCAATTCAAATCAGTTACTACGATTCCTGCCTTGTTGTCTTAATATGATGACCTCACCTGTATCACCTTGTTAAAACCTTTGATGCATTTGAATACCTCTATTAGATCGCCTCGCACTCTTAGTGTTTCCAGAGAGTGTAAGTTAAGGTGCCTAAGTCTGTCTTTTGTAACACATCGATAACTTATATGTTAATGTGACCCAAGCTAAAACTATAAGCATATTCAAAACTAGGTTTGATCGAGAAGAAAGAAATTACAAAGGATTACAAAGGAGGAGGATACCGACTGGAGACCTTTTGGTCCATAGCTAGGTCGGATGCGAAAAAAAATATAATGATAAATAAATAAATAAATATATAAAAAACATAATAATATAAATAATAATAAATAAAATAAACGAATCCATAGGTATAGTTAAATAATAAACAAACAGGTAAATAGTTAATAGTAATAAATTGACAGATTGATAATAATAAATGAAAATCAAGCAAATAATAATAAACAGACAAATAATAACAAACAAATAAACAAACGGAGCTTCTTTCCTCTTGAGCAAAAGGAAAATTCTGTGGCGTGTGAAATGTCACATCACTATACATAGAGTGGATTATATGAGCTTTGATCTCTACTCTGGTAAGGCAACAACTGTCAATGAGTCAAATACGTGATACCAGACTATGGCGAATTATACACTTACACATACACACACACACACACACACACACGCATGCACACAGGAATATCTTCAGGATCGTTGATATTGAATATTCAGGAGAAATCATTGTTTTACATAATAAAGATATTGATAATATCATTATTGTGAACACTTTTCACAATAGAACTCTAAACGTCATGTGTCCAATGACGTAATTCGATTTTAATCAAATAATATCCAGACCCTGAGGTGGGGGGGGGAGGTTATCACTGTCCCTATTTTGTTCATTATTTCTAGTCCAAAACATGCCTCGCCCCTAGCACGAATCCTGCCCTGTGATTGGCTATCCTCAACCCAAGCGCGCCATCGGGGGTTGCGTGTTGAATCAGATTTGCCTCTGATGAATAAAGTCGCTTTATGCAGTCACAGAACAATGTGGGAGATTGATTTCGTCGAGACGGTTTGATGTATTCAAAATGGACTCGTCGCAAAAACAAAAAGATTCTTCGGGGAAGCTTCTGGAAGTTGGGTGGTCGGCAGACCATCTGGCGCTGAAGCGTCGGGAGACCCGAAGCAATGCAATAAGGCACAACCAATCATGTTCGTTATGATATGCTCCACGGTGGCTGTAATTACAACCTCGGGGCATGTCACATAGGTTGTGATAAATCACGTGTCGGGGGGGGGGGGGGTTGCAAAAAAAAAAAAAAAATCTGCATTGCATATAAGGATGAACAGCTTTTGAGAACTTTGTTTTTGGCTGATGTTACACAAGTTGATTTATCTTACAATAGCCCCCTAAGCATTAATTTATTAAATTAGTTGTTCCTAACTCTTGCGGCACCTTGTAGCATCATTTTCAGTATATGTCAAATTGTCATCGCCTCTCCTCTTTCACAAAAATTTTACTCAAAAAAGATAAAATTCCAAATTTATCGTTAAAAAGGATTTGCAAATCCATCTTACTCAAAATAATGATAATGATAATAATAATAATAATAATAATAGTAATAATGATAATAATAATAATAACAATAATAATAATAATAATAAAAATGATAATAATAATAGTAATAATGATAACAGCAGTAATAATAATAGTAAAAATAATCATAATGATAATAACAATAACAATAATAATTAATAAATAAAAACAAATTTATCGTTAAAAGGAGTTCATGCCACCGTTCGCAAAATTTTCTTAGTGAAAAATAATAAATAAATCAATAAATAAATAAAATAAAAATAAAGTATTCATATTCATCTTTGAAAAGGATTAATTTATTTTCATTGTAAAATCAATCAGTTGCACTAAAAATAAAATCTGGCATCCTGAAGAATATATATATTGTAGAAACTGTAGGATTAGCTTGTAGATAATTTTAAGTCCAAAAATCTGTAGTATTAATCAACACCCTCCCCCGTACAAAAATAAAAAGTAAAAAATAAATGAATAACAAAATAAAATAAATAGAATAAAAATAAAATAGATAAATAGAAAATAAATAAATGAATAAATAAACAAAAATAAATAATCCCCGCTGGGGGTATTGTTCAATTATTTAACCCCCCCCTCCCTACTCCCCATTCCCCCCCTGGGTGGGCCTTAAATCATATCACCTTGGCATGCGGGTACGCTGTGATGATCATGCAGATTTTTTATGCAGATTTTTTAATCCCATTTTTGATTGCTTGCGATGCAGTCACTCCCAGGAACTGTTGTGGATCCAACACCCTCAAGGGAAAAAAAAAAAAAAAAAAAAAAAAAAAAAAAAAAAAAAAATACCAATAATAAAAACTTTGGGCGTAATAGTTCGAATAGCCTGGGAGAGTAACAATCACCACCACCCATTTGTAATCAAAACCAAGCTGATTGCGTCACAGTGATTGCTCCGCTATGGGGCATTGGGTATCGTTCTCGCCTCGAGTTCGATCCCTGAGAGCTACTGTTGAGTCCCACCCCTTCTCTTCTACCCCACAGGGCAAAGGCGAAGTTTTATGCTAACCTCCTGTCATAAGGTCCTCGAGGGCCAATCTCGTGGTCCACCTTCATCATCACCGATGTTCCGGTTGATTTCTCCCAGAAGCCATTCACAAGTTAATTTTGAATAAAGAATAAATCATAAATGAATAAATAAACATATTTATAAAGAGATAAGTAAACATATTAGGAAATGTGTAAATAGATAAATCGATGAATATGTAAGTAAATGAATGGATAATTCGGTAGATAAATACCCGAAAAAATAAACATATTTGAATAAATCATAAATCATAAATGAATAAATAAACATATTTATAAAGAAATATGTAAACATATTAGGAAATGTGTAAATAGATAAATCGATGAATATGTAAGTAAATAAATGGATAATTCGATACATAAATACCCGAAAAAATAAACATATAAATGATTATACAAATGCATTCATGAATAGAAATTGGCAAATCGATGAATACGTGAGTAAATAAATGGATAATTCAATAGATAGATACCCTAAAAAATAAACATATAAATGATTATACAAATACATTCATGAATAGAATACGAATAAAATAATGTCTGCAAATACATTAATGATTAAAAGATAATAATTATGCTTACTGATTCTATATTTTGTATTTTACATTTTGTATTATGTACGTGTATTTGTATCTACATATATACAACATGTAAATACATGCGCATACATTTGAATTCTCCATATGTGATGCTGACTTCCTAAGTATTATGTACTCAGCACTTTAAAGACTTTAGTGAAATATTCCACAGACCAAAGTTCATTATCTATTATTTATTCATTTACTTTTTATAATTTTATCATAATTACTGGAAACTAATCTTTACTTAATCTTTACTCTAATGAAATACCCCACAGACCAAAGCTAAAAAAAGAAATTGATCTATTTATCTATTTATCAATTCATTTGTATTACAGTGACTGGAGACTAATCTTTACTTAAAAAATAAATAGTGATCAATTTTAACATTTGATATTCCTCGTTTCTGATGCTCCACTTTGGTGAAATACCCCACAGACCAAAACTCAAAATTTCTATTTATCTATTTATCTACTCATATATTCATTAATTAATTTCCATTATAATAACTGGGAACTTATCTTTACCTAATGAAGATTACTGATTAATTTTATATTTCTCCTTTCTGCTATTCTACTTTAGTTTCTCCTTCATCACATCTGAGTTTATTCCTACAACTCTACTTACTCCAGTGGATCTTGAATCTTTTGCTGTAAACATCCATTTCCATCAACATAAAGCCGCTCTGTCTTCTTCTGTCTTGTGCAACTTCCATCCACCTATCCAGACCGTCACTATTTCTCCTCCCCACCTCCTTCTCCTTCATGCCATCAATCCACTTCAATCGACGTCTTCCTCTTAGTCTCCTCCCTTCCACGCGTGCGTTTATCGCCTTTCTGAGGGATATCACACTGGGATAATTTTCCTCCGACATCCTACCTCCAACCTACATTTGAATAACTAAAATATGACTTTGCTTACAGAAATCTAGACTTCTCTAAGAACCCTATAACAATCTGTCTAACATTCGTATAGGTTAACGATCTCTAAGTTCATCATTCAGGTTTGCTATATGTGACTGAAAGATAATTTGATATATGGAAATTTCGAAAATAAAATATTGTAACCGAAGTAATTTTTACTTAAACGAACTTTCAACTGTCGATGCTGGTAAGCCCGTGGAAGCCTATTGTGATAACTCTTTGAGTCTACTATAGTGCGATACTATTCCCAAGGCTAGAAACGCTGGTTACCGGCAACAAAATATGATATTAGAATTTATGCTATAATTTTCACTTCTATGTCTATGTTCCCATTTCTATTTTTGCCTAAGTTACATTAAGTCTGCTTCAAAATCTCTATTTCTATTTTTGTTTGGTATCATATTTGGGTAAACGCGTTGGCTATGGGTTCGGTTAAGATTATGAGCCTCGTACTTTGCAGGTCGAAGCAAAACAGCCCCATTAAGAATAAACAAATAAATAAAAATAAGAATAAAAATTAAATAAATAAATAAATAAATGAAAAAAAAAATAATAATACCTGCGGGTCTCAACCAGGGGGTACGCGAACCAGTGGGTACTTAGATAACTAACGAAAGATTACTTAAACATCTAAAATCTACAGAGAGAGAACGTTGTACATTGTTTTTTATGTTAATACTTAACTGATGAATAGAGTCATTACAATCTGAACCATTTGATATCCATTGCTGTGCCATTGCAGATATTAGCCTTAATGAATTATCGTTCTATATTCTGTGTCAGGTTAAGGGAGGTACGGGTCGATGGTCCGATGACTCTCGGGGTACGTAACGGGAAAAAGGTTGAGAACTCCTGTTCTAGACAATAGTTTGATAAATAAATAAAATAAATAAATAAAATCTATTATTCAGATTGTGCACAAAAATAGTAATATACATTCATATCACACACACACACACAAAAAAAAAAATTTAGTCCATTTTTATCACAATTTTCAAAATGAAATTGAATTGAATTATTATTCAACTATCAGGTAATTTCTTACTGCTGGCATGTAGTCCATTTTAACACAATTTACAAAATGACATTTAATTAATTATTACTCAACTATCATGTACATCAATTATTTACCCCTTGGCATTTAATTTCTTACCCTGACAGAGAATCACTGTATCTAACGACAACGTTAATATAAGGACAAGTACCTCTGGTACGTATGGGGCTCACCGAGTACCTAACGCCATTTAAGGTGATACCATAATCATGAATAAAATCGCCAAGCGGCAGTTGGAACCAAATCTCCTCAGGACCATTTGTCACACGACGACGGGGCAGACAGGTCACAGAACCGACGGATCTCCCTACCATCCTCCGTGTGAGGTCATAAATCAGTCAGATGCAGTCTCCCTTGAGGCATTACCCGGAATCATACTCCCGGAAGGCATTCTCCCGGATAAGTTCGTAATCAACTGAAGAGTTGAGGCATTTCCGGTGTATTGCGGAATCAATCTCCATCCCCCCAACACACACACACACACACGTAACTCCCTCCCGCCCTACCATCCCCGGCCCAGGCCACCCCCCCCTCCCCGGTCATTTGTCATCATTCCGGGTGATTATGAAAAGGGCCGGGAACAGTGGCACCCGTTCTGGAGGCTTCCGGGGTTTGTGACGTCACCGGAGTGAAATTATTGCGAGTGATTCATGGCTTTCTCGCACGCCATTTTGGATTTCTGGCCCACCCAGGGACAGACCTACTTTTGATTTTTTTTTTTTTTTTTTGCAAGAACATGCGCATTTCCAACACACACAACTCCACTACATACACACACACACACAAATAACCACACACAAATATATGAACTCAGCTCTCTTCCGGGAGAGAAATAGCTGTCGATCATGGGTCCAACACATGATCCAAGACCATTGTGAATCACACATATATACACACACACACACACACGGTATGATATAGAGGAGTAAGAGGTAAGACTCCACGAGCGTTGCTCTTTTCCTGTATACTACGATTAGATAATTTTTAAATTAGGTAAGCTTTTGAGTACCTTGCTTGTATTGAATTATCTAATCTGTCTGCCGCCAGGTGATTTTAATCAGTTAAGGAAAAACTTCCTTAAAGTTTTCCGACGTACTTCACCTACACCATGGTATATATATATATATATATATATATATATATATATATATACACATATACATATATATATATATATATATATATATATACACATATACATATGTATATATATTATATATATATATATACAATGTATATATATTATATATATATGTATATATATATATATATATATATATATATATATATATATACACATGCTGACATACATACAATGACTTTACTAATGGAGCTATCAAGAGGGATAGCTCTATTGATAAAGTTATTGTCCATATGTGTCGTGCGTGCTAGGCTTGAGTCCTCAGCCCGACAACGTTTCAGTTTCCGAATATGCTTCCATTGAAATACATATTCCTATCAGCCTCGATCGCGTTTGCAAGGAATTACCATGGGAAAGTTATTGTGGTTGATAAGATGAAAATCAATGTACTGGGGACCATCCAGTATCCGTAAATACATACATACATATATATATACATATATACAGTATATATGTATATACATACATATATATATATATATATATATATATATATATATATATTTATATATATATATATATATATATATATATATATATATATATATATATATATATACACACACACACGCGCGCGCGCGGAATTATCTTGAAGGCTACCGAATAGGTAACCCGTGATATAAGAAATGATAACAAGAGCAACTGGGATTTATCTACTCGGACAGTGGCGCGATCGCCATTGATCTCATTTGTGCGATTGGGCGAAACGCCGGTTCATGATCTGCTTATCATACACACACACGCACACACATACACACACACACACACACACGCACGCACATATACACACACACACACGCGCGGCTCGATGGTGCAGTGGTACCGTTCTCGACAGCAGTTTCAGCGATCCGTGTTCGAGTCCTGACCGGGACTGAAAAAAGCAAACCTGTAATCCAACGTTGGTTGGGCTTTTTTTTTTTTTTTTTTTTTTTTTTGGTGCAATAGCTGTAGATTACAAGCCAAACACGTGATCCAAGACCTTGCTGAATCACATGCACACACGCACATACATACATGCACACACACACACACACACAAACACACATACATGCACATACGCACACACACATACTCACGCTGTAATATCAATGTATTTAAGTTACCAATCTTTCCTAAATTGACTATGATAGCGTGGTAGAGCGACGCAAACAACGTCACAAGTACGACCATGACGCCCTTATCCACGTATCAATTATCAGTTGTATCTTACCACACTTTGTGATAAAAAGCTCCACATCGCTTGCAATGTCAACTGCTGTGAGGAAGTACACTATAAACACCGACCTGACGTCATCGTGACGTCACGAGAGGAAAGCAGATAGTTTGCTTGATCCAGAAGATTTTGTCGAAGGGAAATTGTCTTATGATGAAGTCAGTGGCGTCTGGCGTCCTTACCGGATACGGTGGCTCCGTGACCTAGCTTAGTTCATTTTAGCCTGGTACAGTCATGAGGAAATTTTTTGGGCCATAATACAGTGCTCATAACGTCAATGTGATTCTTTTTTTTTTGGTAGAGTGTGTGATATAGTTTACTGTGTAGTATTTAGCACACATTTAGGTAATTCTTTTGGAAAGGAAATATATATATATATATATATATATATATATATATATATATATATATATATACATTATATATATACATATATGTATATACAGTATATATATATTCTATATATATACATATATTATATATATACATATATATATTATATATATACATATATATTATATACATATATATATATATATATATATTATATATATATATATATATATATATATAAAATGGGTAGGTCAATTATTTTGCTCGTGACTGTATATATCATACAGGCCCAGACCAGACACCCCTCTTCGACTCCCAGCACATAGGGCAAAAGTGACGGCCTCGGCCGCAGCTACGCGCCTCCTGGCGTATGCATCTCAATTGATATATGTCTATATTGCCCATGTTCCCTTTAGCACGGAAGTTTTACTTATTTGAATAAAATCCCCTGATGTTAAACAGAATAAATCATGAAGTCTGATAACTCTGGGCACGGGTCCCGCGTCCAGATGAATCAAATCGGCTGGTGACACAGGGAACAAAGCTTATAGAGTGTAACATTGGTTCAAGATTAATCCAGACCCTATTTAATAACTTATTTCTTTCTAATTCTGAATGATTTTATTCGTCTGTAGGGAGTTTCATGAAGAATATATTTTGTAATATATCTCCGACTTAATGACATGAATTGTCTAATAAGAAGAGGGATTTATTTAGCCAAGACGATACCTAAATTGAAGTTGTTAAGGTAATTACCACTAAAAGCTTTAGTGTATATATGTACATATATACATATATATATATATATATATGTATATATATGCTGTCGTCTCTTTCGATGCACACGTGCACACACGCATGAAGGGAAACAGTGCTTCAACGCCCTTCAGTCAGGAACTCAAGACAGTTTTCCTTGGCACGGATACTCCCAAGGGCCTGTTTTATGACACCAAAAATGACCAGAGGGGACCCGAGGTCCAGCAGCATCGGGACCATCCACAGGCAGACCTTCGTGTTATCTCTGCTTCAACCTCAGAGGAAATTGCGTACAGGAATGTTTTCGTCGGTGAATAGGGGTGATGTTGTCTCATCTTTGACTACTGTGATAAGGTTTTGTGTTGTCGTGGTGTTTTGAGTCGCAGGAGGGGACATCCCTTGTATATCTGAATTGTGCACAGAGCGGCTTCGTGTACAGGGTCGGTCAGAGCAGTGTTTGGACAAGTTCATGTACGATAGAAATGGGTGGAGACCACGTTGCCCTTAGGTGACAGTGACAATGGAAAAATATCTACTTACCGATGTAGATGGTGACCACAGTGAAAGGTGCCGTCGGGCGATTCGGTGGTAAGATACACTGCTGGAAACAGGGGGGGGGAGTAATTAGTAGTATATTCAGTATGAGTTGAACATATATATATATATATATATATATATATATATATGTATATATATATACATATATATATATGTGTGTGTGCGTGTGTGTATGACAAAAAGGAAAAAATAGATTAGTTCGTCCATATTTGGAATATGCTGTTTCCCTATGGTCACCGAATCTCATTAAAGACATCGACAGATTGGAAAAAGTACAACGGCGAGCAACAGAACTGATTCCAAATATCAAAAATAAATCGTACGAAAATCAACTAATACATATGAATCCGTCTTCCTAAAAAAACGTAGACTCAGAGATGACTTGATACAGGTCTTTAAGATTCTAAAGGGAATTGACATCAAACGTGACAAAAATTTCACAATGAATGAGAATACAAGAAATAACGGTCTCAAACTGTCAGGAAATAGATTTAATTTGGAAGTGGGTAGAAACAACTTCGCCAACCGTGTAGTTAATGAAAGGAATAAACTTCCTCCAGAAGCAGTTTATTGTAGTTCAGTTCGAAGCTTTAAGATTCGTTTAAGCACCTAAGCAAGATGCTGTAATTCCTGCCATTTATATTATTTGTTTGTTATTGTCTGTTTCTTTATTATTTGCTTATCACTTATCATTATTCATCTGTCAATTTATTATTAATTGCTATTTACCTGTTTTTTTTATTCAAATTCACCTATTTATTTATTTACTAATTATTTATATTATAATTTCTATTTATTTGTTTATTTATTTCTCATTATATATATATATATATATATATATATATATTGCATCCAACCTGGTTATGGACCAAAAGGTCTCCTGTCGGCATGCACCTCCTTTGTAATCCTTTGTGATCTTGAGAAGGTAGATGCGTGGGGTAGATGGGCGTCAGCGCGTAGTTTCGTCGGCGATGCTGGTGAGGGGGTGTTGTGTTGGCTCGTTGGATGCTCGTTGGTTTGTAGATGCCCTCTTTGGCGAAGTGTCGTGGGAGAGCAATGCAACGAAGATCGTTGCTTGTATGATGCTGGACGATGCAACGAAGAAGGGTTGCCTCGTATTAAAGCTGGGCGATGTAGCGAAGAGGGGTTGCCTCATAGTAGAAGCTGCGATGATGTTTGGAGAAGGTAGTTCGTCCGATTCGTCTCGTTGGTGGTGGTGGTGGGCGTCGTGGGTGCTGGCGAACACTGGGGAACCACAGTGTAGAAGTAGATGGTTTTCAATACAGCAGTGTTTTGTCGTAGGCTGCTTGGCGATGCAGGGGAGAGGGGTTGACTCCTGATGCTGCTTAGCGATGATTGGTAGCGTTGGGAGATGTCTATGTTCAAACGGAGCTGCTGGCGTTGATTCTCTACATTTGGGTAGTTGGACTAAAGAGTATCAAAGACTGGTTGGTGACTTTTCTTTAATCTCTAGACTTCTGTCTACAAATACAATACAAGCTCCGAGAAAAACTCGTGGGATTGCCAGAAATCACTATACACTGTACAAGTAGACTGTTGCTATAGTTTAAATCTATATATACAAAAAGGAAACGTCATTGCGACGGTTGCTTGAGATCCAAGGCGTGACGGCGACACACTGTCTGCTTCTTTGTACCCCGGAAGTATTCCGGGTGTCTGAGGCGGCATACAGCGGGGCGTCTTGCTCAGCGCCCGCAGAATCTACAGGTGCTGCTGGACCTCGGGTCCTCTCTGGTCACTTTAGGTGTCATGAAACAGGCACTTGGGAACATCTGTGCCAAGGAAATCTGTCTTGAGTGCCTGACTAAAGGGCGATGAAGTACTGCTTCCCTTCATACGAGTGTGCACATGTGCATCGAAAGAGACGATTATATATATATATATATATATATATAT
Organism: Oratosquilla oratoria; assembly: GCF_046742065.1. NCBI lineage: Eukaryota > Metazoa > Arthropoda > Malacostraca > Stomatopoda > Squillidae > Oratosquilla > Oratosquilla oratoria. Next base: position 18,620,119 of record NC_134791.1, on the reverse strand, counting down.
ATATATATATATATATATATATATACACTGTATGTGTGTGTATAATTTCCTCTCCTTTATAAGAAGACAGTCGTTTGGGCGATTTGGCAACAATGTATTGTTTACTATTTCAATGTTATGAATGAACGTAGCCTTTTTTACAATGACACCATCAGTGGCACTCCCTCGGTACACTCTGGCACCTCGGTCACCGTGGCCCTCATTCTCGGTTTAATCTCTTCCATATTTGATGCCATTTTTCGTTTTGTTCTGGCTACCGTCAGGCGAATTCGTGTCCGTAGCTTCCCATTGACAGTGCCAAGTGTCCCAAATTGAGGCACAGTGCCATGAAGTGTATTAGAATCGTCCCTGTTCGATGTCCCCCATAGTCACCAATATATATATATATATATATATATATATATATATATATCTATATATATATAGATATATAATATATATATATATACATATATAATCTATACATGCATACATATGTATATACATATATACAAATATATATGAGAGTATGTATACTGTTAATGAACGTTGTCACCTTTTCCACTCAACTGTCTAACCTTTTCTGCAATATACATATAGTAAGTCTGGGTCCATTTCTATACCATTTAAGCCTCCTTCAAAACGTTACAAGGCCTTCTGTATGAAACCATTGACTTTGAGGTTCATAATACCTGGACAAAAGGAACAAGAGCCTCAACATGGCCCTCACACCTCATCACATGGACTCCCCCCCCCCCCGGGTTCCTGAGTTCAGTGCGCAGACACGACATTCTCGAGCCCAGGAGTCCCCCCTCCCCCTCCCCCCCGCGGTTGATATCAGGTGTTTAATCAGCGGCTCTGAGCAAGAGTGGGGAGGGAAAGGGGGAGAGAAGCCATCAGCCAAGTCACGCGCCAGTGGTGGCTGATTATGTTCTTATCTTCACGAGCTTCGTCTCAGAGGAGGAGGAGGAGGAGGAGGAGGAGGAAGAGGAGAAGGAGGAAGAGGGAGAGGAGGAGGAGGAGGAGGAGGAGGAGGAGGAAGAGGAGAAGGAGGAGGGGCAAAAGGAGAATGACGATGTCGATGATAATGACGATGACGATAACGATGATACTAATAATTGTAATGTTGATGGTGATGATAATAGTGGTGGTGATGGTGATGATGTTGGTGATGATGATGGGGAAGGTGACGGCAATAGTGATCGGGATATTGATTATAAATATGATGGTGAAGAGGAATTGAAGGAGAAGGAGGAGGAGGAGGAGGAGGAGGAGAAGGAGGACGGGTGTAAGGGAAGGAGGAGGGGAATAGGAGGAGTTGAGAAGGAAAATTATGTGATGATAGAGGATTAGAGAGAGGAAGAGGATGAGGGTAAGGAGAAGGAGGAGGAGGAGAGGAGGAGGAGAAGAGGAGAAGGAGGAGGAGGAGGAGGAGGAGAAGAGGAGGAGGGAGCACGGTTATAATGTGAGGGTGAGAGGGTAGAGACGGTATACAGTAGTATGACAGTGGTGAAGATGAGAATGGATAGTACAACAGAGTAGTATATGCACTGGGAAGGATCGGTGGAGGGGGTGAGGGGTATAAAGACTAGTACAAAGTACAATATACATACATACATACATACATATATATATATATATATATAATATATATATATGTATATATTTAACAACCACAATGCACTCTAATTCTACGCCATCAAAGGCCAGCATGCAGAAATTGAAATGTGGTACTGCCCAAGACTCGAACCCGGCATCCTCATGACAAGTGCGGCAGTGACTTACCAACTAGGCCACATCTATATATATATATATATATATATATATATATATATATAGATATATATATTTATATATTCTCATATATATATATATATATATATATATATATATATATATATATATATATATGTACATATGGATTTAGAAACGACGTCATTGGGACTCGATTCCTTAGTTGTGCAACCGCTTACCACAAAGCAAGGACGCTATCTCCTACACCATAACTGTTGTTAATAGGAACGATCTGGAACTTGACCTGATCGTTCCCAATGACACTCGCATTGTGTATGTAGACTATATCCCTGTCATAAATTCACACACTATTTATATGTGTATATATATAAACACACATATATATATATATGTATACACACACACACACACACACACACACACACACACACACACACATACTGTATATATACTCGTATACACTTATATACGTATTCAACACTGTTATTCATTCACCCTCTTCCAATCATTCATAACTTAAGACTCACTTAAATACCGATATACGTGAATAGTGTAGAAGATAACCGAGTGAACGGTGGTATATACCAGATTACAGGGAAGGTCAGAGTAAGGGGTGTGGATATGTTACGAGTGGAGTATATTTTTCTTGTAACTTATTTTCTATTTTATATTCTAGTTTCATATCTTAGTCTCTCCTCTGGTGTCAGCGTGACGGCCGTTCCTGTGAAAGGTGCGCTTGTTGTCTGATTATTATCGTTTGCAGTCAATGTGGCTTTCATTGCAGACGTGGTGATGTGCTTGGTAGGATGTAAACAAAGAACCTTTGGTATAACACTTGATTACTACTACATCGTGTATACACACACACACACACACACACACACACACACACACACACACACACTCACACATATTTATATATATATATATATATATATTCCGACTTCATGAAGAACAAAGAAGCACTATTAGAAAGGTTGAATCCTTCAACAAGAAGCTTATTCTTGCACAAGCAGCGGTCAAATTTAATTCTATATGTATTAAGGAAGATCTGCTACCTACCTTTACGAATATATATATATATATATATATACATAAACACACACACATACACACACATACATATATATATATATGTATATATACATATATATATATACATATTCTACATACACACACACACACACACATATATATATAACATATATAACACATACAAACATACATATCCATATGCAAAGCATTAACAAAAACGCATGAATCTCAAAACTATTGAAAACCATTTGGAAAACAAAAGACTAAGTAAAAACGTTTTCGTGTCAATAGACATCTTCAGGGAATACGAAGGTATCAATACAGACGAAAACGTTTTCATCATAACGATACAAACGTCACGCAGTGCAGTGACGTCAGGAAGCTGAGGACGTTAGACGGAATGTAAACTAGAGAGCAGAGCTGGGCGCGTTCCTCGTTGCGTTCCGCTTTAGTTTGGCCGCGGTTAGCGCTCCCAAACTATTAAAGCTTAAGAGACAGGTTCATACCAAAGAAAAATTTCGTAGGCCACATCAAAAAGGTAAGCCACATACTATACCAGCACCTATATTGCTTTAATAGTTTGGGAACGCCAACCGCGGCCAAACTAAAGCGGAACGCACCTAGGAACGCATAGAGGAACGCGCCCAGCTCTGCAAAGAGAGCTTCCATAACAATCATCATTCAGCCTCACAGAGCTTCTGCTATACCTTGCATTCAAGAACTCCAACAGTACATAAGAACACAAGAATGGAGAAGACTGCAAGAGACCATAAGGCTTACACCAGGCAGTCCCATGTCCATTACCACCCACCTATCATCCTCATCCATAAAGTTATCTAACCTTCTCTTAAAACAACAGATAGTTTCAGCGCTCACTGCGTGGTTACTAAGTCTATTCCATTCGTAAACCACTCTGTTGGTACCCCAGTTCATCCCTATTTCCTTCTTAAATCTAAAATTGTCCAAATTAAAATCCAATTGGTAAACCAGTTCTTGTTTATTTCCTTCTTAAATCTAAAATTGTCCAAATTAAAATCCAATTGGTAAACCAGTTCTTGTCTATTTCCTTCTTAAATCTAAAATTGTCCAAATCCAATCCAATTGGGTAAACCATTTCATGCTTATTTCCTTCTTAAATTTGAATTTGTCCAAATTAAATTCATTTGGTAAACCAGTTCTTGCCTCTGTCAAAGGTCGCCTCGAACAGCAGACTCCTCCTCATCAGACCCACGTTCCATCAACATCGAGACGACCTCTTCGGGTCAAAGCTGCAAGTATCCACGTGCTCAGACTGAAGCCTCCTTTCTTCGTCTTGGTGTCTCTGGAAGCTAATTATTCCTCTCTCCTCTGCTCGCTATGTCTCAATGTAACTTTTCTTTTCCTCTGTTGGTGTGTCCTTGGTTTTAATCGTTTTACGAAGATGAGGCTTTGCAGTCTAAACGTCGGTTTAAATGAAAAAAAAAAAAAAACGTTGGAAATGTGACAATTGGTAACCCGCTTGAAGCAAGAAATGTTGTGCAAAGAATTTTTTTTTTTTTGGAAATGTTATGTTCATTTCACGGTGTATAAAGTGAATTTGCTTTTGAATATATATACATATAATAAACACACACACACACACACACACGCACACACACACACACACATATATATATATATACATATACCCTATATGTATACATATACAGTAAATCCACATACATACACGTACTCACGTACACACAAACACACACACACATACACACGTGTGCGTTCTTAACATGTATATATCCTTAGTGTAAGAAACTCCTTAATATTCCGAAGGACCTCAAGGCACTTAAGGACCCAGCTGTGAAAGAGATTAGTCATCCAACTCCTCCTGACGGACATGCATATCATTTCTTGCCACTCCTCCGCCCTCTCTCCTCCTCCTCCAAGAAGAGAGTGTAAATATTATACCAGTAAGCCGAGCAGCTTTCACTCACACACTCGTGCACGCGCGAGACTACACACACACACACACGCGCGCGCGCACACACGCAGTGATAGAGTTTCCGGCCGCCATTACGGCGGTCCGGGTTCGAATCCCGCCCAGGGCTGAAATAATTTCAGTATAGCTGCGCTGCGAGTCGTTACTCAAACTCTCATGGGCGAGGAGTTTTGTGTGTGTGTGTGTGTGTGTGTGTGTGTGTGTGTGTGTGTGTGTGTGTGTGTGTGTGTGTGTGTGTGTGTGTGTGTGTGTGTGTGTGTGTGTGTGTGTGTGTGTGTGTGTGTGTGTGTGTGAGGTCACGGCATTACCCAAAGATCGTTCATATATGAGCTCTGAGCTCTCTTCCGGGAGGGAAATAGCTGTCGACCACGAGTCCAACACGTGATCCAAGACCATGGTGAATCACACATACACGTATGCACACACACATACATTACTGCGACTCCCCATGAAAAGAAGAGGAGGAAGAAAGAGGAAGAAAGAAGAAAGAAAGAAAGAAAGAAAAAAAGAATAAAAAAATCTTACAGAGGCGCCCGGGTAAGATGTTGTGATATTTCGCGATAACATCAGCAAACGATGACAGTTCACAGCCTTGTGTTTCCGAACTTCCCAGAAATGTTGACCGTCTTCACAAGCGATTTTCTGCTTAATTTAATTTAGTCCTTTTTTTCTCTCTCTCTCTCCTCATGAGTGATACTCATCTTGATTTGATTTAGTTCTTCTTCTTTTCCTGGTAATTTTACAAGTGGTTTGTTTCCTTTAGGCCAAGCAACAATGTGAATAAATTTCTATTAATGTCTTTCTTAAATGTCTAGAGTTAGAGTATTATTCTTGAGTAGAGATGTTGCTGTAATGACTGTCATTTATTTTATATTATTTGTTTACTTGTTTTGTTATCATTTGTCTGTATTTTTATTATTTGCTTGATTCACATTTATTATTATTTATATGTCAATTTATTATTATTTACTATTTACCTGTTTGTTTATTATTTAACTATACCTATGCATTTATTTATTTTATTATTATTTATATTATATTCTTATTTATTTATTCATTTATTTATTTATTTAACTTTTTTTTTTCTTTCGCATCCGACCTAGTTATGGACCAAAAGGTCTCCTGTCGGCATGCTCCACCTTTGTAATCCTTTGTAAATCTCTCTTTTTTCTAAACTCGATGAACAGACATCCCACGGAGTTCACGCTTTCTCTTACCAATTGTTTAGTTTTACTAAAGAATATCTGATGAATATCTGGAGTACTTCCTAGTTGGGGACTTCAAGGTACAAGATCATGACTGCATACTGAAACAGAATCCCACCTATGTTGCAAATTCTTGTCAACCTGGCTGAGGCATCGTTGAAGGCACCGAAACACTAAGGGAGACATACAGTCAAAACAAGGTTGTCATTGTTCTTCATTTGGGTGTCAACGATTTGATCGAAGTGAGGTCAGAGGAACTTCTTCGGAGACGCAAGACTCTTCTTCAGGAGATACAAGACTCTCCTTCCGGGGGCTCTCTCGCTGGCTTGTGGTGAAACAGCAGAGGTATGGGGACCCTTGAGCAACTGGGTTTCCTCTTTCTTTATATTTTGTGTCTACCTTGGTGTCTATTTTCCTGGTATTTTGACCTTTATGGTACTGACAGGATCAACATTCCTCAGAGACAAAGGCATTTGTATTTTGACCTTTATTGTACTAACAGAATCCATCTTCCTCGGCATTTGTATTTTGACCTTTATGGTCCTGGCAGGATCTACCGTCCTCACTGAGGCAAAGACATTTGTATTTTGACCTTTATAGTACTGACAAGATTCACCTTCCTCATTGAGGCAAAGACATTTGTATTTTGACCTTTATGATACTGATAGGATCCACTTTTCTTACTGAGGCAAAAACATTTGTATTTTGACCTTTATAGTACTGACAGGATCCACCGTCCTCACTGAGGCAAAGACATTTGTGTTTTGACCTTTATGGCATTGGCAGCATCTACTTTCCTCACAGAGGCAAAGACATTTGTATCTTGACCTTTATGGTACTGGCAGGATCCACCCTCCTCACTGAGGCAAAGACATTTGTATTTTGACCTTTATGGCACTGACATGATCCACCTTCCTCACTGAGGCGAAGACACTTGTATTTTGACCTTTATGGTACTGGCATGATCCACCATCCTCACAGAGGCAAAGACATTTGTATTTTGACCTCTACGATAATGACAGGATCCACCTTCCTCACAGAGGCAAAGACATTTTTATTTTGACCTTTATGGCATTAGCAGCATCTACCTTCCTCACAAAGCCAAAGACATTTGTATTTTGACCTTTATGGTACTGACAGGATCCGCCGTCCTCACTGAGGCAGACATTTGTGTTTTGACCTTTATGATACTGACAGGATCCACCGTCCTCACAGAGTCAAAGGCATTTGTATTTTGACCTTTATGGTATTGGCAGGATCCACCTTCCTCGCAGAGGCAAAGACATTTGTATCTTGACCTTTATGGTACTGACAGGATCCACCGTCCTCACTGAGGCAAAGACATTTGTATTTTGACCTTTATGGCATTGACAGATTCCACCTTTCTCAGAGAGGCAAAGACATTTGTATATTGACCTTTATGGTAGTGGCAGTATCCACCGTCCTCACTGAGGCAAAGGCATTTGTATTTTAACCTTTATGGTACCAACAGGATCCACCGTCCTCACAGAGGCAAAGGCTTTGTATTTTGACCTTTATGGCACTGACAGGATCCACCTTCCTCACTGAGGCACAAACATTTCCATTTTGACCTTTATGATACTGATAGGATCCACCTTCTTCACAGAGGCAAACGCATTTGTGTTTTGACGTTTACGATACTGACAGGATCCATCTTCCTTACGGAGGCAAAGGCATTTGTATTTTGACCTTTATGGCATTGACTGGATCCACCTTCCTCACAGAGGCAAAGGCATTTGTGTTTTGACCTTTATGGTACTGACAAGATCCACTTTCCTCACAGAGGCGAATATATTTGTATGGGTCTTCTGGATGTCTAGTGACTGAAATATTTCTTATATTGAAAGAAATTTGGGGCAAACAGGTTAAGAACCAGATAAAAAAAAAATGCAGGAACGAATTTGCAAAAAGTTATTGCAAATAATCCCCGAATTCTGGAGATCACGTACTTGACTGTCCACAACATGAAAAAACAAATTGCAAGAAGACCAGACGTACATCAAGAGAAATGAAAGGAATAATTAAGACATAATTGACCGATAAAAAAACAAAACAAAATATTAACAACAACTCAGCATAGGACCTACAAAAAAGGTGTTTGTTACTTGTCAAAAACACCATTAATGCCTTTGAACTAGGAAAGTTGAAACAAGAATCTTATAACAGCTTAAGGGTTCAATTTAACTCAAAAAGTACATAAGACAAAATGTCGAGGTACTGTACAGGTCACAAACATTATGATGATAATTGTTCTTCCAAGAAATATCTAGTTTTTGTCATCGGCGGGAGGTTCGTACCTACGGCTGAAGCCGTCACCTTTGCCCTATGTGCTTGGACTACTGGCACAGGTAACAGTCACTGCTGAGAATTGGAGAGAAGTGCAGGATTCGAACACACAACGAAGCAGATGCGAGATCAACACGCTTCTGACTACGTCACCGGCACATATCGTGACGGACTGATAATGGGAGATTTCAATCGTAATGACATTAATTGGGCGACATTAGAGCGTAAGTGTTGGTAGTTGCTTAATAGATCCTCCTGGTGACAATTATGTAATGCAACATGTTAAAAGAACCCGCAAGGCAAGAAAATACACTCGACCTAAAGACCACTAGCAGCAAGAATTTATTAACTGATGTTGGTGAAGAAATTGTATCTAATAAGCACCGTCTCACAGGCTCAGACTACAAATTGGTTTCAAAATATGCAGCAGCAGAATCTGGCAGAGCGGGTTAGAGGGTCGCTACTTGCGACGGGGGTCGAGGTGAAGGCAGTTCAAACCCTACCGCCACCGAGTTGGACCAAGGGCATGATTCATTAAAGTCCACGTTATAAAGGCCTCTGTAAGGGGCACCGTTCTAGCCTCCTAGTAAGGGGGACTTGGCGATATTAAAGCAAATCATCATTATCAGAATCTACAGGATAAACCGTCGACATGCTCCAAGAGAGGAGTGCATTAGGGGTGAACTAGCTGTTTTAGTAATGTAAACTAGCGGCATTGTTGAGAAAGGACTAAGGAGTAAATTTTGGATAGCTTGAAGCCCCTGTCACACCTACGCAACTTAACCCTTGAAAGACTAGCGTGACCATATGGTCACACAAAAAAAGTTTTTGTATATATGCCATTAACACTAAAACAAGTACAGGATGGCAAAAAACAAGTATGCCACAAACTAGTGTATGATTCATTCTGCAAGAACTTACGCAGCAAACGTTTATAACATTTAAGATAATAAACACGATTTTAATAAAAATCTAAACAAAAAATAATTCAGTCCATAGAGGGTTAAGTGTGAGTTCGTTTGAGTAGACTGACTTAGGTTACAATCTTATACTTTTCGAATCTCCAAATATGAAACCACATTTACGTCGTATACTGAAAAGCTTAATGACGAACTGAGAGAAGTTAAAACTATACGAATATTAGACACATTGTTGAATTCTCCTTAGGGAAGTCTAGAATACTGTGAGCGAATTGTTCTTCCAGCTTCTCAAATTCACAACATTTGACGAGGACGTTGAATGTGGAAAACAAGGAAATGGGACGAATGAGGTAGTTGGTGCCTACGTTAGGAGACGATGAACTGTGGTCAATATTGCAACCTTTGCCCAATGTACTAGGTCTGCAAGGGTAAGTAGCAGACATAGGTAGTCATTAGATATGACCTCAGGCCCACAAATGGAAGAATAAATGAATAAATAGATAAGTGAATAAAAAAAAAATGAAAACGATGACCCTAACCATAAGAATATGACAAAAAAAAAAAAAAAAAAAAAAAAAAAAAAAAAAAAAATTGCATGAACTTTTTGACTTTTCTGGTAGCAGCTCTCCCCAGCCTCTGGTTTCTCAAATAAATTCCTCAAGGTCTTTTTTTTTTTTTTTTTAATATAAATCCGTCTCTGACGAAGACACACCTGAAAAGCGATAACGACGATAAACACCTGTGTTTCGAGATAACGAAATTTCTTTTCATACAGAGCTCCCTTTTCGGTTATGAAGTCATCTGGGCACTATGTCGCATTCATCAATTTTTCTAATCTTTTATATTTTTTTTATTTTTTTTTTATTCTATTTTATCTTATATTTTTCAAAACCAGAACTCATTCAGTTCCTCTTCTCTGAGTACATCAATTCTTCCGCAAAGGTTTAACTCTCGATATCAAGCTGATACGTTATCACATAAGTGATAAATATATCTTTTACCAATGCATTGGTTTGACAGCAAGCATCCGCTAATACGCCCACCTGTTTTACACGTTCGTAATTTCACATGGACATTAATACGTTCACGAGGACACTACTCGTTCGTACGTTCGCTGTACGTTCACCATATGCTCACCCCACGTTCACATATTCACACGTTCTCCACACGTTCAGTACATATTCATATGTTCACTACATGTTCTCATGTTCACCACACGTTCACTACACGTTCACACGTTCACTACACGTTCACACGTTCACTACATGTTCACACGTTCACTACACGTTCACGCGTTCATTACACGTTCACGTGTTCACTATATGTTCACGCGTTCACTATATGTTCATGCGTTCACTACATGTTCACACGTTCACTACATGTTCACGCGTTCACTACATATTCACACGTTCACTACATGTTCATACGTTCACTACATGTTCACACGTTCACTACATGTTCACACGTTCACTACATTTTCACATGTTCACCATACGTTCACATGTTCAAACGCTCACTACATATTCACACGTTCACCACATTTTCATACGTTCACGTGTTCACACGTTCACTACATGTTCAACATACGTTCAGATGCTCACACGTTAGCTACATGACCACATGTTCACCACACGTTCACTACATGTTCATACGTTCACCACACGTTCACATGTGGCACACGTTCACCACACGTTCACTACATGTTCACCACACATTCACATGCCCGTACGTTCGTAACATGTTGGCATGATGACACATGTCTACTACTTGTCCGAACGTTCACTAAGATACGTTCGTACGTTCACTACGCAAATCTGCACGAACCAACTTAAATATCCATATACATCAAAGAAGCCGAAGAATTTTGAAAAATCAAAATCCGAGTTATTTTTTTATCCAGACCTAAAATAATAATAATAATAATAATAACAATAACAATAATAATGATAATAAAATTAGATATGAAAATAAAAAATAAATAAATATCCGACGTGTACTTTCATTTAAATAAAAGAATCCAAAGAATTTTGAAAAATTCACTTAATTTATTTATCCATAAGAAAATAAGAACATAATAATGATGGGGACTGCAAGAGACCATAAGGCCTATACTATGCAGTTCCATCTCCATTACCACTTATCAATCCCCTCCATAAAATTACTCTCTTAAAGCAATCGATAGTTTTAGAGCTCACTACATGGTTACTAAGTTTATACCATTCGTTAACCATTCCATTGGTAAACAAATTTTTGCCTATTTCATATTAAATCTAAGTATGTTCAATTTAGATACATTACTACGTGTCCTGCTTCCTGTAAAAAAAAAAAAAAGAAGAAGAAGAAGAAGAAGAAGAAGAAGAAGAAAAAGAAGAAGAAGAAGAAGAAGAAGAAAAAGAAGAAGAAGACATTTCCCAGACGGATGATCTGAAAAAAAAAAAGATCAAAATAGAAACGAAGTAATTTATTTCAACTGAACTAAACTGCTTAATGGAGCAACAAAGACCTTTCTTTTCCCTTTCTATTTTACTTTTGATTTTCTTATCCGACATGGTTATGTACCAAAAGGCCCCCTGTCGGAATCCTTTATCATTCTAACTCGTCAACTCGCCTAGATACGACGACGACTTTTCACCGTAAACGAGTTATCACACTGGACAATTTTTCCTCCAACTGTTGGAGCAAAATAAATTTCCTCCAGGACATCAAATGACAGTCTCTCTCCCCCCCCCCTCTCTCTCTCTCTCTCTCTTTTTTTTTTTTTTTTTTGAGAAAACAAAATAGTTTGCCATAGTGATTTTACGACAGAAAAAGTTCTGGATTTGAGCAGTACCGCCGATTAATCGGAGGTTGAAGGAAAATATCCCAGTGTGATAGCCCCATACACTCGTCGAAATCTGACGACGATTTTAGTCAGCAAATTGGAGACACATTAGAACATGAGAATGAAGGAGACTGCAAGAGACCATAAGGCCTACACTAGGCAGTTCCATGTCCATTACCACCTGTCATCCCCATACATAAGGCTGTCTAACCGTTTCTAAAAACAACCGATATTTTCAGCGTTCACTACATGGTTACTAAGTCTATTCCATTCGTTGACCACCTTATTGGTAAACCAATTCTTGCCTATTTCCTTTTTAAATCTAAATTTGTCCAATTTAAATCCATTACTGCGAGTCTTACCCTGTAGGAGACGCACTCTGCTACTATTAAAACTATATGTGATTCAACAGCCTGGGCAAGTGGCGGTCACTGGCGGCATAGTTTGAATTGAGAGAAAACTCATCAGCAACAAAATAGATATTTCAGTGCTGTGCTATGATTGAAACAAATAAAACAAATAAACAAATAAAAATATAGATAAATAAATGGCTGAATAAACAAATAAATTTATAAATAAATAAGCAAGTAAATAGATAAATAGATAAATAAATAAATAAGAAATGAATAGTTAAATAGATTAGTTGCTTAAATAAAAATATAAACATAAACATATAAATGAGTAAGTGAATAAGTAAATATATACATAAGCAAATTAATAGTCAAACAAATAAGTAAATAAACACATAAAAGAAAAAATTAATAAATAAAATGAAATAGATGGATAATGCAGGCAAAAATTAAACTATTCCCGCCAGTATTACACTGTCTAGATATTATTCAAACTGTCTAGATATTATTCAAACACATTTCTAAGAGATCTTTTATACAACTCAGAGGTGCACCTCCGACTGCACGTGCTCAATATCGATCGAGACCCCATGGAATCCACAGAAGAAAAAGAAGAACAAGAGGAAAATGAAGAAAAAGAAAAGAGGAAGAAAAAGAAGAGGAAGATGACGAAGAAAAAGAAAAAGAAGAAGATGAAGAAGAAGGAGAGGAAGAAGAAGATGAAGAGGATGGAGAGGAAGAAGATGAAGAAGAAGAGAAAGAAGAATAGGAAGATGAAGAAGAGGAATAAGAGGAAAAAGAAGAAAAAGGAGAGGAAGAAGAAAGAGAGGAAGAAGAGGAAGGAGAAGTAGAAGAAAAAAGAGGAAGAAGAAGAAAAAGAGGAAGAAAAGGAAGAAGAAGAAGAAGAAGAAGAAGAAGAAGAAGAAAAATAAGAAGAAGATGAAGAAAGAGGAAGAGGAAGAAGAACAAGAAGAAAAAGAGGAGGAGGAAGAGGAAGAAGAAGGAGAGGAAGAAGAAGAAAAAGAGGATGAAAAATAAAAATAAGAGGAAGAAAAATAAGAAGTGGGAGAAGAAGAAGAAGCAGCAGAAGGACAGGAAGAAAAAGAAGAAGAAGAGGAAGAAGAAGAAGAAGAAAGAAAAGAAGAGGAAGAAGAAGAAAAGAGGAAGAAAAGAAGAAGAAGAAAAAGAAGAAGAGGAGGAAGAAAAAGAAGAAGAAGAAGAAGAACAAAAACAAGATGATGAAGAAAGAGGAAAACGAAGAAGAGGCAGTGGCAGCCACCCGGCCAGGGCGGTGACGTGACCTAGGGGGGAAAGGGCGGAGGAGGAAGAGGAGGAGGGGGGAAGGGGGAGGAGAGGAGGTGAGGGAGGGAAGAAGGGAGGTGGGGGGTCCGCAGGTGTCTTTTGGAGGAGAGCCTCTATCAGGTGTTTTATCGCCGCCTACGGGATTGTGAGCTTTATCGTGGCGGAGCTATCAGACTCTTGACGGAAAACCAAACATCTACTTGAATACCTCGCCCCAAAGATTTAATGAGCTCTACATTGTATTCTTGTAAGAAACTATAATGTCAATGAAAGGTTACATGCATGTGCATGTGTGTGCGTATATATGTGTATGTGTATACGTCTTTGTATATGTCTGAATATGAATATGTCTACGTATTGTATGTATATGTTTACGTAATGCATATGGTAGCAGGTCTATATAGCTTCTACCGACTACGCTACTGAGACTATAAAATTCTTCAACCTCGGGGTTAATCTAACTCCCGCAGGATTTGAATCGACTGCTAACTGCCGTCCTAATCTCAATTTTACGAAGAACCAAGCCCACTTGTAGCTAGTGGTTAAGCTGGTACGCATCCTTGATAGACTTTCGTCGTTAGCGGTTCTATTCAGATATGGATATATATTTGCATATGTACATGTATGTGCATGTGTGTGTGTATGTATGTATATATATGTGTATACGTCTTTGTATATGTATATGAATATGTCTACATATTGTATATGTTTACGTAATGCATATGCATTTGTATATGTACATGTATATGTAAATGTGCTCGTATATGTACATGTATATTGATATATGTATACGTACAGTATATGTATATGTATATTCATATATATATATATATATATATATATGTATATATGAATATATATATAATACCTATGTATATGTATATATTATACTGATAACCCACTTTCGGAGAATTAGCGAAAGTATAAAGATCTGTATATTTCGATCACTAACTGTGATCCTCTGCTGATGAGGATCACAGTTAGTGATCGAAATATACAGATCTTTATACTTTCGCTTATTCTTCTTCGAAAGTGGGTTATCAGTATTATTTTACTAATGTACTTCGACATAACTTTGTTGTGATATGTATATATGTATGATTATGCATATGTACATTTTTATG
>NC_134791.1:18600352-18602852 GCF_046742065.1 Oratosquilla oratoria | reverse complement strand
CACAAGTAACGACGCCCTAACCCACTCAGTCAATGTGTGTGTGTATGTGTGTGTGTGTGTGTGTGTGTGTGTGTGTTTGCATGCGTGCGTGTGTGTGTGTATTAAAAACCAGGTCTGAGTGTCTTTCACATTATCATCTTAAAAGAGGTTCGGTGGAACACTACAGTGACGTGTCTGGACCCAAATAATATCACAAATATTCTTCAACTCTTGCATGGGCTAATTCGCCTTAGAAATTGCATTTCCTCTGCCGTCATGCGATTTTATTCAGCTAAGGATCACCTTCAGCAGTACAAGGATTAATCCCTTCAATGGATCTCCGTAGTTAACCCTTAAATCAGAAGTTCTTATCCTTTTTTTCCGTTACGTATCCCGAGAGTCATCAGACCATCGACCCGTACCTCCATTAACCTGACACAGAATATAGAACGGCGATATAATAAGACTAATCAAATATACAATATTACCGAAATGGATATCAAATGGTTCAAATTGTAATGACTTTATTCATCAGTTAAGCATTGACATAAAATAAATGTACAATGTTTTCTCTCTGCAGATTTTAAATGTTTAAGTTATCTTTCGCTAGTCATCTAAGTACCCCTTGGAAACCGTCCCGAGAACTCTGGGGGTTCGTGAACCGCAGGTTGAGAACCCCTAGTTTAGATTGTAAGTAGGTTCGATTCCTCCATGGCCGAATACAATCAGCTAACGTTAGCCGGAAAATAAATTCTAAAGGAATCTTTAGGATTTTGTCTTAGTCAGCGCCAGGTGAATTTATTCAGTTGAGAGGAAATCACATGGGACAGCGGTGACATCAGAAACTCCCGTCGTCTTATCCCAGAAAAAAAAAAAAAAAAAAAAAAAATAATAATAATAATAATAAATTAAATAAGTACAAAAAATAGAATAAATAAATAAATAAATAAATAAAATAAAAATACATTGAAAAAATAGATAATTATAAAAAAATAAATAGAATTAAATGATGCTAATGACAATATGAAAATACACTTATTTATAAATGACAAAGAACCAAATGAGTAAATGAATAAATAGATAAATAAAGAAATTGTCAATAAGTAAATAAATAAACAAATAAATGGATAGACAAGTTAATAATTACATTGATAGATAAACAGATGAATAAATGAATGGATGAATAAACAAATAAATGAATAAATAAATAAATGAACAAATAAATATATGAATAAAAACGACAACTAATACTGGTTGGAACAGATTCCACACGGGGCGTCGACGGGACTGAGGAGGATTAAGGGAGGACTGTCGTAGGCTTCCACATCCACCGCCACATCCACCACCACCACATCCACCACCACCACCATCCATCACCATCGTCACATCCACCGTCACTACCACATCCACCACCACCATCATCCATCCCCGCCACATCCACCACCACCACCACCATCCATCACCATCGTCACATCCACCGTCACTACCACATCCACCACCTCTACTATTAATACCACATCCATCACCATCGCCACATCCACTATTACCACCACATCCATCACCATCGCCACATCCACCATCACTACTACTAACAACACCGCCACATCCACCACCACCACCACTAATGGCTGCTACATCCACCACATCCACCACCACCAACACCGCCACATCCACCACCACCGCCGCCACATCCACTATTACCACCACATTCATCACCATCGCCACATCCACTATTACTACCAAATCCACCACCACCGATACCGTCACATCCACCACCAGAACCACCCATCGCCGTCACATCCACCATGGCGTTATCTGTAGCATCTCTCCTCATTATAGGATAGAAGCGCTAGCTCTCGCGCCCAGGCCTGTGTCTCGCTATCTGGCCCGGCCATCTTCTGCAATTATCGGATCTGATCTGGGTATCAGGGATTCACATCTTCATTTTTTTTATTTTTTATTCCTTCCGTCAGAGGATTTGGTCTATAAATGGAAGGACCCCATCGGATCAGATCTCTTATCACAGGATCGGATTTTTCTTCGTCTTTTCTCTCTCTCTCTCTTCTCTCTCTCTCCTGCTCTTTCGCTTTGTGTTACGTTCTATTAATCTATAGACTCATCTATTCATTTATTCACTCATTTGTTCATTTAATTATTTGCTTATATACATATTCACTTGTTATTTAATTTTTTAGTCACATATTTGTTATAATTTTTATTTATTAACTTATTTACTTATTTATGTATCAGTTTATTTATTATTATTTTTTTTTTCAGACGAACCACGGGGAGATGTACGAACATTAAAAGAAGAAGAAGAAGAAGAAGAGGAAGAGGAAGAAGAAGAAGAAGAAGAAGAAGAAGAAGAAGAAGAAGAAGAAGAAGAAGAAGAAGAAGAAGAAGAAGAAGAAGAAGAAGAAGAAGAAGAAGAAAAGAAGAAAATCTATTCCCACAGTTCGAAATCACTATTATCAATGCAAGAGGGCCCTTCAGACCTCGTGGCAATTACAAACAAGACCCA
>NC_134791.1:18585352-18595352 GCF_046742065.1 Oratosquilla oratoria | reverse complement strand
AATACAACTAAATAAAATATACACATACACACACCCACGCACACAAACATACACGAACATAAAAATATCATTTTATTCAATGGACGAGGAGATGAAAAAAAGATCATCAAGATTAAAGTGTGCTGCAATGGTGTGAACCTCACACAAAGAAGAAGAAGGAAAAAAGAAAAAAGAAAAAAGAAAAAAAGAGCTGCAAACATTGAAAGAAAAATGAGAGAGATAGATTAAACAAGTATGATGAGATTCTTTGTAGCTATGAAAAAGGAAATATTTGACAAAGAAGAATTTGGTGTGGGACGGAAAAAGGACCAAAGGAAATGGAAAAGCACTGAAGGACATTAAGAGTTACAGTTTTCCAGTTAGATGTACAGATTCGTAGAAAGACATGGATGTAAGAAACAGTAGATTCAGACAGCATGAGTAAATTCCAATTCAGGTTTGACCAATCGAAGCAGAAACAGACTCACGAGCATAACCCTTATTCTGCTTATTACAATTAGATAGACACACGCACACACACACACACATATACATATACACAGACGCAGACACACACAGACACATATAAACACACACGCATACTCATGCACACACATACATATATATAAACATATGCATACACACACGCACGCATGCACACACATACACACACTCGGTGGCGGATTGGTAAAGCACTGGCCTCACAAGCCAGAGAACCGGGGTTCAATTCCCCGGCCGGGCGGAGATAAGTTGGGTTTGTCTCCTTTCACGTGTAACCCCTGTTCACCTAGCAGTGAGTAGGTACGGGACGTTAGTCAAGGAGTTGTGACCTTGCTGTCCCGGTGTGTGGTGTGTGAGTGGTCTCAGACCTACCCAGAGATCGGCAAATAATGAGCTCTGAGCTCACTGCCGTAGGGTGGTGTCTGGCTGTCTCGACAGAGACTGCAGCAGATCCGAGGTGAATACACACACACACACACACACAATGTGAGGCTAGGTAGGATAAATGATTAATTAGAGGATAGGAGACGGGACCCAACGAGCGTTGCTCCTTTCCCTGTACACTACAATTAGGTAAATACACACACACACACACACACACACACACACACACACACACACACACCTCTCTATCACTCCTCTGGGTACATCAGCAACATGTTAATCATTGTCTACACCAGCACCCATAAACAAGATCGTCACTTCGATAAGAAATGGCTCAGGTACAGATAACCATCAGGTGGAACTGCGCATGCGTCGAAGAGGCCCTCCTTCGTGCCCTCAGGTCAATCTGTTCCCCCGGTCGACCTCGCTCGACCCAGCGGGTGCGTAGTGCGGTTGACCTGAGATGGAAATTAGCCGGGTATCACAGAAACCAGTGATTATCCACGGCGAGGACGGTAATCACGCGGCGACCGCATGTAATTAGACGAGGGAGGACTTTTGTGTTCAAAATGCAAATGAGCAAGATGATCGATGAGGTCTCCTGGGTCGCTTTGTGACCTTCCAGTTGTTTTTGGTTCCGCCAAAGAGTCTTTTAGGGTTTGCTCTCTCATTTGTAAGTTTGTTGAGTTTAGGGAGAATTGGTGGTGACCAGGAAAGGAAGGGTGATGACGATGACGATGACGATGGTGACGATGACGATGCTGATGACGAGGATGACGACGACGACGATGATGATGATGATGATGATGATGATGATGATGATGATGATGATGACGATGATGCTGCTGCTGCTGATGACGACGATGTTGATGATGATGATGACGATGATGATGATGACGACGACGATTATAATGATGATGACGACGATGATTATGATGATGCTGATGATGATGATGATGATGACGATGATGCTGATGCTGACGATGGTGATGACGATGATGATGCTGATGACGATGATGATGATGTTAATTAGGGGAGGAGGAGGAGGAAGAGGTAGAAAAAGTGCAGGATCAGGGGAGGGGAGAATTAGCAACTTAATTAATTAATAATTACAAAGTATATCTGAAGGAAAAAATTGCATTTATCTATTCATATGTTTATCTATATATTCATAAATTTATTTGTCTCTTTATCTTTATCTATTAATTAACTTATGTATTTATTCAAATTTCACTTATTATCTACTAATTAACTTACTATTTTTCTTATTTACTTTTTATTTATTAATTAATTTATTCACTTATTTATTTATTTACTATTTTGCAACAAAGAAGAAAAATAACTATTATTATTATTTTTTGTAATCATATTTGTTCTTCTGAACTCAGGAAATTATCTTTGACAAACTTCCTCACGTAAAATGGATTCTAATTTGAATTATGACTGGAAATTCCTAACCATGATTACTAATATCCACAAAACATTTCGTCCTTCACCAAGATTTATGAGGCATATAAACGTTATCATATATAATAAAACTTATCAGAACAACACTCAAATGTTTCCGACTTTATAATACTTAAGGTGAGGAGCTTACACCGTGAGACGCTGAGCAGCTTCTGCCGAAGCCGTCACCTTTGCCCCAATGTGTTTGGACTGTTGGGGGAAGGTAACATTCACTACTGGGAATCGGAGACGAGTGCGGGATTCGAACCTATAACTAAGCGAATGCGAGACCGGCACGCTACCTATTACGCCACCAGTGTATACTTAAGCTTCAATTTAATCTTGATTACGATTGTCATCAAATGTTGTTAATTCTTTAATCGAAGAGGAAATTTCTCTGAAATGATTGAAATCGCGTAAGTTCTTATCAGAAACAAAAATGTTTAAATCTAAAATGTATCTACTTCTAATATAGTTTTTGGTAATTAAAGCAAGATGTCTTAGATCTCCATTCAGCTGCGTCAATTATATAACTTTTTTCATTACACACACCCTTACATATACCTACGAGAAAAAATCAACCGTATCTCAATACGCCTTGGACATGACTACAAATAAAAATTCAACTTGAGACTCATGGAGCTAAAAAAAAAGAAAAAAAAAAGAAAAAAAAAAAAAAAAAAAAAAAAAAAAAAAAAAAAAAAAAAAAAAAAAAAAGAGAGAGAGAGAGAGAGAGAGAGAGAGAGAGAGAGGGGGGGGGGGGTTACCATCCCAGGCATCACGTAAGTTGTTCCGGTCACATGACGCTCGTTCAGAGACTTTCGTAAGATAAAAAGATTAGTTAAGAACTCGAACTCTCTTGATGGCACCTGGACCGGGGACTGAGCACTCCTTGTTGACCTCCATACCGAAAATACTTTGATATGAAACGAGATAGACACCTGCTAAAGCATCCATCGGAATTCTACTTCCGCTCATATTGAGTTCGTACGTGAGCACACACACACACACACACACACACACACACACACACACACACACACACTTATATATATATATATATATACATATATATATTATATATATATATATATATATATATATATATATTATATATATATATATGCTAATAAGAAACACTGGTAACTTAGGTTCACCTATGCAAGTGACCACTGGCAAAGAAAAACTAAACGAATCAAAGCGCTTTCGTATATTCCATCCAGTGCAAAGTACTTTGGAAGTGTAATATACGAAAGCGCTTTGTTTCGTTTAGTTTTTCTTTCTTAGTGGTAACTCTTACATATATGTGTACACACACACACGCATATGTATACATATATACTTATATATATATATATATATATACACATATGTATATATACATATGTATATACACATATATATACATATATAATATATATATATATATATATATATATATTTGAATATTTGATAGCAAGCTAATCGGCCGATATTAACAAAGGTCCTTCTGGTCTTCTTTTTTATGAAGAAAAATCACTATTGCATTACACCACGCATCCGGAACGCTTTCTTGACTTATGCACTTGGTGGACAACTGAGCTAACCTAATATGAACGTCTTTCCCTGCATCTTTCAACAGAACTATTGGTATACCATCTTCCCAAGGTGCTTTTCCTCGTTTAATATTTTTAGAGCAAATTCTACTTCTTCCTTTGTAATCTTTGGTACAATACTAACGTCTACAGATGAATTTACAGACTCAACTACAGTCTTCGACGAGTAAAGCTCTTAATGAATTTCTTCTACTCTTTTTACCATTTTGTCTCTGCAGTTAATAATTTCTCCATTTCTATCTTTCAAGCATATCATTTGCTGTCTTCCTAAAGCATGTCTGCGCTCGGTCCCTTTAATACTTTTACCATTCCGAATAGTTTCCTCTATTTCATCCATGTTTCTCTTTGTTTTCTTTAATCTCTGCCTTTTGTTAATAAGCTTGTTTAGTTCTACTCTTTCTATTTCGTCTTGACTGCTTTTAATCTGCATGGTCCTTCTTCTTTTCATTGGGTCATTAGTAGCTTTGGAGTATTTGTTTTCTTTAATACTTTTTGTACTTCCCACTTTCTTTGCCGATTCCCTAATGATATTCACTAAATTTTGATTCATATCTTCGACGGTGTCCTAGTTGGATCTTAGAGCTTCGAATCTATTTTTAATTTCTAACTGGAATTTCTTATTATCCTTAACCTTTGCAAGGCTGATTTTCTTTTTTAAAACTAGTTTATTTCTCTCGGCTCTGAAATTAAATTTAGCTGCGCAACCTACCATTTTATGGTTACTACTTATGTTGATTTTATTTATTACCGTAACATTGCTAATGCTCTTTTTCTCATCTCCTAATATGAAGTCTACTTCGTTCTTTGTTGTTCCATTTGGACTTCTTCTCATGTTGAAGTATTCCGCAAAATTACAGGTAGGCTTTAGGGGTGAAGATTCGACTCTAGACCATCTGCAGACGATGAACCAACTAATCGAGAAAACGACAGAATACAGTATACCTCTGTGTTTAGCTTTTGTAGATTTCGAGAAGGTCTTTGACTCGGTTGAACAAACAGCAGTACTAAACTCGTTATGCAAGCAGGGTACAAACCAACAGATCGTAAGCGTTTTAGAAAATATTTATGCGAAAGGTACCGCTATAATTCGACCATATTAAGATACAGAAAAGATCAAGATCGAAAAAGGAGTTCGGCAAAGTGATACCATTTCACCCAAATTATTTACAGCTTGTTTGGAAGAGATTTTCAGAAGGTTGAGTTGGTAAGAGAAAGGTTTAACGATTATACCATACATATACCAACTACCTGTAGTCCTCTTCAGCATATAGTAGTTGAAATATACAGATTTCCTGTACTTATGATATTATTTCTCCGATAGTGGGTTTAAAGTGAACATTTACAAATGTGTTATAACATTACAGTTTCCCATTTACGTATGCGCTATGACCATATTGGTAAACAAAAAATCAGTTTAAAGATTTATGGCGAATATTTGAACCACCTAAGATTTGCAGATGACATTATTCTTATTTCAGAAAAAGCAGAAGACTTGCAAGATATGCTGAGTGACCTGAGCAAGGAAAGGCTCAAAGTAGGTTTAGAAATGAATAAGAGTAAAACCAAAGTAATGTTCAACACGAAAATTCAAAGTAAAGAGATTGTAGTCGATGGTGAGAGTCTCGAAGAAGTTGAGTATAATTATTTAGGCCAAATGATGAAAGTAACGAAAGACCATGATAAAGAAACAAAAATACGTATTACATTTGGTTGGAAAGTGTTTAATAAGAATGATAAAATCCTGAGAGGCTCTCTACCTTTATGTTTGAAACGTAAATTTTACAATCAATGTATTCTGCTAGCAATAATCTATGGATGTGAGACTTAAAAACTAACGAAGGCAATGGAAACAAAGCTAAGGACTGCACAGAGGAGAATGGAGAGTTCAATGATGGGAATAACACTGAGAGACCGAAAGAGAGCAAGTTGGGTGTGAGAGCAGACTAGAGTGAAAGATATTGTGGAGGCTGTAAAAGAGAGTAAGTGAAATTGGGCAGGCAAGTTAGTGCGAACGACTGATGAGCGATGGAGCAAGTGTGTTACTGAGTGGACGCCGCGAGATGGGCAGCGTGGAAGAGGGAGACCAGATAGAAGGTGGAGAGACGAGATAGAAAAGTTCGCAGGAGTGACGTGGCAGAGGATGGCACGGTCGTGTGAATCCTGGAATGCTATGAAGGAGGCCTTTTGTTCAGTAGTGGACTCGGGATGGCTGATTTGATGTAATATACTGAAGATGTAATATACGAAAGCGCTCTGCTTCGTTAGTTTCTTTTTCCAAGTGGTCTACTTTGCATAAGTGAACACACGTACCCGTGTTCTTATTAGCATATATATATATATATATATATATATATATATATATATATATATACACACAAAAGTAACCTAGATAGAGGGAAAGAGAGAGAAATAGAGAGAGGGAGAGAGAGAGAGAGAGAGAGAGAGAGAGAAAGAGAGAGGATAAGACACGACAGGAAATGAATGAAGGTCGTTGATAGAGATGACGGTTGGCACACCTGTACTCTCTTCAGATAAGGTCCATTAATACAAGTCTAACCACACACACA
Organism: Oratosquilla oratoria; assembly: GCF_046742065.1. NCBI lineage: Eukaryota > Metazoa > Arthropoda > Malacostraca > Stomatopoda > Squillidae > Oratosquilla > Oratosquilla oratoria. Next base: position 18,588,880 of record NC_134791.1, on the reverse strand, counting down.
CACACACACACACACACATACACACACATATACACACACACATACACACACACACACATACACATACAGTACACACAGATCACAGTTTCTGTGGTAGTAGCTTGACCTGTTACTGTACTACTACTGCTACTGGTAGCAGTAATACTACTGTTATTACTACTTCTGTTGCTAACAGAACACACTTTTGCTTGAGGGTCTTTTCCCTTTTATAACAAAGATGGAAAATGGTAGTTATGATGATAACAACACCAATAATGACAATAGCAATAATAAAGGTAATAACAGTAATAATTATATTAATATTAATAATCATTAATAATAACAATAATAATAATAATAATAATAATAATGATAATAATAATAATAATAATAATGATACTAATGATAATAATAATAACAATGATAATAATAATGATACTAATAATAATAACAATAACAGTGAAAATAATAATGATAACAATAATAAGAATAAGAATAATTATAATAATAATATAAATAAAAATAGAAATAACAAAACAAGTTAGATCTTACATTTACCAAAAATAATCTCCTAAAGCAGAAATATTCTAATGGTGAACAAACTCATCATTCTTTATCTAAATCGCATGAACCTTAGCACGTGGGTGTGCTTGTGGCCAATAAAGATTCTTAACTTAATTACAAAGGTTTACAAAGGCGGAGCATGCCGATAGGCGACCTTTTGCTCCACAACTAGGTCGGATGCGAAAAAAATATGATAATAATATATATATATATATATATATATATATATATATATATATATAATATATATATATATATTATATACATATATATACATATATAGATATATTTATATATATACACAACACACACACACACATATATGTATACATATATATATATATATATATGTATATATATGTATATAATAAAATAATAATAAATAAAATAAATAAATGCATAGTTGTGGTTCAATACCAAACAAACAGGTTAATCGTAAATAGTAATAAATTGACATAACTAATAATAAATGAAAATCAAGTAAATAATGAACATAAAAATAATAACAAACAAATAAACAAATAACATAGAATAAATGGGAGTCATTACATTACATTACATTATACTAGTGATATATATATATATATATATATATATATATATATATACAGTATATATATACATATATATATATATATATATATATATAATACAATAAATAATAATAAATAAATTAATGCATAGGTATAGTTAAATACTAGACAGGTAATTCGTGAATAATAATGAATTGACATAACTAATAATAACTGAAAATCAAGCAAATAATAAACAGACAAATAATAACAAAAAATAAACAAATAATATCAAATAAATGGCAGTCATTACAGCATCTTGCTTAGGTGCTTATCTAAATGAATCTTCAAGCTTCGAACTGAACTAAATTTCAATGAGATAGGTTAGCTTACTTGGTAATTACTAGTAAAACAAAATATCCTTCGTTAACATTATGCGTTCGACCGAAGTTGAGAAAATTGAGGAATTTTTTTCTCAACACTGGATGCTTTGATAAGCGAGAATAATACCCTGCACACGTTCTGGCACATACTGTCGGTATATGAAGTGGGCCATTCTGGAAGAAAAAGGATCGCAAATTGAGCCACTTTGACAAACACACGTCACTACTCGTGTGTGTGTGTGTGTGTATGTGTGTGTGTGTGTGTGTGTGTGTGTGTGTGTGTGTGTGTGTGTGTGTGTGTGTGTGTGTGTGATTCACCTTGGTTCACCTTGGTCTTTGGATCACGTGTTGGACTCATGATCGATAGCTATTTCCCTCCCGGAGGAGAGCTCAGAGCTCGTATGACCGATCTATGGGTAATGCTATGACCTTACACGCACACACACACACAACTCCCCGCCCACGAGAATTGGAGTAACGACTCGAAGCGCAGCGATACTGAAATAATTTCAGCCTTGGGCAGGATTCGAACCCAGTACCCCCGGTGCCGCCGTCCTGACAGTCTGGGACTCTACCAACCGCGCTCGCGCGCGTGTGTGTGTATACATGTGTTTGTATGTGTGTGTATGTGTATACGTGGGTGCGTGTGTGTGTATACGTGTGTGTGTGTGTGTGTGTGTGTGTGTGTGTGTGTGTGTGTGTGTGTGTGTGTGTGTGATTCACCACCATGGTCTTGGATCACGTGCTGGATTCGTGATCAACAGCTACTTCCCTCCCGGAAGAAAGCTCAGAACTCATATATGACCGATCTATGGGTAATGCTGTGACCTTACACGCACACATACACTCCCAACTGCCCGCCCACGAGAATTGAAGTAACAACCCACTGTGCAGCGATATTGAAATTATTTCAGCCCTGTGTGTGTGTGTGTGTGTGTGTGTGTGTGTGTGTGTGTGTGTGTGTGTGTGTGTGCGTGTGCATGTGTACGTGTGTTTGTATAGACACATGGTGAATATACTGTGAATTCTTTCGTTTAATAAATCTACATGGAAACTACCAGTACTTAAAACACATATAACCTTCCCGAAAGAAATATAACAAACTCACCAAGTTTTTTTTAATGTCTAATAACGTGACTACAGTATACTGACTGAAACACATTACACGAATATCACAAATCACGACAATGTTGTAAATCATTTACGTCAATAAACACAAAAGTTCCCACCGACTTGGTCGCCAAGTCATCATCAAAATGGACGCCTCAAACGATCTTTGATCAATTCATCATTTTCTTTTTTTAGTTCTGGAAAGGTTTTTTGTTTTTATTTATCTCTTAATTGTATTCTCAAGAAAGGGATGGCAGCCACTTTCCAGTGAAACATTCGATGTTGGAAATGATTTACGTATGTGGTCACTCTAAAACCACAATCGAAGAACTACAGATGTACAGGAGATCCGTATATTTCGACTACTATCTGTAGTCCTCTTTAGATAGTAGTCGAAATATACAGATCTCCTGTACTTTTGATATTATTTCTCCGATAGTGGGTTTAAAGTGAACATTTACAAATGTGTTATGATATTTCAGTTTCCAATTTACGTATGTGTTATGACCGTATTGGAAAAAAAAGATGGATGGTCAGATGAGGACATCACGGGAATTAATGGCAGAGAAGATGGCAAAAATGTTTGGATGTAGAGGAGGATCTAAACAAAGAGGGAAGAAGAAAAGCGAGAATGGAGAAGGAGAGTAGATTAGGAGAAGAGGATAAAGAGGAGAAGAAAGAGAAAGAGAAGGGATGGGAGAAAAAGAAAGGAGTGGAAAGAGAGGAAGAGGAGGAAGAGGAGTAAGAGGAGGAAGAGGAGAAACAGTACGTGGAGGATAAAAAGTAGAAGAAAGAGAAGGAATAGGAAGAGATGGAGAAGGAGAAAAAAGAGGGAGAAAGAGAAGGAAGAGGAAGAGGAGGAGGAAGAGAAAGAACAGGAGGAGGAGGAGGAGGAGGAGGAGGAAGAGAAAGCTCTGAATGAAACTTGAAGAATATCAGAAGTAGACAAACTCATTAACACCGGAAGTCTACATTAAAAA